>NW_027286874.1:63213610-63768610 GCF_022747635.1 Hetaerina americana | reverse complement strand
TCCACGACTAGGCTTGCGATGTGTCGGATAGATACTTCCTGTTGCTTCCAATGCGTAAATCCTTGTTTGCAGTGTAATTATTTTTGAAAAAATGTTACGATTCCGCTTCTATCCGAAGAACTCCAAATATATCCTGCGATAGAGGTGTGGTTTTTTCAATAAACACGAGCGAGTGATATCAACGGTTTAGCGCGAGTGATATCAAAGGGCTAAGTAAATGTGTATCATATTCATGTAAATAAATGTTGACCTGTTTCGCGGGTAACTTTATAATTTTATTAAACTGTTTGCTTTACTGGTTAATCATGTCTGCGTTAATTGTTGCGGAAATGTAAAATTAGGGCCTAAAATTGAATTTTATAATCAATACGTGTTAACGTATATTTTATTTTCTCTCGAAACCATCACACGAGTCCTTTGAAATTAATGTTAAATTAGAGAGGAATTTTGTTGATGTGAAACCGCATAAATTAATATATAAATTTAACATAATTTAACAGCTGCATGTCATTTACGTTCCTAAATATTATTCATGAAGTAATTGGAATTTTTTATACACTTAGTTTTAAGATGATTGTATAAGTTGGGAAATTTTAAAGTTGTTTTTTTTATTCTTTTACAAAATTGTCAAAAAATAATGAGACGAATAATTCAAATATCAAATTTCAAAATTTCGTTCTAAAAATTATATAGATATTCTTTGGACCAGGATTATTTTTCATTTGTCTTATCGTATCGTATGCCGCCTGGTATATCGTATATCAACGTTGCATCTAGTTAAGGTCCATTCGTTTGTACAAACGAGTTTATCAGAAAACCAATGGATAGCATCTTCTAAACCCAATTTTGCAATGCCCATGGCTTCTGATTGAATGGCAAAAGGAAAACACAAGTTCCCGAAATATCTTCTTGCTTCTAGTGATTCGCGACCAAGGATTCCCACTATTTACGTTCAGATTTCTGTTCGCTCATGGCGATGAGTGACAAAATGCTTTTCTCCTTTTATTTTCAATTCAGAAATTAGATCCTCCTGCGCAGCATCTCAAATGCCCTAAATTATGAACTCTATTATACAAGGCTTAGTGTGAATTAAGAAAAGAGGTATTTCTTCATTTCTAAAAACTCCTTCCTTCCGTGTTTATTTTCGTTCACCTAACGTACTGAGATATAAAATGAGCTACAAACATCCCGGATGCCAATATATTTTTCTCTTTGTTGTTTCTGTTGGCTTAATCAAGTCAAATAGAATACATAATAATAATTTTTATTACACCAATTAACCTACATAAAACCGCCTTGCCTCCGTGTGTACTTAAAAGGTATTCGACGATCTTTTCAGGCAATTTATCGATGAATATTATCAACAGTATTTAAGTCATTAGTATCACTTTATGACATTCTGCTATTTGAATATATTTCTATCCTTACATTCACTGTTTTCTAGGCACATGTGCCATTGTATTTACTAAGTGGTCATAAACGTCGCCCGAAATCTCTCGTGAGGAAACGGCAAAGACCAGTATCATTATCAGCTATAATGACCGCTTTAAATGAAAATAGTTGAATATTTAATGCAAATACTATTTCACTATCGCTAATTAATTGCAAGAAAATATTCAGGCAACTCAATATACGTATTTCGTTCAAGAACCCACTATAAAATCCAAGCTATTTCGATCATCGTATTGAAAGAGGTTTACTTTTAGTAAGCCTTATGTCTCACTAGAGTGCTGTTAGTTGCAGTCATATCCACCCCTTAGTTTCATTTTTGATGTCGATTGAAACAACAAACTTTTTACACTTAGAATAATAGAAAAAATGAATTTCGTACGTTGATTGAACACTTCCATTTAAAAGGTTTGACACCGAAAGAGATCAAAGCCGAGTTGGATGAAGTTCACGGCATATCTGCGTATGTGTTTTCGACTGTTTTCGACAGAGTAAATGAATTGAAACGGAGCGGTAAACCCACAAATAACGAACATCATTAGAGACGTCCAGTGGAAGTGACTTCCTCCTAAATGATTTTAAAAAATCCATTATCAATAGTTGGAGTGATCGACAAATCAAATTTCGTGAAACAGTTTAGGCCACAGGCATATCACAAGGTACAGTGTTTTCAATGTTGCAAGAAAAATTGGGCGTGAAATTAATCTCGGCAGGATGGGTGTCACGTTTGCTATTGGTGGAGGGTAAATACAATCGTGCGGTCGATTTGGAGTCTGGTTTGGCGCTTTTCCGTCGTAATCCTGACGAATGTCCGCGTCGATACATCATGACTGTGGAGAAAACATGGATACATTACTGCGCACCCTCCAGAGATGAAGGAACAGTTGTAACTTTGGGTTCCTAAAGGCTATCGGGCTCCGAAGATGGCGAAGACGGTGAAATCCGCCGACAAAATAATTTCCACGATCTTTCGAAATGCACACGGGACCATCTGCATCGATTACTTGCAAAAATAATAAACGATACCTGGAGAGTAATATGCGTTGTTATTGTACCGGTTGAGCAAAGAAACCAAGCAAAAACTTCCTCGTTTGGCAAAGAAAAAAAGTCTCTTTCATCAAGATTTATCACCGGAGCAGTTTCGATGGGAAGAATTATGCAATTAAAGTTCGAAGTATTACAACATCCACCGTATTCACTGCATTTGGCCCCCAGTAACCTTTTTATTTACAAAAATGGAAAAATAGCATGGCAGAAAACGATTCACGTCGAACCAGGATATTATCGCAAACACAGATGCCTGTTTTTAGAACATTCCGTAATCCTACTTTTTGGATGGGGTAAAAGTTTGAAGAAACGCTGGAAAAAGTGAATCGAGCTGAAGAATTTTGTTCAAAAAATAGAAAAAATCTACCAAAACTACTTTATTTTAACGAAGGTCTTATTGGGAAACCAAGTATTACTAAAACAAAAATTAAAAGTCACGTACTTTAAGGTAAATTCAAAGAAACTGTGGAAAATGCCGCAGCAGTAAATTTTAAGGGTGTCATCTGCTATATACGCATTTCAATGCAACAATTTCAGATTTTAAACAAGGCGAATGATTTTTACACTGAAATTGTTGCCTCGTACTTTAAGGTAATGTCTATGTTACGCAAAATGCATTGTATTGACTAATTATGGATTATTTGAACTGCAAACATTTTACCACTTCTGATAAAATCACTTCACATAGAAATTTGGTGGAAAAATAAGCCTCAACCTACGAAATCGCTAGCCAATCATTAGTTGGGGAAAACATTGAAACAGTATTCGGGTCAAGCAATTAACGATTGATCATTCCGAAATAACTACACATTAAAAATAAAAGCCTCCGAGCGCATAGTGTTGAACTTTTAAACAATGATTGAAAATTCAAAATCCTGTAGCGAAATCAAAAATGCATTACCTTTGGAGTGTAACCTCCAATTGAGGTTATTACTTCCAACATTATTACTTCATAATTACTTTATTATCATGGAAAAGAGCTTTATGAAGTTGAGCGGCGTTCGTAGCGTGACAGAGTACCAAATTAGTTTTATACTGTGGCGTAACTCAAAAGCTTCGATCAGCCTACATTGTTTTTGTTCACATTTCCCACATTTGAAATTTAAAAAACGTTTCAGAGTAAACATCGAAGTTTCAGGCTTGACTTTGTGGAACTTATTCATTACGAAAAGGAAGAAAAAGCTACGTAGATTCCACTTTATTTTTTTTTGGTTTTACGACCCGGGCTTCAATGCATATAGTAGTACTTGATTATGGCATTATGTATTGAAACTCGGGTCGTAACATTAAAAATATTAGGTGGATTGATAAGCTGTTTTTTTTCTTTCCGTTAAAAACGTTTTTTGATCAAATAAATACTTACCGTCGCAATTTAATCGAACGGTCTCTACCTAGCACTTCAATTTATTCAAAGTTCTGAGCAATACGATGATATGTAAATTTGCAAACCACCCTATTGAGATATAAAAGTGTTTCTGCAGCGCTACGGTCACGCCGCATTGCCAATTAAAAGAAGGATATTCGTAACAGCAAAACGTCAATGTCCAGGGTAGAATTCGAACCATCGACCTTCGGTTGCACAAGCGACCTCGTTTCCACACAAATAATCAAATCGGCTTCAATATTAGTCAACGGAATTGAATCAAAATTCAATTTGCAATAAGTTGAAAGCTGGGCTAGATTTAAACGAATCAAAATGTGGTCTAATGTGATGTGCATTATTTATCACCTCTAAAAGTCTCTCCTGTGGATTTATTAAGTTGTTACTCTACACGATATTTCAAATAAAAAGCGAAAACCCCAGAGTAAAAAATCATTCGTCCAATGCCGGGATTTGAACCCAGATTCCTTCGGTAACAAAAGATCCGAGATCAAACCGAGGTCAAGGCGAATCATACTTTCACTCTGAAAATCTTATATTTGTGAACGTACACTCCACTAATTAAATATTGCCGCATTTCCCGCAGTTCATTGAATTTCAAATAGTTTGATGTTTCTCCTTTAACTAAGAGTTGAGAGCTGATGTAGTCACAACTTAAAATAGCTTATTGGTTATATTAATAATTCCAATGGTTATTATATTAATATAATTTATAGATATTAATATCATTATAATAATATTAATATAATAATAATGGTAATTATATCAATAATTCCAATTCCAATGGTTATTCCAATAATTCCTCAGAATTGAAGGAGTCTCATTTCGTTGGTTAATAAGCTTTTTGTATGTATCTAATTGTATAAATGGTATGAATCCAACCTTAGGGTTGATACCGTGTTTTTTAAATTATAATTATAAATAGAACATTGATTAAATCCTTGGGCCAACAACTCATTCAACTCAAGAGTGACAAAGCGTAATCAATATCTAAGACAGCCAAACGTTTGAAAAAATCAACTCCTCCGAGTCAAGTTTTTGATAGATCAAGAAAACATAATTCCGTTGATTTTCTCTATCCTTCATTTTAGAATAAAATTTTATTCTCTGACTCGTAATCCATAGTTCAATTTTTTTTCTAACTGGAGTTATATTTCTTTCCCCAATGATAAACTCCCCTGACTCGATGGAAATTTCTGGTAGAGCGTGAACATTTCAACCGAACGTGAGAAAAAACAAAATGCTGTAACGAGAGGCTCATTGTTTACGGTTTGGTGGAATAATTGGCTGCAATTGAACAGATACATTTTTATTTCCTTCTGAAGAGTTTTCAACGTTCCGGCTGATCTGTTGAAATGCATGGGTGGTCTGAAAAGTTTCCGGCCTCAAATATTTCAGAAAAAATGTCTTATATCTTTGTTAGAACCACCCTCGTACTTCTACAAGAGCGGCCTGTTTGTTTCCGGTTGGAATTTTCTTCGGGAGATATATCACATAAAAGTGAACCGCACTTTATGAAGACATGTTTCAGTGTCAAACACTGTGTTCACCACAATAGCGAGTGAGAGTGATTTGCTTTTCGTGTGAGGCCGCGTACAGATGTTTGAGTCTTCTCCGTCTCTATGGGCGCCTTGAGGATTCGGTCACTGGGAAGGAATTGAGAAAGGAAGATCTACGTGTACAAGAACAATTCGCCGATAACAGAGACAACCAAGTGTGTTTTTCGGTCAGTCTGCTTGCGCCGGGGGTCCAGAACTGGAATTTCAGATGCTTAATAAAATGAGAAAAACCTATAGGGAAAAATGATATCGTCACTGACGAAACAGCTTCACCATGATGCGCTTAAAAGCTTCGATAATTCAAGTTTAAACATATTTCAATGATTGACAATTCATTAGCATCTTTAGTTTTTCAAGCTTACTTTGTCTCGATTTTTTTTCGCATTCCCTTGAATTAATATGCAGGATGATTTTTTCTATACCCGCTAGTGTCCTCCAATTTCAATAAAAACTAACTTTCATTATACCTTGCAACAAGTTTATTGTAGGATAACGTAACTTATGCTTGTGTCTATCACTATTTAAACTGCGGGGAACAAGATTTTATCCGAGTTGAAATTTTCGTAACTTGAAGTGTCATCTACATACATACATACATTTACGCATTACTCAGCAAGCCACCACAGACGGGGAGGGTTAGCCGGCTGTGCATGCAGAAATATGAATGTATATTTGCTCATATACACAAACACACGTTTACATAAACTCATGCATGTAAGAATTAGTGCTCTTGACTCATTCATTAAATTTTGGTCTTCGAATATATTCGAGCGCTTGGGTTCGATATCATTTTGATTTGGTATCGTGCGAGGAAAAAACGAGTGCATGAATATACTACCTGTGACGGTGTCTACTTCTCTTATTTGATTGCTGTTGTTGAATATACCAATAAAATGTGGTGGCATAATAATTCCCTCTGTGTCACAAGGTTTTTTTCTCCATCCAAGATATTTCGATTTATCACAGTTTGACCGTATTGAAATTACGGTTTCACAACTTTTTCGCCTCTGCACGCTTGCTCCTTATGCATATCTATTCATTTCTCACTTTTTTCACAGGGAACAGAGAAACGGAGATAGGTGAGATAAAGCTATTAAAAAAATTCAAATTTCTTTCTCGTACATAAATGTGATTTTCTCTGACAGAAGCCGTATTTTCCTCGCGTTACTAATCTTATCATCATACTCAACGCCGATAGTTCAAAGAATTTGCATAAAATACCTCCGAATGGAACATGCTCCAACTGTTGCCTGTGAACTGAATTCATTTATATTGCCCATCGGATGAGTTTATAGGAATAGGAATAAAATATTACACGCCCCAAATCTGCTTCGATATTTTAATATTTCTCATCTTCAAAGGAAAAGCATTTGCAAGCGACGGAAAATTATACATAAAAATTGACTGCAAATAAATATAATATTTTAGGATAAAAATTATTTCTTCGCATTATCTTGAAAGAAAATGTGCCAGGATGACGCCCAATGAAATTTACATTTCCTCTGAAAATTTATCATCCGAGGTAAGACGTATCTCAGAAAATTGTTAATATTTCTTTTACTTAAGGTAATACTCGTATTAAAGGTAACAGTTAATTGATAAGGTAAAACTACGAGGGTCATCCGGAAAGTAGTACCCGTTCGTGCCGCATGAAGTGCTGACGACGCGAGTAGCCGCTGGACGAGGTCAGATAGCTTCAGTGGCTTGTCTGCCTTCTCTGAGCCAAGTTGCGTGACGCTAGCATTGCCTGTGTTGTTTCTGTGATTGTTTACAATGTTTAAAAAAATTGAGAACGCCGCCAGTTGTGAAGTGAGGGCAGTGATTAAATTCCTCAATGCAAGAAACGTTCGCCCATGTGATATTCATCGCCAATTAAAGGAGGTGTATGGAGACAATGTAATGGACGAGTCGTCTGTTCGGCGGTGGTGTCGCAACTTCAACATGGGGAGGGGGAACACACACGACGATGAGCGTTCGGGGAGACCGTCTGTCATTACAGACCAACTGGTGAGCTCAGTTGACGAATTCGTGAGGAACGATCGGCGCGTCACAATTGATGACATCTGTGAGCATTTTCCCAATGTTTCTCGAACAATTGTTCATGAAATTGTTAAACACCATCTGCATTATGCAAAAATTTGTGCAAGATGGGTCCCTCGCGTATCTCAATGAGCTGGCGGCGAAGGACTATGCAGCAGGAATACAGAAACTTGTCACACGTTATGACAAATGCCTTAATTTGCTTGGAGATTATGTTGAGAAGTAGTTTAAAGTATCCTCTTTCAAATAAAATTTTTTATGTTTGTTAATATTTACTTTTGTGTCTTTATTTCACGAACGGGTACTACTTTCCGGATGACCCTCGTAACTCATCCAAACGCTCTTCTTTTTGTTAAAAAGTGCCGCAGAAATTGCCATTTACCGACAGATTCTAAAACATATTGGTCGATAGAGAAAGTTTTATTTTAAGATACAAATAGAACTAGTTTTTCCAGAATCATATATTATTTACCAATAGCCATAAATAATTTTTTAAGGAAAAACTAATTATTTCAAAAGTTTTTCTAGAATTTATAGTGCAACAATAAGTGGCAGTTACCACACTAAAGTTATCAAATTATTACATGAATTTCTATATATTAACTTAAAAACATGCTCGTATTTATTTTCACATAAGCACCGTACTTTTTAAACAGTATGATTTTTTTCGTATGTAAGCATTTACGCTAAAAAAACCAGAGAATTATCAGTTATACAACGTCGTTGTATGATCACCAAAGACATTCGTTTTCTTGCCGCCCATTCACCCCTTTATATGGACCTTTTATCGGATGAAATATCTAAACATACCTCTCTTTTTGTAAAATATGATATCAATAGAGGATAGTTTACAAATTTTCCATAGAGAAATTATTTTCATAGATTTTTGAATCACATCATCTCAGACTTCTACTGCCCACCCGATACACAAACCCATAAATGGAAAAATGCACTAGGCGGGGAAAATTAAAATCATTCAAGAGGTCGAACGTCTATCCTTCATTCATGTCTAAAATAACTAGCTAGAAAATAAATAATAATAACATCTCGGATGGCATTGGACAATTCTCATTGCAAAATTCGGGTGAAAATAAAATGTAATGTAGTTGCTGTGAAATATTTGTTGAACTTCGGTGATTCTATTACATTATTTAATATTTCAAGTGTGACATAAAAGTCTATGCTATATTTTCATCTCATTTGTTTTCTAATACTGCTGATTTTCTTTTCCTTTACTCTAATAGATGAAGAGCGCGATAAGCTTCGGGAAATGGGATTTATGGAACCACATTGCACCAACTACCTGTCCCCTGAGGCTGGAAGAACAGAAGAGGCGAGGACCGACTGGCAGCATAGTGAGTAAACAATGTTAATTACATGTATCTCGATCACCTTTCAAACAAGCTATGGAGCACGAAGACTATGAGACCGAAAGTATCACTATCGGGTGGGATAAAGGTTTGCGGTGGCTAAAGTATCAGATTCCCATCCACAGATCTTATTTGAATCCCTGAAGTGGCGGGTTTTCCCGGAGGTGCCTCTTTTCAAGCGCGTGTGTGGATAGCACTTGAAATGCAGCATAACTTACCTTGTATGGTGCGCTAAACTGTTTGGCCCCTCGACACCTTTCATTGAGAATAGCCTATTTCTGTTTCTAGACCTCTATCCTCTTTATCATTAAAAATCCCGTCCAACCTTCAAATCACCCACCTCCCCCTGATGGCTTAAATGTGTCTTTCGGTCACCTCCCATTAAAACAACAGCTGCTACTCACTTAAGTCTTACTCTTTTCACGCAAATTTTCCACTGAGACCGTAGTATCTCTTCTCTCCTAAAACTATCCGCTTTAATGTGTGTCATTTTTACTTTTTTCTCCTACAGTGCAGAATTATCAGTTCCAAAATGTAATTTTTTTTCATCACTAACAAAAATTCGAAAAAGAGAATTTATGAAAATGTTTTCGTGCAGTAAAATACTTAATGGAATGTCGGGATTCAAAATCAAGTTATTTCAAATTTTTGGTATTGAAATAGGATTTTCGTTTTAATGAAAAACTATTACTTTGTGAATCCACAGTGTTATTTTATTTAGATACGACCCAGGATTAGACGTCCAATGCCTTCTTTAAGTACCAACTCTCACGGAAAACCATGCAAATACAATAGCAATACAACCATGTATCTTACAGTTTAGAAAGGGGAAAAGGTGGGGTATGCGGAGAAGGGAGGGCATGCGAAGGTGAGTTTGCGAGGGATTGCATAATGGAGGGAAGGGAAGAAAGCGGAAGGACGCCTATGGGGAGCACTCTTGTCGAATCGTTCAGAAATGTGGGAGGGGGGGGCAGTATGTAAGCTCTAAATTGACAATAATATAAGACTCTTCACATGCTTCGAGGTCAAGGAGGAGGGTGTGAGAAGTGGAGGTGTTGATCTCATCAGGAGCGCAGGTGTTGGGGACTTAGGAGGGGGTGTAAAAAACGTCGTTGGCAAAATTCTCCTTAGATCGTACTCTCTGTAGTAGTAGTCTCTGTCCTTCAACGTCTCTGTTCTTTTTAACGCAAAAAAATTAAATTTATTCATTATTGTGGTCATTTTCCAATAAATGTTTTGCAAAACGTAACGCTGAGTTTTGGTTCCTCATAAAGGCTTGGCGCTACTTCAAAAGTTCTTAATATTTTCGCCTGCTTGTCCAGCATACAATGCGCTCCATACTCAGAAGGTAAAATTCTATACTTCACTTTTTTCCCGATTTTGAATTTTATCTTTTGTTTTGTAAAGTCGTTTATGGGGTCTCATTTTATATGAAAAGCTAATTTTAATTTTATCTTTTCGTAGCTTCTTGGAATTTAACGTGTATCGCCATCCAGACTTATGATTCTCCGCCGTTTGGCGGAAGAGTCTTGTCACAGTTGAGATTTATAAATATATTTGACTGCTAGTTTATTTAGTTTATTTGAGATAAAATTGAAAGATTATTACTCAGGGTATCGATTATTGTCGGCTATTGATTTTATAGTAGCCTTGATTTTGTTATAGCCAATTCCTTTTTTTTTAATTGGATTGAGACATTGGAATGTTCACCTATTTGTAAATCATAAAATTCAAAGTGGGAAAATCTTCTGGGGAAAAACATGCCTTGGGCTGAAGTGAACCACTTTGTATCTTTGGTCTGTATGTATACTTTTTCAAAAGATAGAGAACTCTACATGGTTGTTTATTTTATATTCACTTAAATTAAGGATGTTGCGTGAATTTCTATCGTATATTTCGCGATAGAATTTCAAGTTTTGATTCATTGAAATTGAATGAACTCGAAGCATTTAAAGTTACCTTTTGTAACCCATTAACACACAAAACACATAATCTACATTTCGATGCCAGCACAATACATTTTTGATTAGTCCATTACCTGAGGTGTAAAGACCTTTTCCGAATTGGTCTGTGTAAATATTCGCCAGGAGAGGGGGCGAATGTCGAGCCTATGGCTTGTTTGAGCTGCTCGAAATATTTGCCATTGAATATGGATTATTTGTGTGAACTTCATGTTTTCAGCTGTTCATATAGTTCACACGTTATAGGCGTTGGCACAGACTTGGGAAAAAGCATGGTTTCTCCAATGTCCAGCGCTTCCTTTGGCGTGACACTGGCGAAAATATTGCACACATCCAATGCCACTAAAATACACTAGCTGGGGATAAACACCTTGGATATCTGGTTGATTTAATCAATAGAATTACTGATACCGTATTCTGCGGAAAATTTATAGTGCTCTCTGAAAACATTGTTAAGTTTTCCCTATAGTCGGTGTTTGGGAGCCGTCACGTTTGAAACTACCGGTCTGATCCAGGTTCCAATAAACAAATCCAGGTTTGTTTATTTTGGGTAAATCAAAATATCAGACAGCTGAGATTTGGTTAAATTAATTCTCTTCGCAACCCTCGAATAGCACTAAACATGATTTTAAGGATCTTTTGCACTTGCCATGAAATATTGCTACAAAAAAACCTTTCAATTCTTAAATAATGATATGTTTACCATAGGTACGTTCCATTTTCAACGCTGATTTGCATTCTAAAACAAGGTTTTCCTAGGTCTTTCAGAGAAACTGTGATTTTTGGTACTTTTTTTCAAGCCTTTTTCTACCAAAGTTATTTCAATTTGGTTTAAACGAGTTTTCTTATAGATTAATGATTTTAAATCCGAACGAATTAGCAGTCTTGCCAGGTGATCCAGTTGAATGCTGATTGGATCCAGGTGTTTTTTAACTCCCCTTCTAAAGTCAATTTCTCAATTTTTTTTTGCAAATCGCATCATCCAAACTCGGTCACTCAATCCAATGAAACTCGCAAGTTAGTTCTACGTAACCTTATAATAGATACTAGAATCTGAAATCCATTTTCACATACCACTTGTGTGGTTCCCTCTTGAGCCATACTCTCTCAGTCACATTAACAGCGAAGGCACATGCTGATGAATGGGTTTTCATTTAATGATAGTTTTACTTCGGGATGACGCCCTGTGAGATGCACTGCTGTTGGAGAAGATGTTCAATGCTGCAATCCGGTACTGTGGAACCGCAAAGTTATAGCTTTATCATTATAATACAAATAGATTCCATAAAGTTACGCCTGAAACCAACAATTACACCACCAAGAATTTTCGTGTTAAAAAATGGTATCATTTGAAAATCATTTCCTTTGCTTTTGATTGTCCACTATATCGACTGTATTTACAGCTATAAATTATAAAAAATCTTTTTTTATTCGAAGAAGTTATCAGATTTCTCAAATAGTCATCTTATGGGGCCACAGAATAATTCTAAGTTCATTTAAGCATCAGCTTTTAAGTTATTAATATCAGCATAACCTATATAATATAATTTAACAAAAAACTTTGACATTTCATATTCTATCCGGAAAATTCTTTTTTAAATATTGCATGAAAATGGCATTAAAATTATCAAAAATCAATTTTAAACACATTACTATTACTCTGCTACATTTTCATTGAAAGTTTGTAATCAAAATTTTCTTTATCTCATTTTCAGACCGTAAAAATAACATGGGTCTTACGATACATTCCTTGACTCGGCAATAAAAAACCCTTATATTTTCAGACTAATGAGGGAATTTAGCGTAAAATTACATGTATTGGACGAAAATTTGTCTTCCATCCATAACGTTAAGTACTACATTCAAATATTGTTCGACTTGACCTCGTGGACATACATACATATATAGTATACTATATTTTATGATTCACTCGACACTTTCAACCCGTGTGATGTTTCCCGGCATACATTTATGCAATGCGGGTGGACAGAGTTCACGGGGAGATACCAGTTTGCCTGACAAGGAGAAATATTAACCATATTTATAAGTTGTAGCACATGAAACCGGTAAAATAAAAGTACAAGGGAATGGCTGGTTAAGATTTTGGAAATATTTTTATCCCTAATACTAAGAAGTAGTAGAGGTTGTGTGATCATTCCCATATTCTGAAAAAAATACAGAAAAATAAAATTATTCAGAGTAAAATTTCTTCCAACACTATGGGCTTATTAAAATCATAATTATTCCGTATTAAATATTTACTTTTTCATTACTTGAATTTTTCAGCAGTAATTTTGTTCGGAGTTATTCTTGTGCCACACAAACTGACTTTAACCAACTTCCTTCTTTTAGATAAATCTGCAATGTAGTAATGAAGTCGTTCTTATAAGGTGTGTGTCCTTTGCAAAACCATTTAAACTATTTAAATAAGCGTAAAGGAAACTTTAAAGTGCTTGCTATACGTCCTTTAGTTCAAGCGAAGTCTCATTCTCCGTCCACCTCTTTCTGTTCAATTTTACTCAGCCATATGAACTAATTTTATCTTAATTATTCCTATGCGAGGTAAAAGGCATAACCTACTTAAACCAAACTTTTCAGATTATTTTACAAAATGCGGAAATATTAAAAAAGGACATGCTCATTATTTATTGGTGCTTCTCGTAACGGAAATATTCCTTTTAATGCATATATTCCAACTCCTTTCGTTCAGGTTGAGGTGGTAATGCATAAAAGGTAAAACTAAATTACTCTATTTGGCAAAAGAGAATGTGGATGAAATACTACGGCACTGAAATAAAAATACATCCACTATCTCTAAATTTGATGTATCAGTTCTAACGAATGTCCTGTCTAAGGAGGTTGGGTTGTGACGGCAAGAGTCGATGTGTTTGTTAAGTCTCAGTTTTAGTCTAAGGATCTCAAGGCTTTCAAGAGAGGTTCGAGCTCTACTTTTCACAAATACTGGATTAAAATCCATAAACATATTTTGTTTTAACTCTAAATTTTACTCCATAACATTTAAATGCAAGTTGGTTTTTATATTATTAAAGGCTCACCTATTTTTAGTAAAATTTCTAGTAGAATTCTTCATTTAATGATAATTTTTATAGCATCTTTTAAAATATCTATTAAATGTTCACTCCAAAAAGACATGAGCCGGTATAATATTAGTGAAAGGATATATTTTGCAAAACAATAAAAAGGGTCTCTTTCTTTAATACTCTTGAAAACTAATTTCCTATGAATGTTACTCTAAGACATTAATTAAACATTAGAATGAGTTTGAAAAAATATTTAGTGTTGAAGAGCTATACGAACGATATAAATGCTTTAAATTATACATTCAGCACGTTCAATAAAAAAGCACCATACACCCCGCTCAACTATAAATAATGATGAGAAGTAATTTTCTATTCGTAAAGTAAACTAGATGTACTTCTCTTTGGCCTATTTTCGGAAAGGAGAAGGGAACACCGGATAGAGGGAATTTTTAAGCTCTCCGAGTGCGAACGCATCCACTTCTTGAGGATGGTTGCCTATTCCCAGAACCAGCCGACTGAATTTTTAATTTTTCCATCGTTTGTCCCTTGAGATACCTCTCCCCGCTATCTCCCATCCCTCTCCTACTCTCTTGTCCCCCCCCCCCACACCTCCCTTCTACTCCCAAAATGCTGCAGAGCAATAAAATGCCTTAGCCCTACCACCGTTTGGAACTCTTTCGTCGTCACCAACCCCGAGATTTCCAGAGACGCAATCTCGGCCCTGAATATTGAATGAAAGAGGTTACCTTATTAGGGTCAAATCTGCGAGTTGATCCCCTGCATGCGTTGGACTGAGACCTTGCCGAAATCCACGCTTCCACCTTCCCCCCCCCCAGAAACTTAATCTTATCCCTTGGACCACCGTGGTGGTATTTTTTGCACGTAACGCATTTTTCTTCCGGGGGCAGCTTCCGCTCCTCCCTCCCTCGAGGAAATGTGGAGAAAGAAAAAAAAAACCTTACCACACACTCCTCCATTTCCGGCACGGATCCCTTAGAATGGTCAGTAGGAATTTAAGATGAGGGGAGGGAACCAGCTTCAACTTCCAACGCGAGCGCGAAACTGACGCGAAAATTATAAAATGAGGCCCGCAGTCCTCGCCTGCCGTCTGGAAGGATATTTGTGGTCACACCCCGTGACGTAATTTAATTAGAAATCGCAAGAGGGATTCCACCAAGTGTTTGAATATGAGAAAGATATACTGCGTGGATGGGATGGTGGGAATGGAGCGTTTGGCTGCCTCCCTGTAAATGAAAAATAGGAGGCGGAAGGAAGAATAATTTTTGAGTCGTCATACAGAGGACCAGATAGTTTTCATACCCACCAGCTGTCCTTGAGCTCTGGTTACTTAGTAACTGTTGCGTTAGCAAAATGACCTCGGTAGTTTAGCGCAGGCTGTGAATCAGGTGTAGGAAGCAATTAGGAGCAGAAGGAAGGATAAGAAGAAAATTAACATCGGAAGAATACTTTCTAAATGAAAGATACCAGGTGTTGTACAATTTTAAGGTCCTGTCAGGCACACCGTGTGCCTGTACTTTTTGGTGTTCTCCACTCGACGCCATTTTAAGAATCCTAATTGTATGATATTTTTTTACTCGTAACCGGCGCAAATAGATTTACCACATTTAACGTCGCAATAATTCCTACAGTATGGTTATGATATATACCATGCGCAGTCATGCGCAATTGTGTACGTTAGTACAAGGACGTCAGGTAATCAACTAGTGCGAATATTCGAAATACTTTTTAGATACGTGAAACTAACACCGCCGAGCCACTTTCATCCAAAGGATTTTATTTTTTTCTGCCCATCAGAGCATTAAGATACCACATTAAGAAAACGTATTTGAAAATTTTATTTTTATATTAGTGCTAACGAGGGCAACTATTTATGGAATTAGTATAACACCCGGAAAAAAATGTTTCGGAAAGGCCTTAGGCAAGTCTTTTTTCCTCAATTCTCTCCTGATTATGCTTGGATGAGAAAATTATTTTTTTAAACCCTGATCCACACTATCATAACTGGGACCACAATTAATAATCTTCACCTAACGATTTACATATAGGGGTTTTAAGAGTAATGTTCCTTAGTGAAATTATTTAACAATTAAGTCCATACTGGGAAGAAGATGAATGGGATTCAATTACTTTACAAGCAAATGCATCAGTGAACACAGGATAAAAATGTAATGATTTGTTAATTAGTAGTAACCATATTGTGTACCAAATTAATAGATATAATTTCGTCAAGTATATACACGCATACCGTTTGCAACAAAACTGTGTCTAGTTAATCTCAATACCAAATACAGGTATGCAGATAATTGAGGTGACTCTGATGAAAACTTTGCACTTGGAGTTGCGTATATATGGACTTGCCTCATAAAACTAATAAATTCATTAGATTTTGCTCTTAAATTTTGAGGCAATATTTTAACTCTAAATATATGTTGGCTCGAGAGTTGAGCGCAGCAGATTAAAAGGCATGGCAAATCTGGGCGCAAGAAATATTAATACTGGCTGCAAAGCGCAGTTGGGAAGTCGGTCATGGATTTTCTCATGCTCGAGGGTGAAATTTATGATGCATGAATTAAGATATATACGAGAGATGGAATCAGACTACCCCGGCTGTACATGAACACACGCGTAGCGAGAAGCCGACTCGACTGCAGCGAATTAGTTTAATCCCGACAGATTTCATTCGCTAGATTTGTAGTTGGCCGTCGCGCTCCTTGTTCTCGTTATTTGATTAAGTTTGACATTTTTGTAATCCCCCTACATTTGAAAAACAGTCTTAAATAATAAATGTATGACTCTAAAAGCATTATTAACTGCTTTAACCGGGCGACTTACGAAGTTATTTTCACTGTTTAGGTGGGGGTTTAAGTTCTACAAATTAATTATCGATGGGAAAACAAAAGGATAGATACGCAATACTTGCATATTCACTGAATCCTGTCATCTGAGAGTGCCACATGCTATCGTTCCACCCAACGAATGAAACTCTGCACTTGAATTCCACACTACACTCTACTCGGTTTAATATAAGCCCCACCGCTTTAGTTAGTATAATATTCTTTCGATTCAGTCTGAACCAGTTGAACCCGTGAAAAACAGGCTACCCTCTGAGGAGTTTGACTATCATCAAAAGCTTAAAGTAATTCTGAATACTAATAATGAGTCCGTGCAGTGATGTGTCGTCATGATATAGTGATATCGCCCTAGCAGCGTGTTCGCAGAGAACCGAAAATGTCTAAAACCAAGAAATACACCGATTTAGTTTTTTAAATAGTGTAGTTGTAACACATCTTAACCATAGAAACGTGTGTCAGAACTGTTTTTAGGCACGCATTTGAGATTTCCCCTCGTCCTTTTCCGTCCGCAATCTTCAGTCGGACTACGCCATTGCCTCAAGTGACTGTTATAATTAGAAATTTTTCACTTGAAATCATAATCCATTATCCACAATAAAGCTCAATTAACGAAAAAATGTTCTAATTGCAGGAATGCAGAATTTGTCCATCTCGTGCGCATTGGTGTGCCTCATCATCCTTGGTTCTTCAGCTCTCGTCGGTGCCTTTGGAGTTTTACAGCATCAGATCAGTGCTGTGCTCGTCACTGGAGTTATGTACCTGCTGGCAGGCAAGGGATATTCAATAATACTAATTTCCACAAATTCTATCCACAATTATTCTTTTAAATATACTTAAGTGTCAACTTCATCTAGAACTAATTTTTGGGACAAACTACTTGAATGTTCGGAGTGGTTCTTTCGGGTTTTCTTCCGCGTGTATCCATTTTTCGGACGATATTTCGCCAACGTTCCAGTTGGCTTCCTCAGGTCCACTGAAGTGCCGATGCAGGTTTTGGTCCAATATATATACCCTCCGTTTGGCGCCTATTTTTAGGAGGTGTGCTCTGATCCGTTGAAATCCTTGAGGACACGTTTCCACGCGCTGGCGAGGGGGTAGCCGTCCTCGCGGTTGAAATTTCTGGGCGTTTTTGCAATTTCAATTGCCTCTCTGATGATCCTTGGGTAGTAGCGGCCTTCTTTATTCAATAAAGTGGCGTTGTCAAACTCAATATTATGTGTCGGTCCACTCCAATGATGTTCAGCCACCGCTGACTGCTGGAACTGTCTATTTTTTACGGCCCTTCTGTGTTCTTGGACTCGGCATTTCAGCGCTCTTGATGTTTGGCCGATGTAGGAGTTGCCGCAGCTGCATTTGATTTGGTAGATTCCTCCAGAGATGTCTTTTGGGAGGCGGTCTTTCGCGTTGACGAGGATATTGGCCACTTTGGTTACGCATTTGAACCTGGCTGAGACATTGTGTTTCCGGAGGGCCCTCGCAATTTTTTCCGTTGTTCCGGCGACGTACGGCAGGAGAGCGTGTGCCGTCGCCTTTTCCTTAGGGCTAGTCTCGTCGGTCCTCTCCAGGGCCATCCGCTTCTTTCCTTCCACCCTGTGCATTATCTTCAGAATGTTGTCACGCCGGAAGCCATTCATCTGGAACGTTTTCAGCAGATGTTGTTTTTCTTTTCCAATGGAGGCAGCGTCAGAGAGGGAGCATGCTCGGTGGAGTAAGGTTTTAATTACTCCGGCTTTTTGTTGAGGGTGGTGATGGGAGTCTGCATGGAGATATTGGTCCGTATGGGTCTTTTTCCGAAAAACGGAGTGTCCCAAAGACCCATTTTCTTTTTTCTCGACCAGGACATCCAGAAAGGGCAGCCGGTTGTCCGTTTCCATCTCCATGGTGAATTTAATAGCACCATTTTGTGCGTTGAGGTGTTGCAGGAACTTCTGGAGTTCTTCTTTTCCGTGGGGCCATATTACAAATGTGTCGTCCACATATCTCACAAAGAGTTTGGGTTTTTTGTGGAAGGATTGCAAGGCTTTTCGTTCAAAAGCTTCCATGAAAAGATTGGCGATCACCGGTGAGAGTGGGGACCCCATTGCAGCGCCATTTGTTTGTCTGTAGAATTTTCCGTTCCACGTGAAGTAAGCGTTTCTCAGGCAAAACTCCACCTTCTTTGGGATGTCTTTCGGGAGGCCGTCACTCGTGAGTGATTTGATAATCTCTACTGCTTCACCGATCGGGATGCTTGTGAAGAGAGAAACTACGTCAAAACTCACTAAAATATCCTCCTTGCTTATTTTGGTCTCTTTTATAATCTCAATGAAGTGAGCGGAGTTCTTCACGTGCGTTGACGACTTACCAGAGAACGGTAAGAGTTGCTGGGACAAATATTTGGCGAGTTTGTGGCATGGAGAGTCTATGGCACTCACGATGGGTCGTAGAGGGACACCTGGCTTATGGATCTTAGGTAGGCCTCCTATATATATCCTCGTCAACGCGAAAGACCGCCTCCCAAAAGACATCTCTGGAGGAATCTACCAAATCAAATGCAGCTGCGGCAACTCCTACATCGGCCAAACATCAAGAGCGCTGAAATGCCGAGTCCAAGAACACAGAAGGGCCGTAAAAAATAGACAGTTCCAGCAGTCAGCGGTGGCTGAACATCATTGGAGTGGACCGACACATAATATTGAGTTTGACAACGCCACTTTATTGAATAAAGAAGGCCGCTACTACCCAAGGATCATCAGAGAGGCAATTGAAATTGCAAAAACGCCCAGAAATTTCAACCGCGAGGACGGCTACCCCCTCGCCAGCGCGTGGAAACGTGTCCTCAAGGATTTCAACGGATCAGAGCACACCTCCTAAAAATAGGCGCCAAACGGAGGGTATATATATTGGACCAAAACCTGCATCGGCACTTCAGTGGACCTGAGGAAGCCAACTGGAACGTTGGCGAAATATCGTCCGAAAAATGGATACACGCGGAAGAAAACCCGAAAGAACCACTTCCTACATCAATAATCTCCGCGGAAGCCTACATGGATACTTGAATGTTCATTAAATGAGGAAAAAAATGTATTTTTCCACTGTTCTTTATTTTGGTACTACTAGTTTCAACGCTTATGCGTCATCATCAGGTACAAATTAGTCAAGTTGATGACACCCCACACCCCTCTCCTCCTTCCCATCAACGCCGGTCACAACCCCTCCTCTTCCCTCCCTCTCCTTCCCCGCCCTTCCCCCTCTCTCACACACCGCTTCCCCCACAAGAATGGTAGAGGCATGGATCGCAACTTGACTCATTTGTACCCGATGATGACACCTAAGCGTTGAAACTATTCGTACCAAAATAAAGAACAGTGGAAAATTAGATTGTGTTCTTCATTTAATGGACGTGAACGTCCACACAGTTGAGCCAGAAACCATCGAATAATTGAATGGCGGTAAATGCATATGTCCTGACACAATAATGCAAGTAATGGGTAATTTGATAAACTAAAATTCCCGAAGACAATCGTCATCGATCCTGATAAAGGTTCTGATATATATCTCCTGTCTTGGGTGAAAATCCAGAAAATGTTTTCTTTGAGGTGACAAATATATAAATCGATCGGATTTAAATATTTGGTATATTTTTCACTAAATGGAAGATAACGTTCTTCTCCTATTCACATTTTATTCCACAAGCTTCATCGCCAATATGTAGAATTAATATTTCTAGAAAATTGCGTTCCGTTTTTCTTGTGTACGACACATTTCGTCACCACTTAACCTTAAGTGCACAAGTGATTTTGGAAACATTCATTACTTTGTCTTAACTCTTCTATCCTGACGGTCAAGTTGAATTCACTAAAGTAAGAACGCAACGCGTAACTTTTAGCACTACAGGGAATATGCATTTTCTGTTGCAATTTCAAAAGAAAGACCATACCTCGAGAAAATTAATGTACCATCAGTTTCTTGTGCGCGTTTTACTATATGAATGTCCTGGTTCATATGATTTTTTCCCAGCGGTCCATACTGCTCATTTTGACCTTAAATGCTATCGTGATTGAAGGAGCACGTTATTCAATTTCTAAAAAATGTAACGTTCTCGCGCATTATAAAATAAGCGTTTCCTTTTAACGGAGGAACGGTAGTGTCTATCTCCCGTTAAACTTGAAACTTAGTTACCGGATGCCATGTGGCATAAGAGTTATCATAAATTGTTTCCATTGTGCAACCATTGCGTAAAGATAATAACAATTTTTTTTCTCAGTTCATTTCGAAACGCAACCGCTCAGTCTGGGTTCCCAATAAAATGACAAACACCCACTAGATTTTTCTTAATTTTATAGACTCAAATTTTCTCACTTTCTCCCCATCGGTCGCAATGGTATATATTACGCACGCAAACATTGAAGGAGTGGCGATTGGTGTATGGAAGAATCTAATGTCTCTCTACGTGACTTTACCACTATTTATGATGCACATCGGAGAATACTTCATGGACCAATGTGGAACGGTCGTTTATTTGGACGGTCCTTAAATACCAAAGCTTTAGGGATGGAGAGAGAGGGCCATTTTATGCCGTTACCTTACGGGGGTAGAGGTGGTTCAGGTGAAAATGCTTACTGAGGGAATTCACCTCAGCATTAATTTAGCATTTATCAACCTGTTCAAAAATATTTCTAAATGTTGCTTTAATTTCACTATGCGTATTTTTAATTCCACCGAACTAAAAAAAACTAGTTATCATTCACCGCAATGTACTTTTTTCAGTGCAATTGTGCAGTTGAAATAATCAGTGGATAGCCGCAGAAAAACACTCATTCGTTTAACCTAAATCCGGTTTTTTTAGAAAAATTGTCTGATATCGCAGTGACGACGCTGATAATTAAGTAAAAGGGAGTAATTAACATTTGGATCCTCTGCAAAGGGGGAAGGTATAGAAAAGTTAAAATGGCATTAAACTTAATTCAAGGACGACATCAATGGCAAGTCACCACCCAAAATCTACATGAAG
Organism: Hetaerina americana; assembly: GCF_022747635.1. NCBI lineage: Eukaryota > Metazoa > Arthropoda > Insecta > Odonata > Calopterygidae > Hetaerina > Hetaerina americana. The sequence continues at coordinate 63,746,896 of NW_027286874.1, read as the reverse complement.
TATTGATAACGTATACGTGAATAGTAATCAAAATAATAACCTTATGTTTATTTGGAGGAAGCTAAGTCTCAAGGGGGACGCTCAGTAATGCAATATTGAATCGATGGTTTTCAAAGAAATACGACATACACAATTTTTAATGGTCTAATCAGCAGTCAACTAGGCTGCTGGATTGAGAATCCCGCGTTCATATCCACATAAATGCTCAAGAATGTCATAAGAAAGACCACAATAATAAACATAATAAGTGAAACCATTAAACCTTTATTAATACTATTAGGTGATACCCCAACCCTCATATTTTTATAATGGCTTACAATTTTAAACCTGATTGACGCTTATCTTTGCTAAAGAACCGCAATTAATAGATACATCGGAAAATGGTCATTGGTTGTTACTTCTGAAAACTTGGGAGTTTTGTAATCCCCCGCCTAGCGTAGCCCCGCAACACTAACCCCGGATCATTCTTCCTTCCAGCCACGTTTGCTACGTTCACGCTGACCATCATGCACTTCAAGCGCCGATCCAAGAAGGGGGAGTGCGTGATGCCGGTCGTGGACGCAGGCCCAGAGGGTGCGGGGAGCGCGGCTGCCGCGGCCGACACGGCACCCTCGGAATACGCCGCGGCCCGGATCTTCTCGACCGGCTGGAGCCTCGACCTCGGCTGGACGGGAGTGGTGCTCTGCGTTCTGGCCAGCGCGCTCTGGATCCTCCTCTCGAAGATCATGCGATACAGTCCGCTATCCTTCCCAACCTCGTAGCAGGCAGCCCCCGCCGCCTCTGGGACCCCGCACTCCAGGCAGCGGAGGCCCACGCGCTCGCGATGGCCCGCAAAGGACTCGGCCGTCGCCCCAGCGCCCTACTCCCCGGATCTTTGACGGGTCGAGTGCGATGGCGGCGGGTTATGAGAGAATCGAACCCAGGACTTAAATAATCTTACGTGAAAGGGACTGCTGTGAAATGTTTCCCCTTCGTGGTATTAGGGAAATTACAATGGGACGTAGGAAAAAAAACTAACATGCACTTCGCGGAACATGACGAAAAAATGGGAAAGACGGAAGATGATAATGATGTCATTTTCAGTTTTCCATTGACGGGTGGCTGTGGAAATTGTTCGCCGACGTTCTTTTGCTACGATTTTTTTTTAAAGTGGATGCTAACATTTTTTTCAGAGCTGAGATGCCGCCAAAAGACAAAGTGACGTACAAGTGTGCTAATTCCTCTGATTCTAGTCAGTAAAGTGAGTGAGAAGATACGTGTGATACTGTAAACTTGACCCCAAATGAAAAAAAAAACTGTCGGAGAAGCAATGACAGAAACTTAAATGACTTGGATGCATGAGAACATTTCCTGCAATTATGAGATCGGTGCCATCCTTAGGAGAATGGTAGCCGTTTCTGACTGACTCTATTCGGCAGAGTATTTAACGTTCTTCCATAGCATAATTTTTAACATTTGGCCTTTTGCTTCTAGTCAATTGACTTTTGGAGGGCTTCGCTGTTACCTCTTTGCCAAAATGAACTGCCTAAAACCGTTACAAAGACTATTTTTAGATATAGAGGATTTTAATATGAAATCATAAAATAGGATGGTCGAATAATATAAAATTAGTAAGCGGCATTTGTATGAAGTCCCCATTAATGATGTAAGAATATTTCTCTAGATAAATTATTTCTTGAATGGCTAAAAGAAACAATTTCGAAGAGCATGCTTTCAATAATAGAGTATAGCCAGTAGTTCATCTTAAATGCAATTTCATTCAAACTTCTATATAATAATTTAATAAATATTGAGTTTGGAACATATCATAGCTTTGCTACAATAACGTATATACTCAGTTACATATAGGTATTTCCTCTATGTGGCATAAATACAACAACTGTCCCCTCACAATATATTTCAGCCATGTCATTTTGTTTCCATTGTAAAACTTCAGGAGCTTTCAAAGCCCCTGGTTTATCATTTCCGAGGAACAGCCATTTCCATGTTGATGGGGATAGGGAAAACAAATTATGCCCGTGCTTTTCTACATAGTTTAAGGCACACACTTGCATTCATATTGAAATTATTTAAAACTAACATTTATATTATATACATCCTCATACATTTCTATTGGATACCACACAATTTCATAAAATAACTAAAATCTTCAGAATGCATGTATGCATACATTTAATGGAGACTTTATTTCAGCATTCACTTTTCACTTCACTTCAGAGCATCATTTAAATATTATTTGATATTTTAAAATGTTTGCCCTTCAAACTGTTACATTTTACATGATCATACAGGCAGTCCCTGCTAATGTGTCAGGTTGAACTCCAATTCTAATAACTGCTATGAAAAGCAGATTGATAAAATGTTTCCTTCGTATCATTCTCCATGGACTTTAAATTGAAATGCTTTCCATTGGTAAATTAAATAAAAAATTTACAGTGCAAAAGATGCTAAATTTGCAATATTTCCTGGAAATCCTATATTAATTTCACTTTGCTTCATCTGTTACTGCATCATTATCATGAATTAATGATTTGGAAAGTGGAAGATAAAAAGTGTAGCAATGACAAATAATTGGATAATGGCAATGAAGGAATGAATCAGTCATTTCTAATTCACCTGACATGAATGAACTGATGGATGATTAATGGACCAATTAAAAATTCGGGACTACCTGTAATAAAATTATTTTCAATATGTGCACATCAGTTACACATTTCTTTCCTATTTAACATTAACGTACACCTCAAATCATTTCATAAATTTCAAAATAAAAGACCAAAATGATAAGAGCAGCATGTTCAAAACATGATTAAAACGTCATGCCCTCATGAATATGTTTAGCACAAGCCATGTAAAAATATGAGAGAAATAAATATGAAATACCAATTTAAAGATAGTGAACCTTAATCCTTACTACCTTGTTCAGAATGCAGTGTCAACTTCAAGACAGAAGATTAATATCCTTAAATGCAATTAGTTAATATTCACTTGAAGAAACTAAATTTTTTTAGTGAAAATAAGCCTTTCTGGGGATTTAAAAGGTTCATGGATCTATACCTACAGCAAACTAAAGAGTTTTCTTTTAGGAATTTTCCAAGGCAGTTCCATGAAATATATTTATTTATGTACTGGACTTTCAGTATGAACTGAATCCACCACAAACTAATGACGTTCAAAAATGAAACTAAATGGATTAACAAAAATTTGTCAGAAAATAAAAATTTAATAAAACAGATTTGTTCAGAAAAGTTTGTAGCAATTCTATATAAAAAATAAGTAATTTTTTTGACTAACATAAACCTTTTCATTACAGACAGTGTGATATAGACTGGATTTCATGGATGGTAAGACCTCATGCAGCTCAAATAGGTATTTTTGGATTGGCAGACAATACTCATATACTCATTCAAATATATTTTTAACCAGCCAGCACAGATGGTCTCATTTTTATTTTATTTTCAATATTTAGAAGAAGGAGCAAATTTTCAACATATTTAGTAAATGTATATTAAATGGAAGGGAAATCAGAAAGAGATAGCAAAGTTTCAGGATAATTCAATGCAGACTGAAACAGTGATAACTCAAATATACTCTAATTGAATATTAAAATGAAGTTCCATTAATATTAGTTCAGCAAAAATTACAGTAGTTTTTCTCAACTACTACTTCATAGTTCAAGTGACTCAAAGCAATGCCTAATGCTTGCAGGCGTGTTATCTATTCTAATAGCCTTCTTCGATTTAATTTCCTTTCCTGCTCTTTTTATTTTTGCAGCCAAGTATTCCCAGTCCTAAGTTATCATTATCAACATAAATTTCCCTATCCTAACTCCCTGGCTTGTTAAATTTATCAAATAATTCCTCCATAAATTTTGAAATGTACTCAGAAATCTTCTTCTCTGATTAATATTATACCTGCGGCATCTCTAATAGTGAAAATGGAATTTTCTTTGTTACATCTGGACACCTTTCTATATAGTGGACCCATTAAGCCCTATCCTTGCAGAGCCTCCTGGTACTTCTTCCTTTTTTCCCCAGTTATGCCTTCTACATTCCATTTCTTTATATTCCTTCCCTTCCTCATTCTCTTTAACTTAACATTAAATTGAATTGTGATAACTTAAATTGTGATCCAAATCGGAATATGTTCCTAGGGAATTGTGAGAATAAATATATGCCTAACCATAATATAGTCTCATTGAAATATAACTGCATCCCCCAGCATTTACCTACATCTACCTTCGTGTTTAAACCATGTGTTAGTTTTAATTAACTTATTTCACCATCAAAATTCGGTCGTTTTCTCCCCGCAGTCATTCCATTTATCTAAACCATACTCTCCTGTATCACTCCCATCTCTCCTGTCACCTAGTCCCCATCATCAGCAAACGTTTTCTTCTGTTCACCTGTCACATGTTGTGATGAGCCATAGCCCATGATATAACTTCACCTATCAATGCCACTCCGATTCCTTATCTCTGAGAGGAATGTTCTCCTTCCTAAACAGAGTGAACAGACATTACCGCTGAGGGTTGGTCGTTTTATCTGCTATGCATACAGCCATGGCCTTATCACATCTCAATATGTCGATGTGCTTAATTTCTCGAACAGCTGTTAACATTATTGGAGAGTTTGTTATGTACTTATGTGAAATCTGACATTATGGCTTTTATATTTTACCTCTTGAAAGTTTCTTATCTCCATCACTTGCATGAAAGATATTGATCAAGACTAAGGAAGAGAAGCCTACTCAATAGGAAAAATGGTTTGAACTGTCAGTGGATATTATTCAATTATATGCTATATTAAGTTAGTCATAGGAAATAAATAAATTATTTATTTTGGTCATCAAATGAAGCCAGAGCGACAGAAAATATGAGCCATTGATCTAACTCCACTTAACCAGTGGTAGTTTCATCTTCACGTCCTTTGAAATTTGTGACAGTATATTGTTTGTTCATCATATATTTGAGCGGTAAAGAAACAGTGATAATTCAGATTCATATTCATTTACAAATGGTTAATTTAATATTTTCCAAATAAAGCACCATTTCCTTTAATTTTCAATATCATACAGTTTTGATAAAAAGGCAAAGAAAATACGCATAATTACTTATATACTTATCCACACAAACAGAGGTGCTATGGATACTATTGGCCATGCATCGGCAGATTGGTAGCAACCTCTACTCGCACATGCTTTTCATTATTTTAAGGAATTGTAAATATAATGAAACCTCGTAATACGAGCACGATCCGTTCCGCCACCTTTCTCATAAAACGAAACACCCGTTTAGTGAACCATTTCTTTCCATATAAAGTAGTGTAAAATACGATAAAGCGTTCCACGCCGAAAAACTATTTTGTGCAAGGTTTATTCAAAGAAAATTATATGCCCATTATTTAGGATCATTGTTCACATTCACCTTTCCTTCTATCACGGATTGAAACCTCCGGGAATGCGTATTTGATTCGAAGAAAACAAAAAGGTTCGAAATAATTTGTCAATTTATGATTCGTTGATAATTAATCTTTACGAGAAATCTGCCAAGAAACATTTATTTTTACTGAAACTTCAATTTTTTTAAATGCGATATATCATTATCATTACGTAAATTTTTATTTTGCATAGCCAGTCTTATTAGGATGATGCTTCTCAATGTACGATGCAACAGAGAATTATAGTATTCATCTCTCCCTCAATGGTAGAATGAACCAATGTAGAATGCGAATTAGATTTGTAGGAAAAACACTTATTAAAATCTTTAGTTTATTATTTATGATACATGCCTATTACTTTTTTTACTAGAAAACCATCGCGAAACAATTGTTTTTACTGACTATTCCAAATGTTGCGAAAATGCGGCACAGCATTATCAGAATATAAATTCGTAACGCACGTAACAACAACCGTATTTGGGTGATGCTTCTTAATGTACGATGCATCAGTTTCCTATGCTTTCAGCATTCCTCTTATTACGCTAGATAAATTGTTGCTTTGCTGTTACCCCCTCCTCCTCAGACTAACTCTGCTCCACAACTTCCTGAGAAACACAATGCAACTCCATAAGCTCTTCGGGAGTCGGCTCTTGTCTGTGTTCCTCAGCAAGCTCATCGATATTATTGTTATCCCAGTGTTTGACCAAAGAAAAAATCTCGTTGACTACAGTCCCTATATCTGCTGTTTCAAATTCCTTAAAGTCAATTGCGTTAACACTCTCCGGCCAAAGTTTCTTCCAAGCAGAAGTGAGAGTTCTCTAGGTAATACCTTCCAACGCCTCTTCAATCATCTGGAGGTAGTCTACGATGTTGACATGATATTTCCAAAACTCTCACAGATTGGGATTGGCCCTTTCAGTCATCTCATAACAATGCTCAAAAAACGCTTTAGTGTAGAGATTAAAGTTGCTGGTCCATAGCCTGGAGTAATGAAGTGAAGTTGGGAGGATGAAATTGGATCGTAATGAGTTCAAATACCTCAAGGTCATCTTGTAGACCAGGAGGATGAGCATGAGCATTGTTCATAACAAGTAACACAGAGTGATAGATTCATCTCAAGCAAATACCAAACAATTAATTCGTTCATTCATTCGTCACAGAAGGACCAAACACTTCATTGATCGAGTCAGTAAAAAGGTCACGTGTCACTCAAGCTTTGTTCTTGGACCTCCACACCACATTTAGCCTGCTCTTCTGCACTTATTGAAGGCTAGTGGAAATTCTGAATGGTATACAAATATGGGTTTAATTTTCAAATCGCCACTTGCATTAGCACAAAATAACCGCGTGAGACGGTCTTTATTGGCTTGTGGCCGGACAATGTATTCTCCTCTACAGTTATATAGGTTCGCTTCGGTATCTTTTTCCAGAAGTGACCCGTCTCGTCACAATTAAAAACATGATGCAGCAGGTAACCCTCAGAATCTAAGAGCTTCTTAAAGTCTCCAATGAAGTTCTCTGCCGCCTTTGAGTCGGAGTTCACTGATTTACAATGACTCGCAACGCTGTGAATGCCGGTTCTTTTATTAAACTTCTCGAACCACCCACGGAAATACTTCTTTTTCGTCCATTACTTGATCCTAGCGTTTTCTAAACGAGGTCAGTAAAATCACTTTCACCTTCTCACAAATCGTGCTCTCGTTAATAGCGCCGTCTTGTAATTTCGTTTATCCAGATGAGAAATAACCACTGATATTGCCGATGGTGAAATTTTCCCAAAATCCTGTTCCATTTACAAAAATTAAAGAAGAAATAGAATCGGGGGCGGTGTATTTGTTGAAGTTAAAAATTCTTACGTCAGCAGGGCTGAGGTAATTCTGGGTAATGGTTTCGAAAGCGTTTGATGTTCAATTAAAAGTCCTCAATCCAAAAGAATTCACTCTCGTATACGCATTTTAGAGACCACCAGTCGGCAAAGAAAATTCAATACTGGAATTAGAACAGCAAATCAAAAGGTTTCTTATCCCAGCACAATGATCGCGACGTTATAATCGGTTGAGATTTCAATGTCCCATCTGTTGATTGGAGCACATTCGATATAAAAGATATCACCCCTCCCTTTCGAAAGCGAGTGTATAACTGCTTGATTATCACAATAGACGTTAATAATAATAAATTCATATTTATACTGGTGATAATCTCATGCCATATTCGTCCCTATGAACGTAGTCCTGCAGTTACCATCTGTTGACTGGAGTGCATGTACGAGGGTAGGCTGAAAAGTAATGCACACATGCCCGTGATCACAAACAAAACCAAATAGCAAGATCGGGCAGAAAGCGCATTAAAGTACAATTTTTAAGTTTCAAAATCATGCATATATTTTTCAACATAGTCACCGTTAAGGCTAACACATTTCTCCCAACGTGTAACAAGTTTTTTCATTCCGTCACTGAAAAACTCTTCCGACTCATCTCGAATCCAGGACTTGATAGCTGCTTTCACCTCATCGCCCGAGGTTGTAACAATTTACCTCGAGTTGTCTCTTGAGTTGAGGAAAAAAATTGGGGGAATAAGGAGGGTGTGGAATCGGTTCAAATTTCAGGTTTCGCAGAGCCTCTCCAGTTGCGCGTGAGGTGAGTAGACGAGCGTGGTCATATTGCAAGATTATTGGCGCCAGACTGCCTTTGACACGACAAACTTCTTCCTTGGATATTTCCATATGGTTTGCGATACGCTTTTGAGTGATTCGCCAGTTATTTTGGATCAAATTTTCGACTACTTTGCCATGTTCATCGTCTGTGGCAGTGATCGGACGTCCGCTGCGTGTTCCATCAACAATTATGGTTTTTTCAGGCTCGCAACCACGAAATGTTACTACCCATCGATTTACAGTAGACCAATCAACAGCATTATCACCACAAACAGCCCATAAATGACGATGAATCTCAGTAGGAGTCACTTTTTCAGTAGGTAAAAATTCGATAACAGCGCACTGTTTAACTTGCGTTGAAATAGCACTAGAACACGTCTCCATACTTTCGCTTCTCGAAATACATTGGAGAAATGAAACGACCTCAAACCTGCAAATGCATGTTGAGGGGGAATGTTAACTTCTACATGACACCAAAAGTGCTTCTTTATGTTTTTTTTTTGGGTTCTACCAGCATGTGTTTATTAGTTTTCAGCCTATCCTCGTAGTTTAAAAACGTGGTGTAAAGACAAAGATATCTGCGAATCGCTATTGAATTCTTTTACGTTGAACTCATTGAATCAACTTGTCACTTCACCAACTAGGGGCGAAAATATTCTTGATTTGTTAGCAACGAATATTCCCGAAAAGTCTAACTCAAGAAACTATACAAGGAATTAGTGACCACACGGCAGTAAATGCTAAGTTTTTGAATCATGGGGTCCGAAATAAGAAGCCTAAAAGGAAAATTTATTTCTTTAAAGGAGGGGAATACAATTGCTAAAGGTGCGTGTTATAGAATCAATTTGCTATTTTTAAGAAATACAATAATCACCGAAATATTGGGGATACGTGGAATCACTTCCTTGAGATCACGCCCTCAACAGCCAACAAGTTCATTCCCCGTAAATTTATAATAGATAACACGGAACCTAGACGGTGCAACGCGGATGTTAGAAAAGCATTGCGAGGTCAAAGGCTATGCCACGCCAAGATGAAAAATATTAGGGATGATATCTCTAACGACAAAAATAATGAGATCACATATGATTATAAGATATCTAGGGCGAATGCCAAGAATGAATTTCGGAAAGCGTTAATGGCATTCAAAAGGAAAATCTTAGCGGAAATTTTGAAAGAGAAATCCAAAAGCATTTTAGTCTTACGCCAGAGAAGTTCATGGAAATAAGTCAACTGTCAATCCACTCAAAAATAATAAAGTCGAAAGATTAACCAGCAGTGTGGAAAAGGCTAACTTATTAAATTCCTTCTTTCAGTGCGTCTTCACTAAAATTTCACAGGATAACCCCGATAGCTTACCAAATCAACGATTTCCAAAATGATGATGAAATCTCATACAATGGACATAACAGTTTCAGGTTTAACTTTATGGAATTCCTTCATTATGAGGCTAATAAGAATCTTAACATTTCCACCAAAAAGGCTTTTCCTCCGGGCCCGATCAAATACCCGCTCTTATATTTAAGGATCTAGCTTCGGAAATTACGCCGTATTTAGAAATAATATTTAAGAAGTCGCTGGTAGATACCAAGGTTCCCAAAGATTGGAAAACGGCTAACGTAACACAAATATTTCTAAGACAAGGAGGAGCCAAGTAATTACAGATTTATTTCCCTCACATCCATTTCGTGCAAGGTTATGGAACATATATTTGCTAGTTCGATCATGAGAAATCTCGATAATTAGAAGTAATTAATGAAAAATCAGTACGGTTTCCGAAAACGTAGATCCTGCAAGACACAACCAGCGCTTTTTGTCCATGATATTCTTATTTCTGGAGAGAGCAACGTTCCAGTGGACGCGGTTTTTCTAGAGTTTAAGAAAACCTTCAACAAAGTATCTCAATGTAATCTACTTGCAAAGCTAGAAGTATATGCCATTGATGGAAATATCCGGGGTTGGATCAAAGACTTTTTGAATGGTCGGGTTTAAAGATTAGTGATAGATGGAGTTACCTCAATTGCAGTAGAAGTTACTTCCGGTTGTTCCCCAGGGAAGTGTCACCGGACCTCTTTTATTCCTACCTACGTTAACGACATCGACTCCGTAGTCACTAGTAAGATAGGTTCATTTGCCGACGATGGAGTAGTTTGCCGAGTTATACGTGATTCTAAGGACACGGCAGCGTTATCAGATGACCTTAATACTACACATCACTGGTGCGACACTTGGAAATTAGATGTCAACTTAAAAAAAGTGTGTAGTGATATATTTTTAGAAGAAGAGCAATTCCCTCCCGAACGCCTACTGCATTGGAAACATCGAAATGAAATGTGTGGACTCAATTAAATACCTCGGCGTTACCCTCGATACCTCCTGAGTGAAACACGTATGTGGACAAGCTAACAAAAAATAAGGATTTATTAAAAGAGTACTAGGTAAATGCGATGAAAAGGTCAAAGAGAAATGTTATCTGTAGTTGGTTAGGCCTCGTTTAGAATATGCTGCAAGTAAGTATAAGGGATCCACACGAAGTTGGATTAATTGCCGAATTGGATGGCGTGCAACGCAGAGGAGTTACTAGATTTGCAAAATGTTGTTATGATAAACCTAGTAGCGTATCCAAAATATTAGAGCAGCTAGGCTGGGAATGACTCACGCAGTGAAGGTTAAATTACAGATTGAAGCTCTAGCATAAATTGAGAGGAAATGTATTATTGCCACCATGGTATGGTAGGAGAGATAATGCCAATAAAAGTATAGAGATTAAATGTAGAAAAGATAGATTTAAGACGCCATTTTTTCCACAAACGAAAGGGGATCATAATAACACAGTTCGACCTCGGTAGGGTCATGCTCGAGTAAAATTATTCTGGTGTATATTCACCCCCTGCCACACACCCTAGCGATGGTTTGCAGGATACATAAATAAATAAAATAAGAACACCTTTCAAAATCGTTCAGAATACGTAGCCCTTGCTCAGATATTCTTGTCACTCCCATCGAATCATCCATCCCCTTAACTTTTTCCTTGTTCTTGAGGATAGTGCAAATTATTGATGTCGACCAATTTCATGTGCGTGATAGATCAGCTACAATGACCCCTCGTTCTCGCTTTTGAACAATTTCACTTTTCATTTCCACGGTTATTTTTATTCTCATATGACTTTCTTCTTGCTGTTTTTAATTGGGAACATTTTCAAAACTATTCATAAAATATTATTAAACTGTGCATGAAAAGTCACAAACAACGCGCCTGAACACAAGTTCGAACAATTTGCAATCACTAGCGACTCTACGACGCGTAATACATTTTCTCGTTATACGAATTACTCGCTATCCGAGATTCTCGTTAAACAAGATTCCACTGTATATACTTTACATTTTGTTACTCAATGATTATTTGGGTTTAAGAGAAATGAAGTTCACATATCATGTACTTTGCCCTTCTGTGACCCATGCATTGGGCCCAATTAGATTATTTTTAATGAGTCTTGCCCACCGGCTGATTATTCCAGAATACACCTAACCATTGAATGGTAGGCTAATTCTTATGATGTTCTTTTCGTCTTCTTTAAACTTATCTTCTTGCAAATTCCTATAGGGTTTTCTCCTAGTCTTCGAAGAGTTTATTTTCGATTTAGTATGGATTAAAATATGCTATTTATCAACAGGGGTCATTGTTTAAAAAATAATTTATATTGCATTTATAATGATTAGTTCACCATTTTTTTGGAGTATCATGTATGGATATACAGAAAGGTATCGAACAGGATTTGTGCAAGCACAATTGAACTTAACAAGTTTTTGGGATGCAAATATTTAGCTCAGAAATCTTCATTTTAAATATATTTATAAAAAACCCCAAATAAACATTATTCAGCTAAACTTAGTTGTTCATTAATGAAAGCGGAGACGATTTCAGAGTTTTATATTAGGTAGTCCTTTCAAAATTCCCACGATGCATCTTGTCAACGTTGGCAACCATTGAACTCAACCTGCGTTTAATCGTTTACCCTCGATTTGCATTGGGGTTGAAAGAATTTAAATGTGAGAGAAACTTTTGTGGAGTTCTTCCCGAACCTTCCACATATCGTAACCGACAGCCCTAAGAATGAATGGCGCCGAAGTGTCGAGCCGGTCGACCCGGCCATCGCCGCAGGGCGGACTCGGCTCCGAGTCGAGTGCCGCTTGACGCGGTGACGAGTAGGAGGATCGCGGCGGCGTGCGCAGAAGGGTCTGGCTCAAGCCTGTCTGAAGCTGCCGTCGGTGCAGATCTTGGTGGCAGATTCTAATTCGAAACAGATTTGTTCTCCTCAGCTCACCCTCTCACTAATAATATATTTTGTTGGTTACGATACATAGACAATACTCATTATGAATCAATGTTAGCTCTTTCACGATTGCATATGTTACAAACTCAGTTTCTATGAATTTTCTTAACTCCAATATGAATAGCCTATTCTCCTGAGTTTCCCTCTAGCTCACTCCTACTGAGTTTCTGCGGGTTCTATGGAAGAAGTGTTCCGCGATAAGAATATTCCCTTAATCGAGTTGTAATTCAATTCGCTGAATTGGCCTTTTGAAAAAAGCACCTACCTATATATATATACACACACACAATGCGGTACAAACCCCCCCTGACCTTTAGTGGTATATTTAGGGAATATGCTGAGCCAACGGGGAAGAAACAATGAGTCAAATGACAGTAATTGTGACGACCGGTCAGTCCGATGAAAAAGTTGCTAGATTTAGGAAGCTGCAAAAATGACAAAATATCACTCGCAATCCAGATTTCGTTTGATATTTCACATTTAGAAGAGTAACATACGTATTTAGAGGATTTTAATAGAGCACTCCTAGGATACACTGCAATGGCACTCTTTTGATACACTCCAAATACCATTTGCTTAATGCATTTGTATGTTACCCATTATTTTGGTAAGGAACCCAACGCCCTCTGCTTCATGGTTTTTAGTTACTCGCAGATTTAGTTTCGTTATTTCCACTCCCAAACGCCATGGCCTTTCGCGAAAACGTCACTCCCCCTAATCAAAAAACAAAAATAATAATTGATCGTTAAACAGGAAGAGTCTTCCAAAGATATATGTATATTTTAATTAATTTATTTCATTCTGGTTTTATTAGAGTTTTAGTTTAACACAATTACTGTGTCTGTAATCCATGCCATCACTTGACGATATGTCCTTACTCAAATCTCAAGGCAAAAATTCTGTCTTTCTCGATTTCTAATCCCTTAAGGATTTTTAGCAAGGGGTATTTTCCAAAGAGTTTGTCGGTTCATGATTCTATTAACCCACATTCCGACCAAGAGATCAATACTGAAGTAAATAATAGGTTGCAACTGAGGGGAAATAATTTTAAAAATGGGTTGGAATACTTAAATCGGTGGTGCACCTGAACCAACTAGGTTAAATTAGTCCAGATCGAATTGAAATAACCCTGAATTTGGCTGGATTATAACCGGACTATATCTCTGATATTACCATGACTAAGCTAACTTGGCTGAGCATGATGGTGGCTCTCTGGCACGACGAATGATATAGGCCAATCTTCCAAGACTGAACAGTAACTTGGCTGGACACAGTTGTCAACTGGGTCGTACATCTGGTGTAACCGAGCTGGAACTTTGCCGAAAGTTTTAGAACTTTTATAAACTATGAAGTCCAAATTGTCCCAAGGATTCATCTGAATCCTTAATTGCATAATTTACTATTTAGTTTTATAGATTACCTATGAATAAATGAACTATTAGTTTTGTTTTCGTAAATAGGATACCATTTCTTTTCGCCCGGCGGCAAACTCCCCCGACAAACATCCACCCTCTCCCAGACCTCGGAAGTCCTATTCCTCACCTACAAAACAATACCTGAAATATTTTCCCATGAAAAGTGATGGCCGAGTTTCATCCGCAGCGTATGTAGAGCGAAACGCAGGAATGATGCTCAGCTGCACCAATCGGTGATGAGAATTGAATTTTCACTAGCTGTAGAGCCTTAAACAAACGATGAGCCAAACGTGCCAACCTCCGTAGTCATCGAGTAAGTCAGTCACTATTACATGGATGTTATCTCTAAATAAAATCAAATAACGGCATTAATTTAACAAAACAATTTATTTAACAAAATTTAACAGAAAAAAGAATTTAACAAAAAGTACCCGAGTACGGCGCCAAACTCTCAAAGAAAAGTCAAAACTTTTAAGCCATTCATTAATTCTGTTGCAATATTAGCCTCATTAATAAATATCAAATAAACCAGCTAGGAAGGAGAAACAAACTCCATGCATGTATTTTAGCATAAGCCTCTAGATTAAAATGAAATATGAAAAAACGGACTGCATGAAACTCAGAGGAAGAGAGAAACAAATTAGCGATGATTACGGAGGGGAGAGCAGTAGCAAACCACTCTTCAGATAATTGCTGGAGAGTTACTGGATGAAAACTGCGTGCTGGAGACCCGAGTATCCCATTAATGAAACAATGAAAAAAAAATAAAGGACATTTTTGAGGAACCAAACCTCTCCGTGACGCTAAATAGATACATATTCGTACGCAAATTTCGATTGTATCAGAATCAACTTCATGAAATATTTTATTACAGCACTCGAAATAAGGCACCATAGGATCTACACTATGTATCTGACGGCACCTTAGCGTCGTCATTAAACCAAAATAAAAGATAAGGAAAAAAGGAGAATGCGAACTTACGCAGTGCCTTGAATATTCCAGAAATTTCTTCCACACGGGCGAAGAACAAGAAAACCAGCTGTTAGATCCAATCCTTGTGACTTGCTTCTATGCACGCACAGAGCCGACTGCACTTCTCCGTCTTACTTCATACAAATGTTCACTCCGCCCCGCAGGAAACAACTCACACCCGAAAAATACACATCGAGTTCGGAAAACCAATATTTAAATTGCATCGTGCTTTAAAATAAAAAGGCACATCAGTCCATTCGATCACCCTTGGATGGACTTCCCTAGAATTCTAATAGCTCTACAATTGAAAGACGAAAAGGGCAATAGCGAAAAATAAACGGGTGCAAACAACGAAAAATGAATCGTGTAAAAAGTCGCTTTCGATCATCTACCTGGTATCTTTAAGTGCTCAACTGACGCCCGAACACATTTCACCTTCGGTCAGGAGTTCCTCAGGAAACATGACGCCCGTCTGTGTTGACAGTGCGTTCCGAATTAGGATGGGCAAAATCAGGCCATAGCAAAATGCATTACCTCACTATGGCAAAACACAAGCCGCCCATTTAAAATTTCCGACTATCGCGCGACCTCTCTTCCACTGAAGAGCTACCAGTACCGTCCAAATGGCTGGAATCGGCATTGTAGCCGGGAGGATTTAAAAAGGAGTTCTTGAAAAACGGTCAAATGAATTATCCTAGATGGTCTAGCAGTAAGCGGATTCATGGATCAGAATTTCTAAGGTACTTCAAATTTACCAAGCAATACTATAAATCCCTCAAAGATTGATAATTTGATATGGATGATGTCTTCATGCACTTACTCCTTGCAGTCCTACATTTAACTACATCTACATAATAGCCCGCAAGGCGTGTGTGGGGGGAGTTAGGTTCCCATCCATGCATAGAAAATCAGTACACCTCTACACAGATTCGATTATCCGCTCGGACAAAGTTATTCACACAAAAGAAGCTACTTATAATCAAGAATGTCGATAACAGGATAAATTCAAATCATGAGGGAAAAATGTTTTTAAAAAGAGCTATATTAAAAATTCATGCAGGAAATCGGGGAAAAAATATACACACGTGCATATATTAAAACACGAAAACCCACCAAATGGAGAACAAATATTCAATCACATGGATATAGATACAAGGAAAAGGAATACATAAATACATATATATATACATGGGTTTGTCCGGAAAATAAGTGTACTGACTCCTGGGCTGGGCGCGCCGCTCCAGGCGCGCCAAGCACCGCTCTGACGGGCTGCGATTGGAGGGGGGTATGTTGGCAAGCGACGCTGAAAAAGGCAGTCGGCTCTGAGCTGTGGTGTAGTGAGGAGCTCTGTTAACGCGAACCTCCACGCTCGACCCACGTCACGGAACGCGATGCCGAAGCAGCGTTATTCCATCAAATTTGCGGTAAAGCTTGGGAAATCGTCTACCGAAACTGTCGGTATGATTAACCAGGCTTACGGGGAGTCAGCCATGTCCAGAAACATGATCTTTCGGTGGCACCAGATGTTCGTGGAGGGCAGAGAAGAGGTCGACGACGAGTCTTCGAGAGGTTCCCGATGATGCCTTCGCGGGAGCGTTCCAGGAATGGGAACGCCGCTGGAACAAGTGTATCGACTCACAAGGGTCCTATTTTGAGGAATATTAGCTTAAGATATGTAAAAGTGTAATAAATTTTTTTTCCTGAGCTCAGTACACTTATTTTCCGGACGAACCCTGTATATATATGTATATATATATATATATATATATATATATATATATATATATATATATATATATATATATATATATATATATATATATATATATACATTCAAACACGAAATCCCGCCAAACGGCGAATAAATACTCATATATACAGAAACAGATATAAGGAAAATGGATAGATGGATAGGAACACATATGTGTTCGTCCTTTATATGTGTTCCTATCCATTTTCCTTATATCTGTTTCTGTATATATGAGTATATATATATATATATACATATACATTGTATAAATATGCATACATTCACACACGAAAACCCACCAAAAATTAGCATTTTTGCCTATGATTTTGCTCAAGCAGTATTCCTTGTGTTCCTCTGACCCCCACCGAAAGATAAACATCCATATCAGGTAAAAAACTTTAGAAAATTATATTCCAACCACCTGCAACATTTACAACTGGCAGCATATATGACAATCAAAGCCAATTACTATTTCCATGCAACATGTACTGGAATTGGCTAAGTTTTTCCCTTACATAGCAGATCAACTTAAGCCTTATTTAGGGAGTGAATACTCGTTCTTCATTGTTTCACCAAGTGAATACACCATAGAGCTAGCTGAAATAACATGGATAGGAATACTGAAGCAAGCAGTAGTGTTTTGATTTCATGATCACATCAGGGCCTGTCTACACAAATTTTATTCAAACTATTTTCAAAAGATTGAAATAGTGAGTATTTGATCAGAAGCTTATCCTCAAGGTACGACCACTAAGCAACATTGAACATATGCCCAAGAGAGATAGATAAGACCTCCTGACCACAAAATAGAAGAATAATAATAAGCCACATAAGTATACTTATACAGGAAACATGAACAAAATTATTCAGAGAACTGCAAATGACATTAATGATACTTAAATTCTGGAATAAAGAAATGGTAAGCACACATTAAATGGCCTGAACGTAGAGCACTGAAAATGCGTGTACCTATAAGTAAGCCACTTCAAAGCATTTTAAGGGAAGAGTATATTAGAAGAAAACAGGTATACATTAATTTTTGGCATTACTAAATCAGTGGAGTGGAAAACGTAATGCACCACCATATGAATGGCATTATTCATGCCATTTTTAAAATATGGCATGTTTGGTGCCTAAACTACAGTACTAATTATGAAAATACATCTTAAGAACACACAAATTAGTCTATCTTATCAAAAGAAGAAAATGAGAGATCGTTTGGATGGCCATCAAGTCATAGGAGCTGTTGGGCAATTTTCTAAGCTGCATGTTTCTCCAGCAATCCTTCCATCTCACCTCGCACACACCTAAACTGCCTAGATTTCCTCTTTCCAGCTCTTCCTTTATGTTCTCTAATTTTCCTCTCCTCAACACTGACCTAACATTCCAAGTTCCTATTCTAACTAATTCAATATTTAAATAAAAGAAGCATGGGAAGAACTGGAGATACGAAAGAAAGTCAATGGACAATACTTAAATTCAGTTAGGTTTACTGATGATCAAGCTTTACTTTTCAGTCAAAATAGGTGGGCAAACACTAAGAGCAGCTGGAACAGTTTATGTATCTCAGAAAATTTTTGGACTAAGTGGTTCAAGTAGTAGGGACATAAGGAGAAGAATTGTATTAGGCAAAGAAGCTTGCATAAGGAGGAGGGAGTGGATGACAGGGTCATGGAGTAAGGATGTTAAGAAAAGGCTTATTAATACTTTGAAATGGAGCATAGTTATGTCGCAGAAACATGATCTTTGAAGCAGGATGATAGGCGTAGATTGTGAAATGTGAGTTTGAAAAAGGAAGGAGAAGGTTAAGTGGACAGAAAGGAGAACAAATGAGATGGTGCTAGTTATGATTAAGGAGTAGAGGGGGTCAATGAGAGAAATCAAAAGGAGACAGGAAAGATGGATGCAGAGCACATTGATCGGCAATGGGATGTCGAAGGCTGATAGAGTGGAGAATGTTAGGCAAACAATTAAGGAGGGATGGGATAGGAATGTTGGATGGAATGAAGGGAGAAAAGCACCATATGGTGTTGAAGAGGGGCTTATTGTATCGTAGGATGTTGGGTTGTGTTTTGTTACGGACAAGAGAATTATTTGGTAGCCTGTCCATCCAAAACCTCCTTTGACCAGGAGATTGACTATAGTAATAATGGCGTTCTAATATACTTCTCATATCAATAAAATTAACATTAAGCCCTCAAACCTCAGAAAACTAGAGCACCTGTATAAGTATGTAAAACTTGTGATGGACTGGACACCAGATCAAAAATGTTTTTATAACCTTTGTCAACTCAATTGACCAAACACGGGCTTAGCACTCAATTATCTTTGGTGATAATGTATTGATCTGCCTGGTTCTTCCTTTTTCCTTGAAACCAAATAAAACCCATAAATTACACAAATGTAAATGTCCTTAATTTTCATCTGCTGGAACATCTCAGGTATGAACCATATTCATAGCCTTCTATGATGCTTGGATTTGAAAATAATTCTAATAGATGCATAGAAGTAAAAACCTTTGATTATATCAACCAATATTTATTGTGCATGTTTAATACATAACAGGGCACAGGAAAAATAGGAGAATAAAATCTACAAATAATAGAGGTAATTCACTGAGCAATGTCTTTCATAACATAAACCACAATCTGTCAATAATCATAAATTACAATGGTTGAAAACAATGTAGTTTTATTTGGCTTGTTGATATGAAGGTGTAATGGATAAACAAATAACACCAAAAAGGTTTAATCGGTTACTTCTACGCAGTCTTACAATATTTACCCATCTGTAATAAAACAAAATGCTAAATAAAACTACGTGACTGCATCAAAACAACTTCTTCAAAATGATACTACACTTATAACTGAAAACTGATGTACAACACACAAAGTTTTACAATGATGACTGAAGCAAAGATTCCAATTTACAAGCAGATACACTGAGCATACAGGATAAACGTAATTGCAAGATATTTTTACAGCTTTGATACTTGTTCACATACAATTTTTTAAATAATTTACACCCTTTGTTGACTCAACAGGAAAATAAACGAGTCCAAACAGCAGTGTATGTATGTATAATGATATTTTTCAAAGAAGAGCACCACTTTTTTCTGTACACACCTGATGTGAACAGGTTGTAGTACAGGCAAATCTTCCATTCTTTCCTCATTCACTCTTTAATACAGTTTTGTCATTGCAGCTGTTAACTACATGTCTTCAGGCCACCCTTAAAGAAAATTTAGAGACTTTGATAATGCAAATGGTAGAACCACATGTAGAACAAATTTGAGGATGCAACACACTACATTCTCATATCATAAGTAGCATATACAAACCTTTCAATTAGATCTTGAATGTGTACATGCATACATATACACACTTATAATTGGCATATTTATACATATAGATTTCAATCAAACAACAAAAACAAAGTGAAACTTAATATGAAGTTATAGGCAATCCCTGAGAGAAATGAATACATGCAACAATAAGTATAGCTCCTCATAAATATATTCATTTACCAAAACAACACATTGGAAGTATTTAGTATGACAACAGCCAACATTCCAAGCCATTCAATCAACCACGCATGGTACATAAGAAGAAATATTTACATAAGAGTCGGTTTTAAACCTCAGCATGTGCCATTTGCTTTTGATGGTTTCCAAATATTCATGCAATCAAAATAAAATTTCACACAACACATTCTCACTGAAAATCAACACAAAATGAAGTAAGATGCACTTACAAAAATCCATACAAGCATAAAAATTTGATAATGAAGTGGATGAAGACGGGAAATTAAGACTTGATATATTGCATGGATGAGAGCAAGTCCAATTAGACAGTATGGAAATATTAACAAGGCAATAGAGGGATCACAGAATTATCAGGGAGTAAGGTAGCCTTGTCTCTTTCAAGTACTAGCAAATGAAAGTCTAGAGATGTCTCATAATTCACTGTGAAAGAGTACCATAAATCTTTATAGGGTTATAAATAAATATTAAATTCCAAATATAAATTCAGTCATCACTCAAGAGGCCCAGCGATAGCAGCATCTTCTGAAGATTGCTCATTATCACTCTTTTAATTACAAATACATTTACTAATTTCCCTAAATAATGCATTTCTGAAGCCAGACCTCTAGCCTTATTTGAAAATAGAAATCCAGTCAGTTACTATACACCACACAACAACATACTTACATAGTTAATAACCAGAAGTCGATAAATTAACTAATAAATGGTTGGGTCAAGTTACTTCATGGTAATTCTGAATAAACTTGAAATCTAGCATGACACAAAAGTGTATGCATTCACAGAAAAAATTTCCTTCTATCAGAAATTTAAACTTGGTAACACATCCTTTTTTTTATCTCGAGGGCAAAAATGTTTTAGTGTCCAGGCTGCCCCATGTAAAAGTAATCAGGAAAAATATCTACATATTATTCATTATTCTGTAAAGTAATGAGCTGATAAAGAATGTGTGCCATGCTATCTTAAGAAGAACAGTTATGGATAGGCGCTCAGGACTGTTTTAGACTTACATACAATGCTCACTTAGTACTGTACCAATATTGGCACGATGGAATGTAAGGCCATATTCAAAGGTGTAAATAAAATGATTTTACTTCAATAATTACAATAATATCAACTATAGACATGATATTCAATAATAGCATATTTAATAATAATAATAATTAACTTAGCTGCTGCAATAATTTAACAATGGTCACATTAAAATGTGGAAAACATACACTATATAATTAGTCATTGGGATAATGAGAACTAATGCAACTGATGTAATGCTAAATAAATATTAAGCTACTTTCAGTCTAAATAAATAAAACAGCAAAAAGTGACACCAAATCACACTAAGAAGAAACTCATATACTTATGAAGACAAGAAAAATGTTGTACTATGGCCAATCTAACAAACAGAACTATAAGGACATCAGATCTTAAATAGCATAAAATACTGGCATCAGATCCCTGATTGCACTTCAGTGTCAGAGCACATCAAAGCAAAAAAGGTACGCCACTACAAAAAATATAACCATCGAGTATTTAATATTTAAATACACAGCCTAGCTCAGCTGGTAATAATATTGTATACATATTAATAGGAATTACAATATGTACTGGACACATTTAAAGAGGATTTGAGTACTGACTGCTCTTTTATGGAAATGCAACGATTTCAACAACTAGATTATCAACCTTGTTAAGTACTGGATGGCATTCTAAGTGCAGTAAAACATATTATCAAAAACTGTAAACTTTACGCAAAGTATGGTATACATATATTTCTTGGATTGGAAAGCACACTGCCATGGGTTTCTGGGAATGAGTCAATTATTATCATTCTCCCTAAGCCCTAAAAACATAAATCACCACTTGGGAAACAACAAAAAGTTTTTAAAAAAATCAGCCTGTACCTTCACTGGATTTTAATGTAACTGAGGGTACCACTTTCTCACGATCATTCATGCACACAAACACTCCCCACACGGCACACCAATTTATTTCCCAATCTCTTTATACCTGGATGTATTTCACTGGATGCCACCTCAACGAATTCCACTGGCCACTGAGGCAGTAATACCTATCTCCCATGCAAAATCTGCAGACCCACCCAACATCTCATAAAATATTTTCTTGAGAGTCATGTAGACAGTGCTGGGTCATGCATCATCATTCATGAGCTGGATGCATACCTTCACTGCTAGTAACCCCTACAACTAACTTTTGAAGCGATCCTTTTCCTCTACTGGCTTTGAAGTGAGCTGCTGCTGTTCATTTCCTATATGGGCTGGTGCTACAACCCTTGGCTCTTCACCATTTGTCTTATCAGATATTCCTAGAGAGGTTAAAACTTCCCTGAAGGAGACTAGTGTCTTACGTAGGGTCAAGCAGAATCCTTTAGAGGCTGGGATCAATGGGAATTCAGGAAGTTGAACATTTATGGCACTGGAGATAGCTGTAAATGAAAAAATGTTTTATAATTATTCATGTTAAAGGCTGTGACTAAATATCAATGCACAATAAATTATTAAGAGAGAAAAATAACCCAAGCCATGTCATTCACGAAAACCTTAGAACACCTAGTTGATTTTAGAATTAAAATTTCAAATGATCAATATGTCCAATGAATCCAAAAATATCTCAGCAATGGCTAACAGTCGGTTTATTACGGGAATAGTCTGGTTATCATTGTCTAGTATATATTACTCAGTGGTATAAACCAAGATTTCTCTGTGTGCCAAGACTCCCTATTTCCCACATAGCAAAGAGCAAGAAGGAAGAGGCTGTGAATGGTTAATAATTTTTTAAAAGTATACATGGTCCAAACAAAGATTGTTTACATACAATTTCTCCCCCTGTATACCACTGAAATTAAAACACAGGAGGCACAAGCAGCAGTAATTGCATTTCCAAGGTATTGTCCTTTTTTTATCATTTATGAAATTGGCAAGAATGTAATCTGCACCTTCGGCTGAGCATTCTGACAACTAATAATATCTATTTCACCACAGATTAGTTCCACAGGAGTCTGCTGGAACTTTTCCAATTGTATCTCAACTTCTATTGATTTATTTAATGAAAAGAAAGAGAACTAGTTCTATTAATGATGCCAAAGAGCATAAGAAAACTAATTAAGAAGATTTTGAGCGAGTTCAACAATGAAAATTTCTTATAACTGGTGATTGAAGATGAATTACCTACTTTAAACTACATACTTCCTTCATGAGGGTAACTGCATGCTTAACTTTAAACAAGATTAGAAGAGGTTACCAATTTTATTTGAGTGTGAAAAGAAATGCAATTAATGCTCTTAACATGTTCACACCAAATCATTAATGCAACCAGCCAATGGCATACAGACTACAGTACTGAATTGGTTTCTTGGATTTATTGGATGACTGCACTACAACAATATTACCAATCAAATTAAATTTTCGATTTGCTTTTTTACATTTTCACAGTATTTATTCAATACAGATACAGATTCAGCATATTTCTTAGAGAATGCTATTGTAGAGTTAATTTTTCCCCGAATATTTCACATCCTTAATTAGGTGGCATCAACAGGAGATCATCAGACTCGCAAATTAACAATTTCAATTTTAACTTGTTTTAAAGAAGAGCCCTATCTGGAATGGTATCAGTGTTAAAAGAAATTCATTGTTAAACACAAAATCTAATAATAAAGTGCACATCATATCAAGCATCGTTGGACTTCCTTTCAACACCATATTAAATCAACCTAAACATGAGAGTCTAGGAAAGCAGCCCAAAAATAGACTTTTTTTCATTGGAGGTACTCGGAAATTTTTGCAGTATATGCAATACGTTAGGATCATGAATTTCAGACACTGATTAACAGGTTTATTCAAAAGAAAGAAAAATTTGAATGGGTCAAAATTTCCCAGCTGAACTACATAAACATAAGTTTTGTTCACTATCACATCGTCTGAATAACGATGAACCACTCAACGCTCGTGATCAACCAATAGTAATTTCAATAACAACAAAATATCATTCACTGCATTTCCATGAGCAAGAAATAGAGACTCCAAAAGCAATTAAGCATATTGGTACATTACTTTAAGTATTAATTGAACTTTCACAACCCCAATTGTAATCATCAAAACCAGTGGGGGTCAGCAGATGACTGAAAATTTGATTGCAATAATATTTCAATGTACTGCCTTATGGCGCACAACACTTCAATCAGCCTCTGTGATCACTGTCCCCAAGGAGATTCATTTTCTTTGATCGCAATACAAAAGCATTAGGGCTAGAGCTGAGGATGGCAGATGTTCATCGGCTTCCTATTGCCACCTTGATTTTAATTCAGCAGCATCTGAATGGTTCCACCAACAAAACCCTAGTCATATGGCACAACTCTTGCAGGAGTAAAATGAATAATGTCATTGCATTTGTTGACAGATTTAAGGATTTATTTTTCTCCATCATTACCACAACCCAAATAAATAGACACATTAAAATATTACTATGAGCAAATCTCCCAATTACAAATTACTTGTTTTTAAGATTTCTTCTCACACCCCCTACCAAACGTTCTTACTGCGGCTACCTTGTAAATGTATATGCATGGTTGGGGTGAGAGCCGTCCAGAGCAAATAGCACACTCTTTTTATGCTCAAAATATTCCAAGAGATTTTGACAAAATCATAGAACCCAGAACTGCTTTTTGGGCAAAAAAATTCCACACAAGTTTTCAGTCAAATTTTTTCCCCAAACTCCAGACTTTTTAGAGTCATTAAATGCTTGAATTATAAATATTTAGTCATAGAAATCAACAAAACGCTAGTAAAATGAAGTTTCTCCAATTTAAAGTTATAGCATTGACTGCGACACTGAGGTTGGCACATGACAAACTTCCAATGCACAACAGAGATTTTCTGAAATTAGCTTCTACACATTAATAGGTATCATTCCACACCTACCTTCACCATGAAGTTCTCGGAATGATGTTGGTGTAGTAGGAGAAAGCGGATGCGAGTTATTATACCTTTCTGATATTTGAAGCCAAGTCTCCAAGCGGTTCATTAGTCTGTAAAAAAAAGAGATATTAAAAGTTTTTTCATTCTATTTTCTTCTTGGCCAAATTAAATTTGAATACAAAAAAAAACATTCAATGTAAGCACAATTGTGTTTGACAAACAGAACCTCTAAAAAAAGAGCCTACTCACACTAGTACTATTTGCGACAAAAGGCATCATTATGGGCTATAAAACCTAATATGAGATTAATGCTGCATCAAAATTATGCAATATAAAAAGAGATACATTCCACTTAAAAGGTTTAAATGATGAAAGGACCAGAGAAAGATTGATGGCTTTCATGAATGTATAATTTTGAATGATAAGGTATAAGTTAGAGAAGAAATAAAAATAGGAATGAAATTGATTCATTCAAGACTATGCCATTGAATAGATAGTGAGATAACTTATTGATAATAGCATCTGTAACAACACAAGGAAAAAACTGAGCCCAAAAGCCATCAATGTTGTCTGATGGCATTAGATCTATTTAATGTAGCTTTTCATTCATTTGAGCTTCAAAAGTGATCTTCTAGGAGAGGATGAAGTGTCTCACACTGAGAATTTCTTTTTAGGGAATGGACCACTGAAAGGAATAATGTCACTGTCTCCTTGTAGATAGTTTGAAGCCATTCGGTGAAATCCAACAGGGAGAGCACATAATAATGCTCAAATCATGTCCCTTCTTTCCCAATAGGTCAGAATACAACTTAACACCAAGGAATAATCTACTAGAACACAGTGACAAACAACAATGTTGTTATTTTATTAATTTATAGCTTATTTAGCTTGACCACAATTGTTTCCATGCTCACTGCTCAGCCAAATAAGAAAGAAATCACTCACTTAATTAAATTTCAAATAGGCTAATGGATGAAGCTATTTGCAGTACTGTAAGTTGAAATGTGTAGATATATGTGTAATACAAATGTTATGATACACACATTCTTGAAAATCCCCTTTACTTTTGTGACTTGGTAGGTGAATGAGTTAAAACTTAGCCAGGGGCTATTGGCCATTTTGTGTGAGGGGCACTGACTTACACTCCACAATTTCTCTACCACTAGCATGTTCTCTTCTGCTTGCTGCCTTTATTTAATTGGTATTAGTCCAAAAGCAGCACTCTGACCTTTACATTGAACATTGATGTAACAATTTGAAAATTACAAACACCCAAGCCCTAAGTGGAGGAAAAACCACTTAGGCGGGAATCGAACGAGCACACGAGGACATTACCACACCACCATTGGGGCTAGTGGCGGCAGGCTCTCCTCATGACAAGGAGCAATAAGCTTTAAAAAAAGCGTTACAAGTACATTCTTGAATTCACGGTACTTACAATGAGTGAAACTTAGCAAAAGTCTCAAAACTCTCCTGATAGTATTCTGAAACTGTCTGATATAGAATTATTTCACAAGCAGCACATCTTACTTACTTGTATGCATGAAGTTGGAAGTGTTCGAATATTTCTTCTTTAAATACAGGAGGTGGGTTAAGAATGATTTTGGTAAGTGCTTGAACCTGTTTTAGGACTACCATCTCATTGTACATTCTTGAGTTTTCTTTTCCTTGCTGAGAACCTTTCTGTTTTTCATAACCAGCTTCATTGAAATATGGCTCGCTCACTAAAATTAAACCTGCGAAAATAAAATATTGTTTCGTATCAATAATATAAATGGAAATAAAATTCTTAATAGTAATTGTGCCACACTTTTGGCGAGTAGGCAGCAAAGATTAGTGACCCAACACACACACGTTCTACAGCTGCAAATCCCACTAAGAGTAAAATTTCAAGAAGGGAAATATTTGCTACTCATATTCAAAGCTTCGAGAAGGAGAGGGTAACATGCTTGCCTGCTAACCCCATAAGTTGCAGGAACACAACCCACCTAGAGCACTATGTGTTGACATTGAATTAAGAGGAATTATTCACACAAAATTTGAATTGAATGGAATTAGAATTCAACTAGAGAATTGAATTAAATTAGCTCATCAAAATGTATTTGCTATATCCATACAAACATTCTTTTGTTTATCTATGCAAAAACAAATCTAGTGTTAAGTGAGGCAGTATGAATTAATCAAGTGAAAGAACTAGATGCTCTGCTGGAAGTGAACTTCACCAATCACCTGGTTATACCAATGACTTGTGGACATTTATGCTTGCCATTACATCACCACTATTTTCCTATAAGACAATTTAGAAACAGTGATCCCAACTTAACTTTTGGTTAATTTTTTCCGTAAATAATACGAAGCAGTCTGGTTAAAAATTTACTTCTCTCTGATAAAATTTGTAACCTTGGAATGATTTATGAAGAGGACATCTTCAGAAAATTAATTAACCAACTAAGTTCTCCTATGCTAGCGGAGTTCTTTAAAGGTCTCATAAGTTAGTAAGGGCCCTCAGGGCCACCACAAACGCAAACAACTATGCTGGTATTTCTGATACTTTTAGCTGTAATATTTAACAGCACACACAATCCTTTTATTCAACTGCATTTCATGATCCTTGGAAATTAAAATATATTTAGCTCCCAAAGTAGCATTTTCTCCACATTTACTACTCTTAATATGACTTAAACCTATGGGCTGAATGTTAGAACTGAGAAGATTCTTTTTTTTTATTTCCATGGGGCAATTCAATGGGTAAGTTTTGATTAACATAACTACACTCATGAAAATGTAATTTTCCTAGTTACATTAACATATATCTATCAGAGAAAACCACTATTTTTCCATGCATATTAACAGGTAGTCAAACTATTTAGTTTCACTTCCATACATCAAAAAATATTTCTTGGCACTTACCTTGAATAGAAACAATAACTTGTAACAGATTTGAATTAGAAGTCCAGACTTCAGTGCCCTTTCCACTCCATGTGCCTAAAAGACTGACACAAACTTTTCCATCTTCATAAAGATTTGGATTAAGACGATCACTGCAATAACTAATATAATGACAAACTGGAGGAGCCTTAGGATAGTCAGCAGATAATTGGAAGTCAAAGAAAAATAGACCATCCTCATAGGGTGTTTTCTCTGGTCCTCTTATCATTACTGAGTATAGATCCTGAAATGAAAATAAATGAAACCAATAAAACAGCAATTATCATAAAATAATAAAGATTATAAATTATATTAAAAGAAAAACAATGATAATAAATTATTAAAGAATTAACTAACCATCCTGTCTTCAAATCCTTTCACCCAAATTCCAGAAGGAAGAGAATTCCTCAAAAGTTTCAATTCCTTCCGAACAGTTTTGAAGAAAGACTTGGAATCAGTTGGCAGGAACATTGTAAGTTTAAACTTATGGCTGTCTGGAGCATTTTCAACAATTGAAAAACCTGTTCAGGGGATCAAATATAGTATTCAAGCATTACGAGAAAGCTGCTTAAAGTACAGAATAGCTAAGAGCACAAAAGAATTAGTTTCAACACACACCTTCCATTGATCCACCTTGCTTCTCTGTACCTTCCTCCACAGTATCAATAGGTAGTGGTGGTGGTTCTGCAGCTTTCCTCTTGGCGGTTGTGGTGGGCACTGCATTTTTCAAGGCCTCTTGTGATTCAGCTACCTCTGCATCAACATCACCATTGCATGCCTTGCTCATCTCCTCCACATCTTCCTTTTTCCCAGTCTTTGTGGCGTCTGGCTGCATTGCCCTTTCACCTTCTTCCCCTTCATCCCCCTCATCATTAGCCTCCTCCCCATTCTCTGGAGAGTCGACTATCATTTCAACTTCACTAAACCTGACCCTCCGTCCACCGAAGCGTTTTGTCACCTCGGCATGTGCCCTGACAAGTTGAGCTTTGATCAGAGAGCAAAGGCGAACACAAACATGAGAAGAGTTCACCTCCTCCTCACTGACTGCCCTCGCACCTCCTGACCCACGTACTGATGATGGTCGCCCTCCAACACTCCCCGATGTTGTACGCTCTCGACTGGCAACCTGCTCAATTGTCTCTCCCACGGTAGGCGTGGACGAGGATGTGGTGGTCTCCTCCAGGTTTCGCACATTGATAGCGGCTGTTGTCACCCTCCTCTCCAGACTGGCCAAGTTTTCACTCAAAAGGAATTCACCCGAGGCAAATGACTCTCCTGCACTACTACTGCCGGCACTATCTTTGGCTGAGATTGAGAACAACCCTGAATCGTCCACTGAGATGGGACCCGCAGAAGCATTCACATCAGGCGAAGGAGTTGGTAAGCTCTCACTTCCCTCCGGGGTCGGTGGTGGTAGGGTATTGTCTTCTGCACCAAATTTGACCACGGAGGCCCAACTTCTCAGATGTACATCATCTCCCTTGGCTTCCTCACTAGTTTTTGACTTGGATGTGCTATCTGCTTCACCACTATCATTCTGACTTGAGTGGAACAAGCGGCTTACTTGGTCGGCTACTCTCTGAGCTGCATTGACTCTCCCCCTCTCTCTTACCCTTTCCAATAAGCCTTGGAAATGACTCTCATGAAAAAATGAAGTACCCATTAGCTTATCCAGGTACCTGCAAAAGATATTCACTTGTAAACAAAATTTCAACAATTGTTAATGATTTCATTGACTATCGAAAAAACTGTCAACATAGACTTCATAAATATCTATTAATAATTAATTTTTAAAAACTGGTTTTTATCACTTAGACAAACATATGTGACATAAGGGGGACAAATTGCAGATTTAACCAGATTGTTAAAACAATTATGAACAGCATTCCAACCAGGCTAATGCAATGCGATAGTAAGAATAGAGCAAATAAATCCTGTAATTGCATTATCAGAAGTTATGTTTTCCAACATATGTGTAACCTCATACTTCCTGGGAAACCATAACTGGCACAGGGAAAGGAACTAGCCCCCATACCCTGATGTGTGAATTCCACATGCCGTTGGGCTTAGTACTGGGTGAACTTTATCATCACCTACCAAACCGACCTTTCGGTTGATTACTGTGTCAATGGCTTTTTTAATTATACAGCAATTACTCGTGCACATCAGCTTTTAGACAAAACTTTTTTGAGTTTGTTTCATACATACACACTTAAGAGAGACAGCAGTAATGTGAACAGTTTTGGGAAAGAATTTCATTATGGCAGGGTAGTACAGAGTGCCACTAGTAACAAAAAAATTGAACTACTTAAAATCGCAATTTCTGTCTGCCAGGAAAGGGTTTGTGCTATGAAATGAATACATGGGATGACTAGGAGTTAGGCATGCAATTTAAACATTGCATGAACACTTGAGGGAGACTATTCATATCGCAAACAAGTTGACATTATGAGGAATGAAACATAACTCTGACCAAAACATGAAGGATAAAAAATACAAGAGCTGGTGACTAAAAACTGGGATCATATGCACTGCCATGATGAAACAATTAAAACAGTGATGGGCTCCTGAATAATTAAATGTATTGAAACTTGTTTTATCCTATCAAAACTACACTGATTAAAAAATAATTTAATAATAATAATTGCACAACCGTTTTCACAGATACAATGGCAAGGTAGCTCTGATTCTTCTGTGTTTTTCTCTTTCTTAACAATAAAAACATGCAAGCAACAAAAGAATATTTTCAATCAAAGCAAAATTTTGGAACAAGTTGATTGCCATGATGGAAACCATAATGATCTGACAAAACATCTACTGCAGGTCTCTCCACTGAACACAACAGTGAAAAATCATGATTCCGAAACATGCAAACCAGCGCTGACATTTACCTAACAAGAGAAAATATGGCAAGAATTCCAACTACAACGAATTGGAAGGATTACTGAAAGACTGGTTTTTGAGAGTTAGATTGTCAAATATCACCACAAATGGCATCATCATTAGATAAAAAGTATTGCACATTGCCATTAGACTGGGAATCAAAGATATCACAGCATCCAATGGTTGGTTGGTTATCTTTAAAAATAGGCACAAACTTGAACACAGGCTATGTATGGTGAAAGTAGAAGTCTCGACTTTGAGATTGCAACTCTGTTGAAGATGTCAGAATCGACAAAACTTTAATAAAAAAAATGAAAGAAATCAAATTGAATGTACTGGATGGCTTACACTACATATCATGGAAGCTAGGAAGCAAGTTAAAGAATCTACAATTTTTAACTGCTTTAGGAAGGCAGGTTTTTATGTTGATTGTGAGTAAGAAATTCTAGTTGAAGTTATTCATGATGATGATGATAGCATAGACAATCACTTCAGTAATTAAACACGTCAAAGAAAAAATTCTCCGTTTCTTACATTTCACACTTTTTTCCGGCAATCCCTAGAAAAGTGTAAATTAGGTGTTTTACTGTAATTGGTTGGACAGAAATGTGGCTAAGCAAAAATATTTCTGTGATAGTAAAATATGTTCACAGTTAGGTTAACACTGCTTTCCAAAATGCTATTTCAAAAATAAATGAACACATTAATGCAACAGCAATTCATATTTAAAATAATTCTCTTGTTTTAAACGGTGAAAAGCACTAAATGCTCCATCAGTCTTGAAAGCATCCTAGAATAAACTAGGAGATTACTTTATTCCCTATTCAAACTCAGTGAATAATCTCAGTATCTTGAGATTGAGGATGTCACAATTCATATTTTGGCACTTACTAATATGGAGTGATAACCTATTTAACAATAACATTAAATACCAAATGAGAACATTTTACTACATCACAGGACTTGCTAAGAACCCTTGTTATGCTGGTTTGAAATTCCTGAAATCATTGCCTAGAAAACTAAGGGAAATAAAAAATCTTTTGTCATTTACATCTCAACTTTATCAGTTCCTGTATGAACATCAACTTTACAGTGGATAAATTCATATCTTTCTCTCTATTGATAAATAATTTTACTTTTATGCATGCTGTCACTGCTCCTGTTTACTGTTTTTTTTTTATTTTTGACTATCACTTGTACTCAAACTCCAATTGCATTTGTATTGTGTCTCTCTGGAATCTTAGCAATCAATGCTATGTGTTATATACATGTCTCAAACAAGTCTTTTAGGAACCAACAACCATCATCATTACTATTTCCCTTGAAATAAGCAAATGGGGGTTGAAAAATTTCCCCAAGCACTATTTAAGTAGTTGTAAATAGAATCACCACGAGCATTACAAAAACAAAACAGTTATTTATAAAATAGAAAATAAGAGTATGTTGAGAGGATAACATGTTGCAAGGTCTATGCTGACATACTTAACTCTAAGAAGCCCCACCATATTTACTCACCTGCAATCTTTGTAAACTTCTAATAACTGCCTCATAACACCAGTAGTTTGCAAGGATGGATTTTGTGTGAAAATTTCTTCTAGCCTTGACATGGCTATCCTGGCTTTCTCAATATTTGACGCAAGTTTAGGCTTCAGTTCTTCATCCATGTCCTCTTCTGTACAACTAAAAATGTTTAAATCATAAGTTTTACATTCAATCATAATGCAAATATAGTAATATTGTAGGCATTTAAAATAAAACAATTTTTAAAATTCAAAAGAATGGGAGGAAAAGAAAAGGTTTCAGGGATAGAACGCAAATGATTTCAATGTAGAAAATATTTTAAGGAAATAGAACATAGTAAATGGAGTAAAAATTCCATTGGAGTTTTAAGCATTTCTCCTTTAATATATTCAGGTTTAACTAAAACCAACACCAAATTCGAAAAAATAAAAGCTTCCCATTTGGGGTTTTATTTTCCACATATATTTCCTATATTTCTTTTAGATTTATATTCACACAATAAACCATGGTGTGGGGATATATTTTTTCAATGAATCATTTCTGAAGCAATTTACTTCACATTACACTTAAAAATAGCCATATAAATTCAACTTTTTCTAGTAAAAATGTATGATTATGTTCAACTTTGGGACCTAAGGAAAATAAAATATCACTTCCATACCTTACATCTGCTATAAAACAGTCTTCTGATTCAGTTTCCCAAGATGCATCACTACTCCCATCATCCCAAAGTTCACCTTCATCACTATCATATTCGCCAACTTTATACAAGTCCTGAGGCCAGCACATAGAGACGTGTCCATCAACCCACCACACTTGCACCTAAAACAAGCATTAATTGCAGATTCCATACTTAACACAACAATTAAAAGGGTTAAATATAGATATTAAAATAATAATAAATACAACCATGATGAAGGGTTATAGAATAAATATAAAATATTTTTACGCAAAAATGTAAAGTTAAGTCACTCAGGTTCCATTGGATTTACAAGTTATGACATTAATCTTGAAACAGCATATTCATTCATTTTATTGTGATGCATCTGGCCAATTTTTTAAAGGATACCAATTTGATTTGAGAAAAATGCAATAAAGAAAGGATCTCATCAGATTGCATGGTGAATATAGCACACAAAACAAAATGCAGATGAGAAGTGCACAGAAAAAGTATGGGTGATATCACAATTTCATCCAAGAATACATTACCTCCACGACTTACTCCGTTAATTTGTTCGGAAAATTTCATTATGTGTTGAAATCCATGTCAACTCAAAATTTTTATACCATTGAATACTAGCAATGAGACATTTATCCATTTCTAGTTTTATTCTTAGCTTTCATTCTTGATTTTGTGGGTCAATATTTCAGGTAAATAGATAGTACATTTTGAGGTATTAAATGTTGCTTTAGTACACAAAATCTAAATCAACTTCTGAGGAACTATACCCTTATGAAGGATTACGAGAAGTTTCATACAATTACTAAGTTTTACACACAATCTTTATGATTTAATAAGTTTTAAAATAAAAAGATGATGGTACAAAATTTATGCACACAAATGCACGGCATGATAAACATTTCATAATTTAATTTATAAAAATGTTTAAATAATGGCTAGTTCCCCCCAGAGC
This sequence comes from Hetaerina americana, assembly GCF_022747635.1. Classification (NCBI taxonomy): domain Eukaryota; kingdom Metazoa; phylum Arthropoda; class Insecta; order Odonata; family Calopterygidae; genus Hetaerina; species Hetaerina americana. The sequence goes on along the minus strand of NW_027286874.1, from coordinate 63,712,893 downwards.
ACAAGTGCCACGCGAAGGCAGGTAAATACATGAAAAATAGTTTCCAATATTTATGAGAAACAGAAGTATTTGTTTGGAGACAGTGAATGTACAATAAAATTTTTTGAGAAAAACCGTTCACCTCAATAGTAGTATTAGTATTTGTGTGTGCTGACAGCTGAGGTCATTTACCTTCATCCATTACCCTTCATCTCGGTTTTTATAGATAACGCATTCCATCAAATTTCTCATTTGAATTTAGACATCTAGTTAAAAATGATAGGGGTTACACGCCATTATGCAATGAAAAACCTTCATCCATAGAAAATACCTCACAGCTTTTCTGCAGCCTTTCTACACATTTGGGGGATCGAGATGGTGCAGCGGATAACGTACTGGCTTCCCACCCAGAGGCTCCAGATCCCTACTTGTGCCTTGTGGAGAGCACTTTGATAAACTACGCGGTCCCTCAGATGGGACGTTAAGCCGCAGACCCCTTGGCACCCTTAGTTCAGAGAAGGCTAATGGCAGTGCCGGGTTTCTCTCCACCCTTCATCCTTTCCCATCCATTCCCTATGGCACAAATGACCTGAGCTGTCGGTCGCTTCTCCTAAATACTACTACTTCTACACATAGTTAGAAGCCACTGATTGACCTACAGCATAAATAGGAGCACCATATTCCTTATCTTCCAAAAAAATATTTAATAAAATTTGAACTCTTGTAGGCTTCGACTATATTGGACTACATAACAGAATAACTGATTAGGTTAGGTGACAAAATGAGATGTATTAACAGTGGTTTCACAATTATCTGGGATGAAAGGGATATAATTTTACTGGATACTGAATATCTGCTGATCCACTTTCTATATGAAAAATGAAATCCTTACACATTGCATTACAGTGATTTCTTGGTAGCATGAAGAATTAAATAGAATAAAGTTCAAGGCAGGGACCTATTCACCAAAACAATGTAGGTATTAATCGCCTGATAAACATTCTTAGAAGTAAACTTTCAGAGATACAGGTATTATCAAACGTAGTGCAAGCAATAAATTATAAAAAGACTTGAGCTGATGCTTGGGTGGTTGAGGAAGTTGATATTTTACAATTTCATTCTAGGCTCAGCCTCAAGCACCAGTGGAACCAGGAAGAGAAGAACAAAGTTGACTCCTCACTAGTAGACATGTAATATTATTGACAACAATACTACCAGCTGTGCCTTTATAGGTTTACCAATGAAAGCATAAGGAAAACTATTTTTTTGAAAATTACAGGAAAATTATTCAGTAATATTCTACGCTAATTGTTTGCACTAAGTAAAGATTTTATTTGGTTATGGATTGAAAGGTCACGTTACTCCAATCAGATCATCTGCAGTGGACACTTCACTATCATTTTTATGATAAATTGCCCATTTTGCTTCGTTTGAAGTCACGTCTAGTATCTGATATGTGTTGACACTAGGCTATGAAGCATTTCATAGCTTAGAATCACCTTTCTTGTAACATTATCTTAACTACAAAGTTAACTTTTGACATGTTTCACACCACAAAATAGCAATCGGTGACTTCTTTGGAAACCTTCATGAAACATTAGGTTTGTCTTTTGTCTCTAAACCTGCTAACACCTAATTAATTATGCCATACTAACTTCAAATTTTTATCAACAAAATAAAATTATTTATGATTAAGGGTGGTTTCGATGCAATGCAGCAAATTTCAATACTTTTTATTATTCAGGAGCTCATTACTGTTTTAGAGGTAAAGCAAATTATCGCAATTGACAGTCACTAGTTCTTGCATTTTCATCATATTCAATCATTTATCATCTTACAACTTCATCATATTTGGGTCTAAGTCATTCCTAATAATTTCTTATGTGTGATATGAATAGTCTCCCTCAGGTGTTCTTACAATGCATAAATTACAGAGTTACTCCTAGCCACCCCATGTATTCATTTCATAGCATTTCATTTTCTAGGCAGACTGAGATTATAAGTTTAAATAGTTCAAATTTTTTTCACTTGTGGCTCTGTGTACTGCCCCTCCATATTCAAATTCTTCCCTAAAACTGTTCACACTACTGCTCCCTCTCGCCTTTCATATTTGAATGCATAGGAAACGAAGTCATATAAGTATTTTATAAAGTCTGATGCACCAAAGTAACTGTTACTGAAAATGCAATCATGTTCATACATTAATTTCCATAACACAAATATGGGGTTTGGCTGCATATACTTGGTTCTTCAGCTCCATCAAATCATAATAATTTTAAAAAATCACTTCTAATACCTTGCATTAAGGATCTTTTGTTGAGATCAATAGCAGTTTAGATACAAAATATATGAAATGGTGTGAATTAGATAGAATCAACATTTATTTTCATAATGAATGCCAGAATAGCTGCCTAAACATGTTGAAACAAAATGTGACCCGGCAAGGGATGCTTTTAAGACGAAAAAAAATGTTGAAAGGTCAGTGAATGACAAAATAATGTACTGCAATTAAATTTCTGGATCACTTAATCTCTACTTGTAGAAATTATGTACAGTATTAAAATGGTTTAGTGTCATGCTTGGTGACATATTATGCGTACTGTTAGGTGGGACTTGGATGTTGTAGGGCATAACCCCTGGACCCATCAAAAACCTACCATTACTGGTTGATTATCCTTGGTGATAAAAAAAGATGTTTACTTTGGCAATAATTGACTAAGAGCTATCACAAACAAATTATTTCAGCTCTGCATTGCGAATTTGCACCCCGGGTACTCGGACCAAATGTCTTGCAGTTTAAATACATTAATTGTAAATAAAATAACTTAATATATGTAAATTATAAGTGCATATTTTTGGCCTAAAATATGGAGGAGTACTTCATGCTTAATTAAGAATTTTCAATACACTGGATGACAATAATATTAAGTCAATAGCAACCAATGTTGCACTTGGATAATAAAATAGAAAAGCCAAAGGCAAAAAAAATAAAGCACAGAGGCTATCATGAGCATTGAAGAATGAATTTCACATTAGAATATATGCATATTAGCAATGGGATGTCCTCAGTAATATTAGGATTTAAACATGGCAACTGACCGACTGGCAACAGTATTAAAATCCTACACATTCTAAACCATTTTAATACAAAAAATAGGGAATAATTCAAAACTACTTACTCTTCCCTCAGGGTAATTGTCCAGGACTTGGCCTCCAGTACAATTTGCATCTTCTCCCTCAAAATTAGCCACTCTGATGACAACAGTTCCTGGCCTGTACTGGAAATCTGGGTGGTCCTTCAGATCATACACGCTCACTTCATTTTCTTCCAAAAATTTGGGCCTGAAAATGTTTAAATGAATACATTTTAATATTTTTCTTTATTTATCAGCCATCTTAAAGCAAAATTAACTTAAGCCAAAGGCTATGGTTTGCACCTTAAATAAATTTAGGTCACAAGTTTGATATAGGTATAATTGGTATGTCAAGGTGGGACTTAGGGTCTTGAACTTCCTGGAATCCACGCAAAAGCACGAGAATTGAAAGATGAAACCTGAAAAATTTTTCAGCAATCCCTCTCTTTCTCCCATATAAGACATAATAATTCAGAGATTCTAAAATTCTCAAATATCCTAACTACATATGAAACTAGTAATGTACATTTTGTACTAAAATGAGCTTGCTTCCTGAAGTGAACACGTATCCATAAGATTGTGGACATTTAAGGTTCTCATGACCAGAATATGACATTTGAAATTAGTTTTCCACACTACTAGTCGCAAATTCTCCCCTAAAATAATCTATGGTTGCAAAGGAGGAGGCACCAGACAAAAATATATTATTTATAAGTAATTATAATTCTTCCTGCACGAAATATTTGTTTTAAATATTATACACCCATTTTTGCCCCTTCTTTGTGCTAAATTCCTCATACAAATTTTTAAATATGACTGCTGGAAGACACACAGCATTTAATGTAACAGGGTCACCTGCTGGTAAAAACATTAATCCACATTTTCGAGATAATATTATGATATCTGTATGATTTTGGTGTATCCTAGTTTTCTAAATCAAGATGCATCCTGCTCTGCAAGTATGTCAATGAAGACAAGTCAATTTTTAAGAAGGGCAAATAATAATAGTGAGCTATTATAAGGTAGAGATTTCATACACAAAATCCTCTAAGCACTAAGTCACACATATTTTAGTATTTTTAACTCTACGATATGATGAAACTAAGACTCACTGAGGTTCATCTGTTGAAGTATATGTCCTGAACCACTTCACACGAGCTGTGCGGCCTGCATGATCAACACTTTGCACAACACCATACACTCTCATTGAAGAGTCTTCTTTGCTTTCAATTACAAAGTCCCCAGGAAAGAACTCTTGATCGTCCAGGTGATGGATTGGATACAGCTGCGTTGATGGTATTCCATGTTCCACAGACCCATCCTATGGTAATAAACACATTTATGTACGTTGTCAGAGACAAAAATATTTCCATGATGAGGTTAGTCATAAATCACAAAGTGACTTACTTGCCAAACAACATCAGCCTTTGAAGTTGTGGACAAAGTTTCAACCACCAAACGATCACCTGGCTTGACCACAACCATTGGGGCTCGTTTTTTTACACGCCTCAACTTTTTCTTTTTTAAGACCTTGGTCATCAAAGCAGGGCCCTTCTTCTTTTTCCCTGCAAATTTAGATGAAAATGAAACACCTGTGTTAGTCATTCAGAATTACAGTAAAGAAAACCCAAACCCAAAACAAACAATACAGAAAAACTGATAAGATATTTTTTGAGGGAAACAACAAAGCTACATAAAATTAAGTTCGGATAAAATATATATTAAAAAGATGTTTTGCAAATTAAATACGGCACAGGACTTCAATTATATGCAGCATACAGAAAGCAAAAATTTGCTCTTGAAAACTGGCACAGTATTTGAAAATAAATGTTCAATTACTGAAATTTTTTTATAACTATTACCATTTAAATTGATAAAAATCACATTAATCAATCCAATGGGCAGGGTTCCTAGTTACTGATAAGTGATTGTTATTTTCTAACATGCTCAAATTTTTATTATAAAATTTCAAATCCTTAAAAACTTCCCTTCATTTAAAGTTACTTTGCTAATTATTTTCAGCTTATAATGACTTTTATTCATCATAAACTTTTAAAATTAAGGTGAAATCAACATTTAGATGAAAAATGTTTAACTCAGGTCATCCAGCAGCAATCATCCTGCTGGTGATTTTGAAAAAATATCTACCAGAAAATAAAAACAAGAAAATGAAGGATTTTGTATTTTCCCAGCATATGATGCACAAGAAGTCTTCTCAGTTTTCCCAAAATATCAGTTTTTAGTACAGCCCTTTTCTCTGAGCACCCTGAAGACAATGGCAGAGTTGGCCTTGGGGAAAAATGGGTGGCAAAGTGCCTAGATTGGAGGAAAACTCAAGAAGACTTCATGTACGCAAAATAATATCACACCATAGGTGACCCCAGTCTATATTACTATAGACTGGGTGTTGATTTTATGATATTAAATTGGGCCAATTATACGACTAATCATAAAGCAAACCTTATGAACTTTGATATTCTTAAGTTCCATCTAAAAATAATCGTATTTATATTGAATTATATATAACACAGTTATAAAGTTAAAGTTTTAGTCAACAGTAATTAACACAATTTTTAATTCTTAATTAAACCATCATTGTTAGCGAAAATCTCATATTTCTGAGCAATATCTTGCAGGCAGCCTAGCAAACTGCCCGCCCAGTTAAGTACTCCTAAATTCACGTCAAACTTGCACAGCCATTGTATCTACTGGGCACTGGCAACTGTCCAGTTGGCTTACTGTAGCAGCCATCTCTCCCCTCCATCTACCTACCAATCCCCTGATTCAAAACAACAACATTCTTGAAACACACTCAAAATGAATCCTCAGGCACTAACATAAATTTGCTCCTTTGGAACTTTGCGAAGACTAATTGCAATTTACTACTTGATAGAAAAAATTCACAAAACACAGTTACAGAGCCACACAACCCAGGTTTCAATGCAATAGCATAACCATAATCATCGTTTGACTTTGTAACAATGACTTGGATAATTTTTCCATCGATCAAAGAGTATGAAAAAAATAAATAAATTCCGATTCCTAGCCAGTATCACTTGTTTAAATAAATTAAAAAACTATAACCTATGAAAGTATGATCGACTCTAGAGTAAAATTAAAGATTATTACTCCTACCCTGCATTAACAGACCCTACAATCTTCCCTGCTCTGGAATAGGTGTTTCAGAGTCATGATAATGTAGGCAATAATAAAATAACCAGTAAGTAAGACCTCTAAGATAAATATGATGTTACCAGTAGAGAGCAGAAAGTAGAGTAACAATGACTAAAAATAACATGCCAATCCTTAAACAGAAAGTGGAAGCCTTTTCATGAGTGATTTACCTAAAGTACAAAAATATTCATGGGATAATGCATCACTTACCATCAGAGAATTGTGGTAATGATAGTGGAAAGCCTACCATGAGTACCCTTATCCCAAAACAGATAGCTGATTGATTCCCCTTGATCCATTTCACAAGCATTCATTCCTCGGAAACACTGAGCACCCCTCACTAACAAGTTTGAGTAACACCACATTGATTATTCAATAATTCTTTAGAAAATCTGAGAGATAAGATGGCACTCGTAGTACCGGAGAAGACATCATAGTATCTTTAGCAATCATCATCTCTCACTAGACTGATGTTAACATTTCAGCTATATCATTATGCAGTTTCATTTTCAGAGTCATTTGCAGCGACAAACTTTATATATGAAGAAAAATGGAAAATAAATGATTTTAGTGCAGTGATTAAACACTTCTATTTATGAGGTTTTACACTGAAAGAGAACAAAGCCGAGTTGGATGAAGTTCATGACACATCTACTCCAGCGTTTGTGACTGTTTACAATTAGGTAAATGAATTTAAATGTCCACAAAAGACGACCATTATTTGGGACATTTAGTAAAAATGACTTCCTCCAAAATAATTTACAAAATCCACAACATGTTTTAAGTGATCAACAAATAAAAGTTACCAAAATAGCACAGGCCACAGGCATATCACAAGGTAAAGTGTTTTCAATTTTTCGCGGAAAATTAGGCGCGAAATAAATCTCATCTAGGCAGGTGCTGCTTTTACCCTCAAAGGAAAATAAATGCAATAATTTGGTCGCTTCAGAGGCTGGTTTGTCATTTATCTTGCAATCCTGGTGACTTTTGTTCCTATACGTAAATGTGGATGAAACATGGATACACTTCTACACTCCAGAGACAAAGGAACAATAAAACTGTTGCGGCATCTCCCGCAGTTTCTTTGGAATTTGTCAAAGGAACAATAGGTTTCTAAACGTGATCTGGCTCTAAAGAGGGGAAAGATGGTGAAATGGGCAAAAAGGTGATGGCCAAGGCATTTTGGGATGCACACTGAATCATATGCATTGATTACTTGCTAAAAGATCAAAAATAAATGCAGGGTATTATGCATCATTGCATTGGCTGAGTGAAGAAATCAAGAAAAATATCCTTATTTGGCAAAGAAAATATTCTCTTCAATCAAGACAATGGGTTCAAACCTGAACTATTTCAATGGCTAAAATTATTAAATCTAAGTTCAAATTATTACAAAAGCCACCGCATTTACCACATTTGGCCCCCAGTGACTTTTTTACTTCCGAACTCGAAAAAATGGCTCACCGGAAAAACGATTCATATTGAACTAAGAGGTCATTGCCAACACACCGACACCTATTTTAGAGGACCTTCCGAAATCCTACGGTTTGGAGGGCTTAAAAAGTTGGAGAAGCACTGGGCGAAGGGTATTGAGCTGAAAGGAAATTATGTTGAAAATAAAAAAAAATCTACCCAAAATAATGCTTCATTTTTTCTAAAGACTTATTCAATGACACAATTTTTAGCATTTCACGTTTTCATTTCAAATATCATGCCCAGTTAACTAAGTTCCTCTCCCAGAATTGTACATTTTTATACAGCTGATAACTACTAAACCAAAAGTAATACCACTAACAATCATTATGTTAAATTACAAAAATCATAATAGTAAAATTACCAAAAGAGCCTGTACTACATCCGCTACTAGCAGATGCAGTATCCGATTGGCTGGCAGTTTCATCAGAATCATTATCTTCACATTGATCACTGTTATTGCCATCAGCTCCAACACCACCATCAACAACCACTAAAGGAACTGGACTACTAGACACTGATGTTGTGTGGTGGTTCTGGAGGGGAATAGGAGGTATTGCACTACGAGATATAGAAGTAGTCCCATTTGAATCAGCAGCAGAAACTTCATTTGAATCAGCTGGCCAGAGCTGGGGACCTAAAATGGAGAGGACAAAACAGCACATTAATTTTAAAATTGCTGAGTAAACTTTATCACAACAATCAAACAGATCTGATCAGAAGTACTCATAATACAAATGAGTGGAGACATTGCCAAATAATGCAAGAAATCCCAACCAACCATAAGTCTTTCAAAAAAAAGTTTAGTTTTACTTGTGACGTTAGGAGCCTTGGGAATCTCGACGCCTATGTTTGAGGAATTATAAAAATGACATTTGTGTGTGCCCGTCCTGCTTTTGCAAAAGAAATAATGGAGGCCCAGAATCTTACTCGATAGTGTTTTTAATCCAAAACTATCACTTAAATGACAACCCACTGCAATCAGATGCCTTGGAGATTACCTCACTGAGGAATTGATACTCCGTGAACTACCTTTCAATCCATCTGGCATGGCTGACCCTAATGTGAGCAATTGTTATCCTCATTAACAGAACATGCAAGCCCTTGCATCACACATCAAGGTTAATTATTAATATCTTCCACCTTATGCTCCTGCATTCCATTTCCAATGCAAAAATTCCATCTAAGGTGCTTACTGCTCTATTTGAGATATTTAGAATAATCAAGCTCTCTCAACAGTTTTCAAATCCAAGGATGATATGCCTTTAAAAGGGTGCCGAAAGGGCAAAATATTAGGGAAGCAGCAGAATACAAATTAATCCTTTGAGGAGCACCCTCACATCTACATACAGCAATTTATCATAGACAGGTTGTTACCTAAGAAACTAACAAGAAAGCCAATTCTAGTATTACTTCAAAGAGTCATACTTCTCTGACAAACAATCCAAACGGTGCAAATAACTATCCCTAAGTCAGTTTACTCACAAAATTGCTAAGCTTTTCTCCAGAAATAAATTTAAAGTATCCTTAACATGTCCCACTATGCTGTTAACACTACTATGTAACACAAAAGACAAGGCTGACAATGAAAAGAAAAGTGAAGAGGGTCAGTTTATGATAAGTGTGTTTAAATCGGTCAGAAAGGAACAAGTATCAATATTATTGTTCACTGAATATGCACGAGAAGTGGGGTCAGCTATACCATCATCACTTATGGGAAATCATCTGATGTAATCATTGCAATCCACCATGTTGGCTCCTGAAATTCCACATTTTTAAACTAGGCTGCACACACTATGTGCTAGAACTATTGGAAACAATGCAAAAGAACAGATGAAAACTTTTGATTGGCCTGAAATTTATCAATCTGTCTTCCTTATCAGTGCTAACTTTCCATTCACACAATAACCCTCATACAGAAGCTAAAACTGTTCCTATAGTCCCACCTTCTTAAAAAAAACCCAAACTCCTCCCCATAAATGGCTTTAGCTCTTTGTCACCTATTCTTATAACCACTGACTAACTCTCCCACCCCTATTCCCCCTTCCACATCCATTTTGCCCTTAACATTCATCAGTGAAGTCTTTGAATAACTTTCATTGCATCCCTCCGACGATCACTATTTTTGGTTATCTACCTGTGAAGGTAGGTTTTGGATGGACAAAAGCTACCAAACGGTACAGCCACAATTCCCCTCTCTCTCGTCAGGAACCAACCTAACAACGCATTCAACAATTAGCCTCTCTTCCACTCCATATACTTCCTCCCTTCGTTCTATCCAACGTCCCTATCCTCGTTTGCCCAATATCTTCCCCTCTATCACAGTCTTCAACGTCCTTTTGCCATTCAAAATGCCCTGCACCAATCTTGCCTTCCTCCTTTGGATTTCTCCTCCAATGATGAACCCGCATTAAAATGTATTATACATGATAAATCACCATCCAAAATTCATTTTAGTATACAACAATCAGAGTCATTCAAGCAGATTCTAATAGAGACTTTTTCAAAGAAGCACTTTAATTTGAAGAATTAATGAAAAAAGAAAATAAATAAGATATACTATCACTCTAAAAAAAGGAAGGGAGGGATATACTATTGGTACAACATGATTTAAATTCAATCTGCTGAATGAGGATGTCAAATGACCACAAATCATTAATTTCACCTAAATATTTTCCCAGTTAATTAGTGAAATGAAAAGATTTTGATATTTTTTCTCAGCACTGAACATCATACTGAAAAGCCATTAGCCATGACAATAACTGATATTTAAAATTTTAAAACAAGTAACTTCTATTTTAACTGTAATTTAAATATGTACTTCATGCTTTCTCTCTCTGGAATTTCCAGTTTTCACCTTTGCACACAAATTTAACTGATAAAATAACACAAAAATTGTTACCTTAAAATGATTAGGCAATAGCCTAATCATGATGCCTACCTATTCAAATTCGCTAAAAATGTCCCTAGTTATGCATTAGCTTTGATTCTTCACCTTGTGGTGCTTCACGCACAACTACAAATGATTGTGACATAGTATGTATGATATTCCATCACATCTTGTTCCTTTAAAACCCCCAAATTTTCAGGGTTAAAGTGGACACCTCGATTGCTTAACTGGCTAAAGGACTCAGCTGGACATTGAGGCATCCGGGTTCGATTACTAGTCAAGGTGAATGATTTTGAAAATCTGAAATTGTTGCATTGGAAATTTCATCATATTATTCTCAAATAGTTGAAGAAAAGATTCTTTTAAACAATGATCTGGCATGATTTGGTGAAAAAACAATCAATTTATAAGAATAATTTCTCATTAATAAATAGTAATATTAAGTCAATAATGAGTGAATGTTTTTTTCAATAATTAAGTTTCTTTTAAGATAGCTATTGTTCCACAGCAATTTGCTTAATGCTTAAGATGTAAATGTTGAGTTTTTCAAACTAAAATGTACCTGTGTGTATGGTGGCTGTTCTCCCACGTAATTTTAGAAAAATATTTGACAAAATAAAAAATTAGAAAGATTTTTAAATGTCATTTTCTTTGCATTCCTTAATGATTTGTAAGGTTCCATGATTGAAATGGCACTACAATGTTAAACACCATGTGAATCACAACTGCATTAATTGAAAACAAGAAGAACATTCAATGAGATAAATATATATATGCTTGGGTTTCAATATACATACCTTTCCTGTCTGATTGAAGTTGCTTTAAATTTGGCTTTGGCCTCAGGGGACTATTTCCTACGGATAGCATAAAATCACGTTGTATTCTACGCCACTGGTCTTTCATCATTATCACATCACCTTCTTGGAATGTGTAATAATTTCGGTCACCAACTTGTAGAGTACATGGCTCAAATACATTTAAAAGCTTCAACCTAAGAGGGACAAAGTGTTTTGGACTTTAATTACCAGAACTATAACTACCAAAAATCACTATGCTCAATTTCAACATGAATTCCTAAATTCCTCCAAGATGAGTTTCTATTTTTAAATTATTAATTCATTATTTCCTACAAGTTTTTAATACACCAACTTACTTTTTTAAATCTTCTCCTTGTACAAGAAATTTTGGCTGTTCTTTCTCCAGGCAAGCACCATCCTTAGAATAGGCACGACATTGCCAATGAACACCAACAGAATCCACTTTTACTTGCTCAACCACGGCACGGACATTTTTATTTGACTTCTGCCTTAATGCTTTCATTTCTTTTGTACAACTGACCCATTTGGCCTCTGCTAGACAGTTCATCGGTCCACAGAGAGTTTGTCCCGGGTAAAATTCCCCATTCTGGAATTCAGAGTCCTGTAAGTGATGTTTGCAAAAACAATAGCAATAAATTGTACTAAATTAACAGTTTTGGCAACATCACATATGCATCACCAATTACTATAATTTTCTTAAATCTTCTTGAAGTTTCTTGTTCCCTAAAATGTAATTGCTTGTAATTTCTCTTTACTATACCTTGATTAGCCGCACTTATTGCCTCAAGGAACTTGTCCAATTAAAATACATCTGTCTTCCATCAAATAAAATTTTTTTCTAGTCTTAAGTCAAGCTCATTACAAAGATAACTCAGTTATTACCACCTGAATAATTCTATTAAAGTTATGAGTTTCATAGAATTGCAACACCAACAAAAATTAAGATACTCCAAATTTGATTTAAAGGCTATTAAAAATGTTGGGTGATCCTAAAAAAAATACAATTATACTGCTTTAGACAGGAATCCAATCGTGGATCTGCCAGCTAGACAGAAGGTATACGTAATCTTGCATTTCATACTATCCTATTTGTACACAGAAAACAATTATTTTAATACAAAAAAAATTAATTTTCAAGAACAATATGGGAAATGTCTTAAACCCTACACACCCATTTCACCAGTTCAATGAATTCACCAATAATTTTGCTGTGTTGGATGATTAGTAGCAAGAGAATTAACCTACATTTTATCCTTATATTTTTATTTATTTAATATACCTGTGTCCATTCATGGATAAAATATCAGCATTTATCCTTAAAGTAAACATTTTTATATGATAGAAAAGCCTAGCAGAAAATATGTAATACTGGCATCCAAATTTTTCATGTTGCCCATAAACACTGTAATTCTAACATCTTGGGGTAATCACTGTTAGCATGCATATTAGTATATAATCAAACAACCCGGAAGGCTAAAATACCAAAAGTAGCCAATAACCAGCTACGTTCCACAAGAACAGAAAATGTTAAATTGAATCAATTAGGAACATGCACAGCCCCTAAATCATATTTAACTAATAAAATCAAAGGCAGCCAAACATTGCACATGAACTTATAACCAACCAAATGAACCAAGCAAGGTTGCACCTATGCAAAGTAGTCTAACAATCGTTCATTAGTCATTTGATATACATATAGCATTATGATGATGCATAATTCTAAAAATTACCAAGTTATGTTTCTTGTGGAAAGTTCGACTTCTTTAGTACTAACACAATGACAAACAAATTGGAAATTCTGGAATGTTTTTAAAATACAGCTATTGACTTGCTACTGGATATTGCTTGGGCCTGAAAAATTCACTTCAAAAATTAATATATTTAACCATGCTCATTTATGTGTCAACCAAAATCTATCTCAATTAATAGCAGATCCTAAATGTATTATATTTTTAGAACATTCAAATTTCCAATGAGGCAGCATATACCTCCAATATGAGTAAGGTGATCATCTTCAATTTTTTGTCATGGTTGTAACCTTGAGGTATTAATTATCCCAAAATGATATCGGGGAACTTTTTTCGACCTTCTTATTTGACTTCATAATTATAAAAAAAGTTTGCAATTAATGAGGGGTGTGTGGAAATCAAAATTTGAAAATTTGATTTCTCCAAAACTATTAGGGCTAGAGGTTGGCATCCAGTTTTGCCTTCGAGCTCTTGAAGTGTACTTTCTCCAATTTATACCTTAAAATTAATATATCTTTAAGCATGAACAAAATATTATGTTTTTTGAATGAATATTTTCCATTCCCCAATGCTTTCATTATTTGCATCCTTGATGAAGGGTTGACTCAGTTGAACAACTATGCCATTTGGTATCCCTCTTTGATTGGTCCCACTAATAACATTTTCTTTAAGATAAAAGAATAGATTTTAAGAAAAAAGATTTAAGCCTGAATCCTATATTTATAATAGTCTCTGAGAAATTTAAAGTTCAAGTTCTGCTTTCCACGTAGTGAATTATGACCTTCTTTGATAATATTCAAATAGCTGAAAATTAGTCAACACAATTTATCCCAAAATCCTTTCAGCTTAAGAATTTCAAGTGTTGGTAACAATCTCGTTAAAAAATACTGAAAATGGTAACCTGACACCCCCTGCCTCAGTTTATATGGAACCGTTTCAATCGACGAATACATTTAGAAAAGTTTAAATGTTTAGCTAACGCTCAATATGGACTCATTTGTGACCAAACAACACATTTAGCATTTAACATTTATACACAATTATACCAAGTCTTAAAATAAATTTGAAAATCATTGGAAAAACACAACATAATTTGAACATCAATACATTTGAGGATTTCCCCTTAGGTTAATATATCAGATACGATAACATTGAAATATAAACATGCATTAAAAATATGCAGTAATATTAGAGCGATAGCGCTAGTATTTATGTTAAGCACAGAGAAGTGATGACACAGGTACTCTAAATGTTTCACTAAAAAGAAAATGCCAAAAGTTAGTGGCTAAGATAACGTTTTACTAAATAATGTAAAATCAAGAATCAGCATTATGACTAGTAAGTCGTATACAACACTAAAGAGATACACACAGCTACCTTCTCCTTCTTTTCCTCTACATCATCTAGGCGGCCGGCATCAAGGTCATCGAGAACACACCGAGAACCATCAGGCCACTGAAGGTAAATCTTTGAATGGACAGATTTAACCCCGCCCACCCAAGAATCAAGACAAACGGCAATGTCAGCTGAGAATTCCTAAACAAAGAGCATAAAAATTTTTAATAGCTGCAAAATTATCGGACCTCAAATTTTAAAAAGGCAAACTATTAAAAGAATGAATTTGGATCCAGCTAGGGTATTTATTTTCAAAAACAAACGTACCTCCAACGGTGTTAGGTCTGCACTTTTGACGTTTATTATCACTTGTTTCGAACCCACTATTTGCACACTGGCAAGTACATTTATATTTCTGCAGTATCCACGCTGCGTATCTTTACCCTTGATCATTCTTCGGACTACATCACCAGGCATTAAGGATCTATCGGCTAGGCCCACCTTAAGAACGAAGCGAAGTTGATCAGTCGCAATTCCGATCACTTCATTAAATTGATCACAAGTAGAAACTTTTTGATCAATAAAATGAAAGACATTGAGAAGTGCATACTTCCGAGAGATAAACACTTTTAATTAGAACACACTAATCATGAAACTATACTCATAATATTTGACTACCGATTTCATTCCTCTTCATCAATCTTTCTCTCTCTCCACAGTCAAGGAAAACAAAAGGATATGCCAAAATATTTTCAAATAATACAAACGTCTTAAAATTATAGAACGATCCTATATGCAAGAAGAATAGTCAGTAACTGTCAGAATAAAATGTTTCTTACTTTTCTCTCGGGGATAACTTCTTCTACTCCTTTGGGATGCCACGCAACTCTTATGTGTCCCTTCTTCATCCGGCCTCCTTCTTCAACGTCTGAATTTTCATCACCACTGACAAGTTCAGCATTTTCCAAAACCATTCCAAATTCCACATTTCCTCTTTTATTAATTCTGTAAACTTCGTCTTCATAAAAATACTGGTACTCCGCAGCCATGTTGTTCGCAGCCAACCGACCGGAAGTGAATCAAAATACATATAGAAACTTTGGATTTCTCAGCTTTCATCAAACACTAGTATTATTTATTCAAAATAATTTAATTCATATTTTAAAATTAATGCGTGACTATGACTATGTTCTTAGGAATTTAATATAAATAGATAGATGATCAGTTGTCACCTCAGATTTTTGCACATTTTTTAAAGTTTTAAATACATTTCTTTCATCATGCAGTACGATAGGAGCACATTTATTCACGCTAGAAATGAAGACAACGAAACCAAATTTTCAATTCGGAATCTACTAACAAGGCATTTGCAATCATTCTTTCGTCCAGTAATTCCCAAGTTTCTTATTGTGGCATGTCAAACTACAATCACTCATGGCAAACTAAAATTTATAAATGTAATTGATGATATAGTAATGAAAACATTTGTGATGAGCAAACACCAATATAATAGTTGCTTTTATTTTCATATAAATTACATTCTTATAAAAAAATATAGAAAAGTAGCGGGCACAATTCTTGCTTCATTATGATAATTTTATTATCATATAAATTACAAATATTCTATTGTGATTAGTTACAAAAACAAAATGATGTGAAGCGCCAATATCTGGAAAACTAGACCGAAAAAAATTGCTAATCTATTCGACACATATTGGGATTAGGGATAACTACTCTAATACATACATGTAGGTACTGTCTTAAGTATTTGTAACAGTTTTAAAATTATTTTTAATACTTCTCTCTCTTCTCACTTGCTCTGACTGCCCAAGGTGTTTTTCCCAGATGAAATTAGTCAGTCTAGTTTTTGCCCCGGAAGCCACAAATATATATATTCCTTGAATCCCAGAGAATATCACAAATCCATACCATAGTGGTGGCATATTCCCAAGTGATGCTGCGACAGCACATGACCAAGAAATTGTCATTATAAATCCAAGCCTTGCACACAGTCGAAAGCATCGATGATCATGATTTGTGATTTTACCACTGCTTCTTCTAAGATGAGAGTTGTTTTTTCTTCTTACAGAAGTTGACATATTCTGCTCTTTTTTATCATGAACACCAAAAATAATAGCTGTAAAAATACAACCGTCTCCAGCTAACATTAATAATGCTGGAAGAACGAAAAATAATCTAAAACTTATGGTTTCCCCATACCAACAAGCACCGCCTCTTGCAAGGCATGGTCTTAGACTGCCAGGCACCAATTCCAATGTTAAACATAGGATTGAAAATACTGTCGGAATTATCCATGCCATAAGACTGAGCTTCAAAGGTGGTGCTTCCATCCCTGATTTTGGAGAACCCATTGATTTAAGAGACTGAATAGTAAAATGTGATTTAAAAACTTGAAGGCAGAATATGGATAGCCAAGAAATAGCAGCAAGAGAAAAAAAGTTATGGAGAATGGCTATTGACAGACATATTGCTCTTATTTCTGAACGGCGTATTCCTATTGCAAACAATAACTGTCCAATGAACAGAAGCCAGCACAAAACAATAAAGGAATATCCAGTAATTTGCTCACATTCTAATGAAGATTGAGAGGACTGATGTTGATTCATTGTTTCCCTGGATAAGGACTCAACTGATTTTCTTGGGTATGCATATGTAATGACATGCAAACCAAGGCAAATGATTGATACTCCAAAAAATGCTGAGGACAAGTACCATTGGACTTTGCTCATTGTCATTAATGTGTAGTCTTTACATTCATCACCCTTTGCTGGAAGATCTTCAAGAAGATCATTCTGTTTCAGATTCACTACAGCTTCTGTTGTAGCTACAGAAATTGGTCCAGAAGTTGAATTAGACTTATTCATTTCCTGAACCACATCAAGATAATAACATTGGTTGAACAAAGGATCCCAAACTGATCTCGTGCCACACTTTTTATGTCCTCTTAGAACATTACCAAAAATGAAATTTATCTTTGGCAATATTGCTTTACTGAAAATTTTATCAACTTGTCTGAATTGTTTTACATTACAACAGTTAAGTTCACTAATACTTATGTAATTGCACAAGGCACAGTGTGGATTTTTTAATACCCGCATCCCTTTTCCTATATCATATGTGTAAACTGGCATGGAATAAGAGAGACACAATTCAGAAACATCACTTTTTCCTTTCTCCCAGTTTGGGTCACAAGAATCTAAATATCTTCTGCATGGCCGAAGAAATTCTCCATCAAGGAACAGTCTATATTTTGTGCCAATGGAAATGGACATATTTCCTTGATTCTCCATCCACTCAATAAGCTCTCCATCAGAATCCATATATCCTGCTGAAGTACTTGGTAACCATTTTTGCTTACTCAACTCATCCATATTTAGCAAATCTTTGAGTGTCCACTGGTGCTTTTGACTGCCAGAGTTTGCCTTGAATCTTGAAATCCACTTCAAGGGAGAAACTTTGCTAAAATTGCTGATGTGTTCAAGAATGTTTCCCCCGTGATCTCGCAATTCTTTCACAGATTGATCAGGAAAATTGATCATCACGTCATCTTCAGCACTGAAATTTGTATTTAAGCTGGAGAAGAACTCCCTGAATACACCAGAGACCAAACCATCCATGGTGAAGTCTCCCCTATCCCCAGAGCCTTCTTCTGCAGGGGTATTGGGTGGGCGATCAAATGAACTATAATCTGCATTTTGCTCCCAGGAGAGATTGTCATTTTCATAAATAGCCCCTTCCAAAGGCACTCCACTGCTTCCCAGTTTGCTGCTCTTTAATATGGCCTTCCTTGGGAGGAGATTGTCTGCATCTTCATTGCAGACAGCACAATGGACATTCCTATAAGTCAAACCTGTGGTGGCAGATGTGACTGGGATGTCTAGCATATGAGGTTGCACTTCAGACCTACTGCTACAAAGGTGCCTGTTCAAGTGGGTAACATTTGGACTGTGAATTGTCTCTGAAGGGCATGATGAAACTAGAAGATTCCATCCCTATAAATAGAACAGGATAGTCTTTATTACATTCTGTGGCAAAAAACGCCTGACAGCATTACACAATTAGATTTAATAAATATTATAATCAATTGATAGTATAAAGACAAAATTCATTTAAAATTATACATACATCATTTTTTTAAAGAACAAAAAAGTTGCCAATTTATGAGTATTTTCAAAGTTTATTAGCAAAGCACTATACTATATTCAAATACAAATCCCAAATTTCACCAGAGAAAATGTATGGTGCTTAACCAATTAAATTTAAGGAGCATTAGAAATTAGAATGCACAAATAAATCATTCTTAGGGTTGTCATTAGAAAAGTCAAATGTAACATCAATACCAAGTCATTGCTTGAGTGAAGATATAAGGCATGCATTTTTTAAAACTATTAATACTGCATTTTCAAGAAATTTAATTTATTTGGAATTTTTGTATTGGGGCACCGGCTAATTGTGTTTAATATTTTATATTTTGATTTAAAAAAATCTATGCCATTAGTTTCCTGACTTCTCTAATCATTACGAACGTATGAATTCATTGCCCATTTTGCCCTGATATTTTCCAAATCATCACCATTGATAAAGACCGTGTAGCAACTGAATGGTTTCTAAAATCTGTGTTCTCCATGTTAAGGCAAGAGCATGAAGATCAGATCTGAAATGGCAAACTGAGTTTCCAGTGAGACACAAAATGTACAAATTTACCCATTACTTGATGGTTACCACTGTATCTTAATAAATTTTAAACCTTGGGTAACGTAAAAAAATACTATCAAAAATAAAATATACTTCACATCGTCAATTCACGAGGAAAATATATTTCAGAAGTAAAATCCTCTTTTGTGAAGGTTTCCACAGGGTCATGCTAATGTTATTGAAGATCCAAGCCTTCCGGGATTTCTTCCGCGTCGGGCCATATTGCTGTTTCGCCGGCACTGCAGTCGGCGTCTTCAGGTCAGAAGTCACTCCTAACTTGAAGACGGCGGCGAGACTGTCATCCCAGCAATTTGGACCGTCGCGGAGGAACTCCAAGAAGACCTAGAACTCTAAGCCAATGCCTTGGTCTACCACCACAAGACAAAATGTTCTATTATGGTATTTAAAGAAAGGGTTTCTCAAAGTAACATCGTAATCCAGGACCACATATATTTTTTGCATACAAATATTTAAGATTATCCTCTGTGGGGTCCGAATCTGAAGTGAATCGGTTCACGATCACGGAGCGAACCGGTTGACCATTACAGCGAATATAATGAACTATATATTATTGCCACTTGTTTATAGTTTTCATATCAGTAGTTATCTTACCAATACACCACACATGCAAGTATAGAGAAAAATAACGAGGAAAATAGCCGATGATCCTAAGAACTTTTTAAATTACGACTCGCCTGAGACGCTTGGGCAAACCTGACGAAAATACAGGAAAAAGTTACAATTAGAAAGATTTGATTGTTCGGTGAACGAAACTATAAAAGTGGTCCTGAAACTAGGAGTCCTAAAGCACTGTCCTGCTCTATTTTATGAACTCCTCTTTTAATATCTAGCCTAATGTAACATTATTTTCTATGCCTCGAAAACCGCATAACCTTTGTGCTGTTTACATCTATTCTCAACTCATATATATCTCACTGCCTGCTCAGCCATGTTTGCAACCTCTTGATTGTCTGGCAAACTAAAGCTTGATCATCCGGAAACCCAAATGATTTTTTTAATTGTCCCTCGACTTTCATTCCTATCTTCAGTTCTTTCCATGCCTCTTCAACCATTTCTCCCATACAAAAATTGAAAATTACAGATAATGGACACCCCTCTATCACTCTTCCTAACACTGCCCATCTTGACTCCCCAATCGCACCTGGGCAGTCTGAGACATGTAAATGTAGCGGGCAAGTCTTCTATCCCTCCAATCTACTCCCATTATCTGCAATACATGTGTTCATAAATTCTACTCTATTCACTCTATCAAATGAGTTCTCGAAATATACGAAACAGACAAATGCATCCTGATCCCATTCTATGTTCCTCTCTGTTATTGTCCTCATTACTGCTATGGCATCACGCGTGCCTCTCCCCTTCCTGACCCAAAGCTGATCACCCCTTCAGTAATAATTTACCCTGCTCTCCATCCTTTTATTTATGACCCTGAGAATCACGTTAGCTGCGTGCGAAATTGAGCACATGGCAACTTGAATGAACAATATTTATTAAACTCTCAATCGATTAAGTACTCTCCTACTTCTAAATCTGGAAAACTAAGTAACATTTGCCTTGGCGATGAGTATGTTATCTTGGTTGAAATCTTTGGAAGGTCTTGATTTGAAAATCGGTAACTACTCATCCTTCCAAAATACATAGGCGTAAATTTCCGCGGACATTTTACTCAAAAAAATCTGTCACATTATGAATTTAATTTAAATGATAAAACATCCGCTTACAGTGTCGATTCATTCACAGCCAGAAAGGACCCGGCGAAATGTCACCTCTTCTGAAAGAGGGCAGTAAAAAGTCGTCCGCACGGACTCTACGATCTCTCTGAGCATTGGCTGAACGGGTTAGAGATGGTGCTTTGGACATCAGTAAGGATTCGGGTAGATTTCGGTGCAATTATGTCATTTCTACTGACTCCTGAGGATCCATGAATAGAAAGAACGAGCGTTCGCTCTTAGTCGTCAATTCTTTCACAATTATCCATACTGGGTACGAATGTTGTGAGACAAAAAATTCCAAATTTATGAACCCACCCTATGATGCGTTCAACCGTCGGAACAGCTTCAAAACCATATTTTAATTGATCTCATTTTACCCATGCGAGGGAAGAAGAAAAGTTGAAATATGCAAAGGAGAGTATGAAGACGGCAGATCGATATTATTCAGCTTACCCAAAGCAAATATTCACTTTACAAGGGTACCCTGCCAGCGGCAATGGTATGATTCAGAAATTACCAAATTTCGGTATTCTTTCGAATGGAAATAGATATATATTCCGTGGATTATAAATGATAACTAATTTAATGAACTAAAAATAAGGAGTTAAAGGAATCCATTTCATAATAAGAGAGAACGTTTTTTTTCCTCTGTGATACGTAATTATCACCTTTGAAATCAGAGAGAGAGAGAGTATCCATGCTTTAACCACATGAGTCTATGTTTCTATAATAGTGTTAATGAATATGACAATGCTGCCCATACATACAAACGTATTGCTCCTCGAATAGGAATAACTATCATAATAATTGAGTCAGACGATAATAAGACACAAATTATTTTATTTAAAATCTGATAGTATCAATCGATCAGCATGTGGCAATATGCGATCAGGTTAACTTCACCGTCTAAGGCCTAAGGCACAGAAACCTCTTGGATGCCAATTGTTCGACGGAAATCTTCTCTAACTTGTGAACCTTTCGTCGAAGTTTATGAAGCAGGCTCCCTGAAGGAGTTTGGATTGTTTCTTCTTCAGCCCATTTTCATAAAATATTGGCGGCGAATTCATATCATAACAACGCAAAGGTGAAAGCTGATAAGCTATCTCCAACTACGTGTAGTATGTTTTACTGTAACAATCCCATAGGGAATATTTTTTTTGATAAGTTAGCTAAAAACATGAAATCATCGAGTAATCTGCTGATATTGTAGACATGTACGCAGTACCTTGAAAACCACCGATAGGGTGTGTGTTAGGGTGCCATTCGACGCCAGGCACAAACCACCACATTAAATGTTGCTAAAACATTAGTTACCTACCAATAGAAATGTTAAATAATTCAAATGACACAGAATAAATATATGTATAAGATGTAATAAATTAAACAGTGCCTATTCATAAACAATGATCTTACAATTTTCATGCGTAAAATATTACCCCGTTATCATGGCATATGTTAAATAAAAGTCAAGTGTTTGTCATAAGAAAATGGCTTCATTACTCCGACTCCGCCTGAGTCCACCTTTATCGCCCACTCTTGATATTTCGATAAACTGGGTGGCACGGAAAGAAACATTTCATACATCGATTGAAATTTTGTCACATTGCTGTCTAGTTTTCCACAAAAATAGACAGTGGTATGTCGCTCTTTATCAACGTTGGCTCTACACCCCCAAACGAATCGGCATTTCGTTCGAAAATGCAGACACAAAATCTAAAATAATTTGGCTTTATCTGATAAACATAACATTTGAATTCCATCATAATGAGGGTAGTAAAAGAAACTTTGCACTTCCACATCAAGATTATCGTATCGCGAAAAATCAAATCTTTTTATATGGAAGTGCAAGCTTTCATTTTCTACCATCATGACTTTATCCGCTTTTTTTAATTTTTTTAAAATTATTTTTCATTCATATACTTTTAACTTCACTGAAAAAAGAGTTGAAATTTCCTTACTATAGCGTTATGTTTTATATCGCATAGCAATTATTTTATATAAATTGATATTGATAGAAGATAACTGGAAATGAATCGGGAAAAATGGAGAGCTGCAGTTAGCCAATCTTATTGATAAAGGATACTGAATCATATGAAATGTGGATACTGAATAACATAAAATGTACTACAATGCTGCAAAGATACTTGAAAGTTAATCTAATCACTAAACAATTTAAATTCACCATTTAGCAATTGTCCCCGCTGAAAATACCATAAAATATTCCCATAGATGTGGCCGTTTGAAAGGTGCATTTAAAATGAGAATGCTCTGCTGTGTAAATTGTTTGGTCCTTGTTTTAGAAAAAATAAAATACCATACCATCACAGTCATAGTAGAGGGTAAGATTAAGGTTTGTATAATGTGTCGGTCAAGTTCTTTCTGAACAATTAATACTTCAATTTTTTAAAGCTTTCTAAATATTTCATTGCATACATGTATATTTAAATGACACAATAATTTATTTACCAGTGATGGAACATAGGTGCACTTAATTTCAACCTTTCGATGTACCCTCCGAACTCGATCTTTCTGGATGCCATTCCTTTTAATGCTATAGTCATAGCAACAGTCTTGAAATATTTCACAGTCTGGATCACAGTGGCAAAATCTGAAAATTTCGGTATATATTTAGCTTACAACCACTGAAAGTTAACACTATAAAAATAACCTTAAATGCTAGTGTGCGAAGACAAAATATAGTATTTACCAAATAGAACTCTTCGAAATTGACATTTTATGAATATCAAGGACAAATTGACAAAGTCTGATTTTGCTTGTATACAGTCCTCGGTGAGTGAAGCATGCGCCATTTAATTAGCAACAAAAAAAACGCACTCATTGCAATTCCAACGAAAGTTATTCAAACCCTCCTTTGAAATACTGGTAAGTAAATCAGCTGAACCACTCTACCTGTTTCATCAATATTATCTACTCTAGGGATCCAAAATTGAAATTATTTTGAAAGATTGGAGCATAAGTTGGAATGAAATTTCAATGGTAAGTTTCAGTGACAGTTCTCTACTCTAAAAATGCCACCCGAAACAAATCTGAAGATGTATTCAGATTGAAATGAATGGATACGTCATATACTATACGAATATTATACTCTCTTTGAGTAAATCTATGCATATCAATTAGATTATGCCGAGCGATATCTTACCTCGTCGTGTTGAATTCCGCCGGCGAAGAACTGCAAAGTTGGGAGGGGCATATTGCATCACTGTGACCTTGAAGAAATGCAGCGGCTTTCGAGATAGCAGCGGCAAGGGTGGATATTGTTATCATGTTGTACACAAAAATAAGAACTGTCAAAACATATTCTGATGAGAATTTCATCCCAGACTTCTTTCACTGCCAAAGAAAACCACGAGTAACAAGTACATTCTATTTATTTGTATAATAATTTTTAAATAGCATCATACTGTTACAATGATTTAATTAATGCATCCACAGCGAGCCTAATTCTTGCAAAATATCACACGGATGCGTATCATTACTTCGACCAGCAAACACAACTTTTACTGGTGAAAAACTAATCCTAAGTCTCTAGGACATATAAATTTAGTACAGTTGATGGTCAACTTACAGTCAATTCATATTCTTATTTATAATTTTAAGTAATTAATATGGGTATGCTTATATTTCAGAATACACAATCACACATTTAAAATAATCCCACAAAATTATTCTAAACTTCAAAATTTTTAATAATACTTTACATACTCATTCGGCACTTAAGTGAAACGGTCATGCACGTGATTAACGATAGGAGCTTCAATAAGATCTATTTGGCTTTCATGCTGATCATCGAGACGCGGATCAATAAATGCGCCCTTAAATGTTTCCTAAAATATAACTGTGAATAAATAAATGTTTTACAGTTTTGTACGCTTTTGGACCTGTAATTTTTAACAGAACAAATTTAACACCGTAGTGCAGTTATTACGCATCGATTCCCAACATTGCACGATCAAGCTCAATTTTCTGATATGAGAGGAGGTAATATTGTAATAATTTCATTTAAAGGTAAATATTTCATTTAGTACCCAATATCTTGACCAGGCTAAATGCAGACGATGATTTTTTAGGGATTTGCGAGCTGCGAACGGGTAAACTGAAGGAGGAACGAGGAAAAGATCTGATCTCCCTACCCTGAATCCGTGAATATAAGGCGATCAAACCTCACTTCTGGTTAAAGACTGTGATGGTAGTAGATCTTGACTGGGAACACTTCAAATCGCATGCTAGGGACCAGCTCAATTTCTCGTATACGATTTTTAAATGCGATCAGTGTTGTTTTTTTGAACAATTTAACACCAATAAATTTCCAAAATATTTAGTTTTTTGAGAAGTAAAATGCTTTGAAATTAAATTTTTTATTCCTTCCATCATTTTTACTGATTTCTAAGACCAGATATTCTTATAAGATTTCGAATAACTTACAATTTGTTATTAAATGACTCTGAAAGGAGTTTAGTCTTAATTTTAAGAGATATTGCTTTGCAGTCAATTGTCGAAAATATTGCATTGAATTGCTTTTTATTTGCTTTTAAGCTTGCGAGATAATATCATTTAGCACGAATAGATTTTGGGTGGTGTCTAAAAAAGTTCCTCGACCCCGCAATAAAGGAATCCCTTAAACAGTCGCTATAAACAAGGGATGTGTGGGAACTCATAAAAGCTCCAGCGTGGGGTGTTTATACATGAATAGCATTACTGTAGCGGCAAAATGACCCTCAACCGAAAGGTGTTTGACTCTACCGTCAATGTAAGAAATTTTGATATCGCTTTTCTCCAAACAACGTAGCACGGAAAGAAATGGAATCAAACAAGTCACCATTCTTATAATATCCATATCCAAAAGGATAGAAATGCGATCATCGTCCTGGGAAGATATCGGAATTTGTGCAACGCTATATTTTTTCCCTATATAATGTTTCATTTCGAAGAGAAAATTCGGAAACCTACAGCCGCTCTTCAAGCACCAATTTGCATTTAATACTTACACTCTTAATAACTACACCGCCAAACTTTTTGATGGATTTAATATTTTTGTATTTTTTTTCAATTACCATGCATAAACTTCATTTTCAGGTGAAAAACGAACGATATTTTGTTTCATTTTCTGCTATAAACTACTAAAAGTGACCTGAAAGAATTATAAGGTATCATCCCTAACCTCCTGAATATGACGGCGTACCTTTGATAGCCATGGTTTATATCTCGAATTTTGAGCAAATAGATATCAAGTTTGGTTTCGGCGAAAATTTATTCAAGCTCCACGTTAGACATCACGCCGTGAATATAGGCTGCCGGACTTACGTCGTGTGCAGCGTACGGCGGATTCAAGACCCAAGAAAATGAGAAACTGAGCAAATATTAAGTTTCTTGGTAAGTAAAAAGTGAAAAATGCTCGCAGTGGAAGCAAGTTACCTAGCAAATAACTCATGAGTCAGGAAGTAAAACAAGGTATGCTCCACTACACTACTTAATGTTTACATAAACTACATTAATGAACATAATAAACCTATGCAAGCCTGGGCTGCATCTAATTCAGGACAGTATCTATTTAATTACAAATTGTGGATAAGTCCTCTTACTGGGGTGAGATGTAGAAAGTGGGTGTGTATTAAATGTAACTCAAGTGAAAATATATATATATATATATATATATATATATATATATATATATATATATATATATATATATATATATATATATATATATATACACACACACACATATTCATATATATATATTAAGGTTAAAGTAATAGATAAGATAGAAATAAGATTTGAGCTTCGAAAATATGTCTCATACCAAAATTTTAATGTTATATCAAATCAGGAACCTCATTCCGCCAGCAGCCCATGAAAATAATTATATCCCAAAGTTCATTAGTGTTGACGGCAAAAGTATGATATTAACATGCATGTGGAGCATGTTCATACCATACGAAAAAGTTTTTCTACTTCATAACGATTTAATATACTCACCTCTATCGATTATTCCCGAATATATGTACGAATTTCATTCACTCCTCAGGTTAAAATGTGCCTATCTGACCTCAAGGCGCTCTGCAGCATTTGGGATCTCCTTTATAGATCTTCCTACGACTGGTCAGAGAAACCTGGAGGCCAGCCAAAAGCAAAATCCTTAAGAGCATAAGACTTCTTTTTCATACGCATTACTTCGCCCATGTTTTAGGATAATAAATTCTCATTACAGGGCCTAAATTCAAAGGCATCTATTACTTGTCCTATTCATTGAGATATTTGAAAAACAACAAATATCATAATAATGATCTCGATAATTTTTTTCAGAAATTCGAATCCAAAAGGCAATACAAAAATTCAACCAAATGGGTTTCCAGTAGAGTGTACAGGATTGCATTTCTAAATAAAGGGTTGTGTTTGTCTAGGACAGGAGGCCTGGCTGTGGAAAATTTATATATTCTAAGCGTGTCAAAAGCAACATACATATACTTCTGTTGAAAGGGAATAAAAAATGAAATATGTTAATAGCGTCCATGCCTTTAAATGGCCTTATTAACTTCAGATACTTAAAAAATTCAAATCAAAAAGACATTTATTTGAAAAGGGTATCTTATTTTTTCAGCGTGTTTCAAATTAGGAAAATAAATCCAATTAGGATAAAATAGGCCCATAATTGGTGTTTTGTTAATTTGATTTGAATGTATTTCAGTATTCATATTTTTACCACCGCTCGTTTTTTAACTCCGGGAAATTTCTTTTAGTTAGTAATTGGACGATATTTGTAATGACTAGAAAAAAATACCATTAGTTCGCTTGCGATTAACACCCGATAGAATAAAATTTTCGCCGTGAAATTCAAAATGCATCTTGAGACCTGGGTGCAGTTTCCAGAGAAATATCAAGAAAGAGTCGTCTGGCTATATTACGAAATATATGTGCTATTTGAATGGGCACAGTTCCTTACCAACCTCGCTATTCGAGCACACACTTAAACTTATGATAGTTAAAAATTCGGGAGTATATACGTACAATTTTGACGTCTTCATTTTTCTTTTTTCTTTTTAAACTTCATTATAGCTAATCAGAATATCTTCCCTGAAAAACCATTTATTTTGCTTGATGCTGAATAGCTCACTATTCTCGTCATTCGTGAATGTATCTTGATACTCTTCACAGACTGAGGTTTGTTATTACTATTTGTAAACAGGAGCATTAGCCGGCACTTGATTCCGAGGTCCCCCGATTTTCAAACGTATACTTAACAACTGAACAGACTCGGGTAGTTCAGTAGCAAAGCACAAAGTTTCAACGATAAATCAATCGATCAAAATAGCAATCAAATAATCAATCAATGAAAATAATTCTATTTCTATGCTTACTTAACGTCTTGTCTCGCTCCACAATGTACAAATGCAGAGAATTTTTTCCCAATTAAGTACACAAAGTTAACGACAGATCAGTAAATACCACCTAAGAGAAAAAATTATAAAATGTTATCTTTCATTATTAATCGTCAAATGATAGCCATAATGTGCTACTCATAAATGCGATTTGAGCATTTTTCAATTTCAACGGTAAATAAAAAGGCAGCATATGCAAAAATTTCAGGGTTCAACAAAAATTAGCACGCCAGTAGCCCACCGAAAGCAGAACTTTGGCCTCGATAGGAGACGCTATCACGGAAGACTGCTCCCAATGGATTACGATATATTCAGAAATCATATATTCCCTATAACCCCCTTCTAGGACGTACTTGTAAGGATTCACTAATCTTTTGCTACAAATTTTAGTAGAATTAAGTAAATTCATTTCATTAGAATGAAAAATCCAGTGAATTTGATTTAAATTTCAGCTAATTATTTCAACTGGGTACAAGAGGTCTATTTGTTTCCTAGACTATATTTCTTTTTAAAAACCAATTAAGAACATGTATTTTATTGAAGTATGAAATCTTGAAACGAAACAATTAAAAGAATAATATGGTGACCAAATACTTACAATCGTGGTAAATTAGGTTAAAATTAGAAAATCTAATGACACTAACGAATTGGTTAAATTAGTTATACACACATGCTTCTTATTAGTATCATTGTTGTTACCTTTGCAGTTCGAAATAAATCGTCGTGATCTTTTAATGGGCTTCAAGTTATCTGGTCTAAGTCGGGTTTGCCACGGTGGAAGGACCATGCGCAAAGATTTAACTCACTGTTGCTGGAGTGCCAAGATCGGTAAACATCGTTGGGGAAAATCGTAGCGTAAATGTAAACTGCGTAGCCGCGGAGTGGAGATCGCGGGCGACTGCGAGAGGGATTTGGCGAGAGGTTAGACGGAGGCTTCGACTGAAAATCGCTTAAGATCAAGACCACCAAGCGGGAGGAGGATGGTGGTGCGCTTGAATACGCACGATGATGTTGAGTGCTAATCTCGCAGGCAGCCGGTGCCCCCCTCCCTCCCGCTACGTCTCTCTCCCCTTCTCCCTGGCCCTTTTCCCCTTCTTCACCCACCTACATCCCTCCCTCACCCCATCCACCCTCACACTGGGGATCTTGGGAGTATATGGTGGAGGGCATCACACCCCTCCCCATCTTCTCGACCCTCATACCCCGGGAGCGAACGGAAAACCAATCCCACCCACTTTCTACCTCTCCCTTCCCCAGAAGCCCTGGTGGGTGGAGAAGACGGTAGGAGGTGCTGGTGATCGCGGCCAACGGTGCTGCCGGCCCTTGATTCCCTCTCTCTCACCTTGCAGGTTCCCCCACCCCCCCGAAAATAGCACCCAGTGAAAACAAACGCAGGGAATTTGAGGTCATGGGGATGGATGGATGGATGAGTGCGGGCGCGTAAGGGTTTTGCTCCCCCGCGACTTCTTACTGCACTCTCGTGGGGGAAGGGAATGCGTGCCCCAGGCCGCGAACACGTGTGAGTGTGATTGTATGTGATATTTTGCGGCGGGAGGATACCCAGAAACTCATCGAGGAATGACCAAGGAAGAGATGGACGGGGTGGTGGGATGAGCGATGGGAGGACTAAGGACCTATTTACCATTCAAAAACCACCATCACCTGCAAAGGATGATTTGATCAATAAGGGTAGAACCGAACGAGGCCCGAATGTGTGTGACATTCAAATATCAGGTTCCTTTCCCTGTACTGCCTGCTGCTCTCCACGAAGATGCGTATATGATGATGAGTTAAATGGAAGAAGGGACCATTTGGTCTCAATTTAGTCCAAATAAAGACCTCTGTCTATCTATCTAAGATATGATATTCCAAAAATCGCACAGTTTGGGTGAGTCTGAGTGTGGTCATCAAACACGGAACCTCCGGCCAGTAGTCCAGTGCTCTACTTACTAGTCTGCCACGGCCCTCTCGTTTGCCATAATGCATGATGAATATTTTAACATTGACCACACGTTTTTTCTACCAGAAGGATTTTCTACCATTCTTTGTTTTAATGATTAACCTAGAACAATGTAAAACCAAAGAAAGTCACATGAAAACAAAAAGCAGGACGAAAACGCAGCTGCATTCTCGTCGGTGGGCTAGTGTAACGGTTAAGGCAAAGGGAAGGGCCTAGAACTCGACCATTGCTGTTCGGCTGCCCAGAAAATAGCACTTCGAAGGATAATCATTTCATCAAAAATCTAATGCTGTTTTCACGCAATAATTTTTTAGCGATGGTTTGTGGATCCGATCTGTAAAGGATATCAAATCACTGCGCCGAATGTTTGTAATCTTAAACCCCCTTAATTTCATATTTTGATCCTGCAGTTTCAATCGCAGTAAGGCAACTAAATGATTGAATTACCTCCAATACTTGACAGATCGACACAAGGTAAAAAGTTTCCGGCAATTGTGGCCCCACGGGTGACGTGAAAAGTCGACTGTCTTCACTGCAAATTGAATTTTACTAGATAACTTTGAACGAGAGGCATACAGAGACTCGTTGTAAAGCAACTTTTAGCTTTGATAAATGAGTCACTAGCCCATATTCTCAATTTCAATGATCGGCATTTAATTATTTTCGAAATTAAGCAACCGTCGGACTCCGACAGAAAATTCTGGCCATCGGAAAGAGCTCTGCTGCCTCCCCGGTGCAGGAGCTGAGGAAGGGTATCCAGAGCAAGGTTTCCTCCTCCCCCACTCCCACGATCTGAAAATGATCACACACTTCTCCTCCCCCTTCATACGGTCACCACCCCCGTGGTTTCCCTCAAGCCCCCAGGCCGCTATGCTCCCTCGCGGTCGCGTCCGGCATCGGCACCACGCATTAACCCGCCCACGCCGAGGGTCTTCCACTCGCTTCAACAGATTCCGGAGTAAATGGAGCCATGAAAAAAAACGGAAGGAAAAAAGAAAACGTAAAAAAGAAATCTACGGAGAGAAACACGACTTTTCTCTCAGACCTGTCTCTCTTCTCTCACTCCCTCCCCCACCCCAGCCTCCTCTCTCTCCCTCTCTCTCCCACTCTGCCCCTCCCACCTACCCTCACATTTTCCCGCTTTCGTCCAATACTTTTACCTCCACGACTCGCTCGGCCTTCCCCCTCCGTGATTTTTTTATTCAGCGGCCCCGCGTTTCTATTTCCATTTTCAACACCCGAGCGACGTGGGCACTCAAATATTTTGGTTCTAAACCAAAAATTTATGGCTTCGCTAACTCGCTCAAAAAGGTTTATTTCTCTTTGCAGCTCGTTAGACTTTTGAGCGAGGGTAAATCGGTATGGGGAAAATACTTGCGAAATTTCAAAATTCCCTCGTCACAAGGGGGAATGTTCCAAATGACCGGTTGCTCGAGAGTACGGACGCGGTTAAAGGAAAAAATAATAAAAAGAATGGGGGGGTAAACAATCTACGCCTGCTTTAGCCTCCTGGAACATGTCTCGTTACGGCGAGGGTAGGGAGGGGCTATATTTCATGCGTACTGTAATGCTGGTTAACTTTCGATCAAGGACAGAGCACACATGCTTCAGATCTTATCTCGTA
Source organism: Hetaerina americana (assembly GCF_022747635.1). Lineage (NCBI taxonomy): Eukaryota > Metazoa > Arthropoda > Insecta > Odonata > Calopterygidae > Hetaerina > Hetaerina americana. The sequence continues at coordinate 63,680,912 of NW_027286874.1, read as the reverse complement.
AATGTGTTGAAGTATACAGATGGAAGCCGAAAGCAATTGGTGTACACTCATAGTCCGTCAGGATCCTAAAAATATCAACTAGTATTAACATATTATTGGTTGAATAGACAAAGAAGATTTACTCCATTTCATTTGTTCCGAGGTGAAATTTCAGCTCGAAAGAGCTCAAAGGCATCGATGCTCGAGATATTTCTTAGAAACGCAAAGTAACAGCAATAACAAGTGAAAGAGCGTATCCGGCATATGGCGAGATCAATCAATATTAGCATTTTATGTACTCTATATCATTTAGAGTCAGTGGATGATGCCAGGAGTAGGGCAATAGACCAGCGGAGTTCATTGAATATACTAAGAGTTAAAGGTGAATTGATTCGTGGGAAAATATTTAAAATTAGAATTGGAAAATAATTTATTGAGCTGAAAGCAAATTCCACCCTAGATAAGAATGTTTCTGCGATATTTTCGCAAGACGATCGCCAAAAGACTAACAATAGAAGCCGATAGCTTTCCCAAAATATTCTAGCCTTCAAGTTTAGAGGTAAATAAATACGTGCACCGCGAATAACATTGAGAAGCAATAGGTAGTGTCAATTAGTACGAAAAATTGTGATTATTCTTCAATGCATTACTATTATTACTGGTATTCTACCAGTTAGGTTTCTTAATGACCACAGCCATGCATTCAACGATCCAGCCATTAATAGATTCAACGATACGATGATATCTTTCCTTTCCTCTGCCAACAAACAAAACCTGTCATTAGACAGGACAGGATATTTTTTTTCAATTCAGCTCGTACTTCCTTCATCACTTAATAAAAACCAAAACGTCTATTCTTCACCTACCCCTTCCTTGCTTGCTCAACGCTCTTTCTTCCATCAAAGTCTTCGACATACCATCCCCAATCAAAATGCTCTGTTTTCATCTTTCCTGCCTCCTTTGTTTTCCCAACTGTCCCTTATCATCATCCATCAATCCTAGTACTTCCTCGTTTGCTTTCCATTCTGTTCAGTTCACCTTTTCCATCCTTTTCAACACCTATATTTCAAATCTACGTCGATCGCCTTGCTTCAACGACCATATATCCTCCCCATATTCCCATTTGAACTCAAAGTTATATATTTAACTTAGCTTTTCTCTGTCTCGAATACCGCATTATCTTTGCTTAGTTTACATAGATTCTTAACTCATATCGGCTCAGATATGGCTGGTTACATTTGTTTACAGGTTATATTCCCGCCTAGATGTAATTATCTCCACCTTTGGCTTAAATTTCCGTGCGCTTAAAATGCATTCCCTCTGTGTTGGTGGACCAAAATAGATACTTCTTGGCTGACTGGTAAACTAAAGCGTGACCATCCGAAAACCCAACTGAATTTATGAATTGTCCTCTGACCTTTGTTCCTATCTCCTGTTACCACATTCCTCTTCAATCATTTCTTACCAAAACGTTGAAAAACACAGGTGATGAGGGACACCCGTCTCACCTCTCTTTCTAATACTGCCCATCCTATCCCGACTCTCCATTCCCTGTTCTCACCTGAGAAGTCAAAGACGACTTCTTTGGTAAATCACTTCAACAATATTTTTATACGACCTTCATCTTCTTTAGATTTCTTGGAAATGTTACGAATTTGGGACCCAAGGTTACTAAAATAAATTATGAGAGATATTTTACAGCCTACTCCGTCAAATTTTGGTAATGGCGGTCAGTAGATATGCTCAAGTGAACCCCTACAATGCTAAGTTGGCTTGCAAATATGACTGTCCATTAGATTCAACGCTTCTTTAGATAATAAAATTACAATGGTTTGTAACATTCAATCATTATAGAGTGGGATATCGTCGAATAGAATTGAAATCAAATCTTCACTTACTTCTCTGAATCCTGAATGGAAGTGAATAAAATAATATGACTGGTAAAATTCGTATTTTTAAAATTTGTGGGCATATACTAATGTACTTCTTTGAGTAACACGCAAGCAGCACAAAATTATGCTAAGGTTTTAATATATTCCTTTGATATTAATTAGTATGGCACATAATATAAGGGTAACAAGATAAAAATAGGAAAGCTAGAAGAAAATAAATGGATAAGTAGATCGAATTGTCAATAATTCCTTCGAAGAGTGGGTGAAAAGATAAATATTTGCGTCACTCACCGAAAGATAAGGGAAACTAGATGGGCATACCACGAGGCCTGAGTTCATTTAGGGATGTAACGGAAGGGAACTTAAGAAAAGAGAAAGGCCAATTCCAACATAAGGTGAAAGCGATGTAAGGCATTAGTTTAAGACAATGCGAAGGAATGAAAAGGTTAACAGGGAGCAAGGCGACTCTGAGAGTTCATTGATTGATAACCAAAGATTGAAAATCTGCAATGTAGATTGTATTTTAAAGGGGCAAATGACATTGTAATTTAAAATATATTTTTCTTTTGAGCTACTTTCTAAAGTACCTACTCTTTCTTATTCGCTACAGTTGTGGATTTATTGAACGTAATGCAAGAGGTAAATGAAAAAGCAAAAGGAATAATAAATAATTATACACAATTTGTAAACGTATTCATACGATTTTATGCTAGATGAACGTCATACTGCCAGAGAAAGAATTTTCTTGCGCTAGCGATATATTCCGAGTAACTTTAAAATTTCAAGCAGCGCTAGATTGTCGGCAGAAGTCTTACACCTTGTCGGCGGCTGGGTAGCTCTCTTACTAGCTGTTACATTTGTTTACAGGTTATATTCCCGCCTAGGTGTAATTATCTCCAACTTTGGCTTGAATTTCCGCTTAAAATACATTCCCTCTGTGTTGGTGGACCAAAATAGATAAATGAAATCACCGATTGGAATCCGCTCGTTTCATACATGCACAGCTTTAATGGCCAAGGAAAAATATTTCCTTCTCTTGATGCTTAAAGCTAAGAAAATATTAATTTATCATTTTACAAATCTGCCATTAGTGCAAAAACTTAAAATTGTATCACATCGTCATCCAAGATATCGTTAGCCAACACATTGGGCCTGCGTAAAATTATGGGTCCATCCACCTGTTCCAGAAAAATTACAAATATCGACAGGTGGAAGCAAAATGTATTCAGCTTTTCCTTGAACAACGTAGCGATCCACCTTTTCTCCTTTGCGGTCAGTTGATAGTTAAAACATTCCCAAAGTGCCGAGATTACGTCCTTGTCCGCACCCAGTCGAATGGCCTCGGAGGTGCACGGATAAACGAAACTGGGTTGATCGACGCTTCCATTCGGCGGCGGCGGTGGCAACGCAGATCTCTCTACGAGGGGCATCTTGAGCCCCATCAGAACGTACTGTATAGTTGCGAAGGTGAAAAAGGGAACGAAGAGCAGATACAGAAGTGGGAATAAGAGAAGGACGCTGCCGATCACTGTGACTGAAATTTTCTTCGCCAGGTTATTGAGAGTTCGTCCGTTACGCCAAAAAAGGTATAAATGGCAGGCAAACGGAAGCAGGTAGTCGTAAATGCGGTAGAAAAATCCAGAACTTCTCCTCCGCCAACTGCTGTGCATTTTTCTCCTGTATGGTCTCATGATTGAAGTACTGTATGAACTTTCCGCGCCGTGCACTGGAGAGGAGGTGAGGTTTGACGCTACGAATTATCCCCCTCTCATGGTCGACATGGAAGGAAAACCTGAATGGGCATTGGAAAAATTTTCATGAGCAACCATTCGTAAAAAATGTGTAAAAACCTTACGCATCGCTCAACGACTGAGCGATCAAATCTCCAGAGGTTTGACGTAAGCGACGGAAGTTGAACATGTTCGACTTCAATAAATAAAAGATAGTAACAATTTACCACTATCTTTTCTTATTATTATGTTCTAATTCCACCACATCACGCCTGAAACTACTCGATATGTTCGACTTTCATCATTCCAATACTGACAACGGCATGGGTGGTCAAAAATCTTATTTATGTGACATAAATGGAGTGGCTAGAGTAGCGTCACTGTGCAAATGCAGACGAGCGAGTCTATTGCACGCGTACAAAAGTCAGGAGGATTCCCCTCAATGCATTATTTTAATTCCATGTTAATTCCCACAAAAACTTGCCTATTTCCTTTTTAATCCTTATGCATGTCCATTTAGGGCACATTTGATGAATTTAGCTTATATTTCAAAAAAATGACATGCTTTTGTTTTTGTAATCATTATTACTGAATACAATAATATTTATTTCTGTTTTTGTCATTCATTGTGGTTACACACATTCTCTCTGCAGTGATTAACACATGTAAAAAATAGGCATGGAAACCTATAAAATAGGAAGAAGAGAATCGTTCCGCAAGCTTCATTTTAAAAATTACCTAGAGCGAGAGCATCTCCATCCTCATACTACTTTGCGATAAAAGAGGAGCAAGAGAAATATTTTATAATAAAATAATGAAGACGATCACAAATATATTTATATTTTGGAAATAGAGCCATTTCTGAAGCCAGGATTTAAAGCCTTTCTGAAGTAATTCGTGTCGTGACAGGTTGCATTGACGATAGCCTTGAATATGAATATTGAGAGAGAAGGAGATGTGGGATTTCCCTTGGCTCTCGAAAATACTCACTAATTCCCAAGCCCTAATATAGGAAAGGCAGCAGTATTTTAATTTCTTTTATTTACCCTCTCCAGATTTTGCTATGAAAAGTTCCTTAAGTATCTTATTAAATATAGCCAACTTATCAAACCAGTGCTTACCAATTTCTTCGGAAAATATTACATTATTATTGAGAATATTTCGGTGATTGCTAACCCAATGACTTCATTAGAGAAAAAAGTATCTTTTTTAAACTCAAGGAGTAAAATTTCCTTTACAGAAATTTAGTAATTTCACAAATAGAAAACCGTTCCTGAGTGCCAAGGAAATATCTTTCCACCTCGAGTAAAAATTAAAAAAAAATGTACTGAGTGCGAAAAATGTAACATCTGATAAATAATTACAACTGATAATAAAAATTATTGCAAAATTAATAATTAAAATTATCATTAAATCAACGCAAGGGCTATTAACGACACGAAATCGCAAAGAATCGTAAAAGCAAAAGAGCTAGGAAATTAGTAAGTTCGTGTAGTTGACAAATAAGTAAACTACTAGGAACAAGTAAATAAGTAAAGATACTCGAAATGTTCCACGGGACTTACAAATACTTAATTCCTAATGGGTATGGGTAATCAGACCTTTCAAAGATGATATGCGTAAGAATTTGTTATTTAATGCATGCAAAAACTTTGATATAGATTGTGGTTGAGTACGACTTGGGGAATTGGTCGTAAGAAGCTAGGATTTGAGACTTTTGAGATGTCGGTGTGGCGAAGGATGGAAAAGGTAGAATGGACAGAGAAGAGAACAAACGAACAGGTAATAGGAATAGTGGGGGAGGAGAGAAGATCGTTGGGAGAAATTCAAATGAGACACGTAAAATTGATGCAAAGCATTCCAATTGGTGGAATGGAATGTTGAAGACTGAGGTAGAAGGGAGAACATTAGGCAAGCGAGGAAGGGGTAGGAATATGATAGGCATGTTGAACTGAATGAAGGGAAGTAGAATATATGCGGAATTGAAGCAGTGTGTTGCAGTGTGCAAACTTACACCATCTACTTTCAATAAAAACGATGGTGATCATAAGTAAATGTGTTTTACTCAAGAAAACACATTAAAATTCTCATACCTGATATTGTAATTAAGTAATTGATGAACAGAAGATCTTATATTTAGACTAATGATAAACAAATATACTTTAAGGGTACACAAACACTACTACCAATGGATTAATATTGATAAATTAACCTGGTAGGACTGGAAAATTAACACGAAACTAATGTTCTTTTATCAAATCAGAACAAATCTCTTGTCGTGTAATAGATATCATAAACATTGAACTCGACTCGGATAATAAATTTTGTCGTCATCAGAAAGAGAGAATTTCCGCAAGGATTCAATATAAAATGAGTTACACTTCTGTCTTCGGTCAAATAAAAACCAGGAAACCTGTTGCCGAAATCGTTTCCTTTCAGATGGTTTTTCAGCAGGTCTTCGTGTTTTCTAGCATGACAAAAGGAAATATATCGCAAAAGAGAGCTGCAAACGGGCACGGGTGTCATGAGATGGACAGATAAAACCTCGGTGGGGCTTTGGTGGCAGTGCTCTGGTATTCTTTCGGCATCCGATGCTGAAGTATATTCCTTGTCGGTGTGGTGCGATGAGGAGACAGCTCGTTACTCCGTGCGCCCCAGACGACACCGTTTTCCTCGCCGTTTGTTTTTCTGTACCTTTGTGACAGACGCCGTCTTTTTACCAGGCGGGATAATTATCTCGAGGTGGAATAAAAATATTCGGAAAAAATGAAAAAAGTGATAGAGAGAGAGAAAGAGAAAAAGAGATAGGGAAAAGAAATATTACGTGATGACCCAATTAACATGGAATTTTTCGTTTAGCACATCCACCTGTGCTTATTTTATCGCCCATTTCCCTGTTTAATCAACGAAAAACCTACATTTCTTTCCGATGGAATTTTAACCGCTCTTGGAATTCGTCTTTTGCCAAGAATCGATTTTTTTGCCATTATAAAAGTTTCTGCTAAGGATTATCTGCGTGCAAAAAATAGGGTTTAAATTCAGAAGCGGTTGAGCTTCAGGCTCATGGGCTCCTTTTATCACGAGCACCTAAGGATTACGGATTTTTTAGACCTCATTCGAAATGATTCGGGACGATATTAATTCAAATCAGAATAGTATGGACGAGATTAGGAGGATCCGATCCACGGCAAAAGTTCTACATTTTATCATTCGTGAGTAATGATTCGTTTTCTTCGGTCCCATCATATCACAAAAATAATAGATAGACATCATTGGAGCTTAATAGCATTGATACAGAGTTTCAAAAATCTTTTCGAAACGGACATTTCTCTTCACAAGTCATACACGAATTTTCTCCCTGCATGGACGGAAAATTGCTACTTACTACGGTTAGGAATAAAGAATATTTATCGTTCAGATTTAACGGTATTTATAGCTATTGCTCATTGACCGAATTCCGAAGAATTCATAGCTTAACTTATCAATCTTAGTCGAAAGTGAAAAATAAATTCACTACTGGTCAATTCTAATAACAATGAGAGCCGTAGGCATACAAGAGACCTATGCATAGATATTTAACAGCCAAGCAAAATACAAAGATGTCAAATTAAATCTAAAACTAAGCCTTGTGTAGAACTTATTTAAGTGACTACATATTTAATGACTAAAAAAGCTTCTTGTGGGTAAAACGAATGTCAAAAACAGTTTGATATAAAATTTGTAAACATACAGAATCACATAAATACTGGAGCATTTTTCTATCCTGTATTTCCATTCCAAAATTTTAATTTTAACAAATGGGATTTCATTACGCGGACTCCCAAAGTTACAATTTTTCTCAAAGAGAGTCTCACTACTCAGACGAGAAACTAATTTTATGTTAAGCATAACTCTTGAACTTGATGAAAAATTGATTTAATTGATGACAAATGCGCCACGTTTAAATGGAAGCGTCATGTCGTCCATGGTTATTTTTATACTCGAGTTTTCACGAACCATAACATTTTCCATTTCCCAAGTTGTAGCGCGTGAAATCGACAAACAATATGTCAATCCGTCTGTCAGTATGTCATGTGTGGGATGGAATCGACGTAAGTTTTCATTCTAAGTTGACGTAGAATGTCCCTTTCGGATTAGGACAGGTCAGTGTCACCGTCCGGTGACCGTCAAACCCCCGGCGCGAGGCCTCTATCCGTTTCCAATTGCCTCTCTCAAATCCTACCTTATCAAGTCAGAAAGTCACTAAGCCAAAAAATTTCAGTTACGACGACGCAAAATCATCGGGAGTGGAATAGATTTCGCTGATGATCGACCTCATCAGGTCGTGCACGCTACAGACATGGCCGCAGTTTGAATACCACCTATCAGCGGAGGGCGAGGTTTGACCCTTTAGGAGGGAAATTGTAATAATTTGATTGAATTTACGAAAATAAAAGTATATAACGATTTCACCATTTTTCAACTTCGAACAGCACATATAATTTCTTCCACAAGACGGCATTAATTGGAAACCTAGGGGGACACACTCCCTCACCTGGAATATTGGAGAACATCAATTTCCAAGATGAAGGGCCGGAATTATTGTTTTTTGCTCTTATGAGCTAAGCTGCCATCTTCTCCCTTGAAATGGAAATTTAATAATTAAAAAATATTTTTCAGATGGAGAATATAATATTTTTATTATAAATCCAGTCTCATACTGAAATTACGTGTTAGGCTACTGATTTATCACATGGGTCTCCGATTCTCGGGGATATAACCTCGGCTCTCGAATACCTATTTCATCACAATTTACCAGTAATAATGGTTATTGCATATTCTAATTCATCATCCTTATTGTTAACCTCCAAGTTCAGCTTATGGCCGCAATTAATCGGCTCATTTAAATTATGGGGACATTAAGTGTCCAAATGAAATCAAATACCATTTTATAACAATATTAAAGTCTACAATTGTGTATTAATATATGTGTACATATATTTGTGTATATACGTATATATATATATATATATATATATAGAGGCATAAAGGATTAATTTCGCTCATATACATAGCTCAATATAAGGCAATACATGGATTAGATAGGTGTAACCAAACTATGGCTATTAATTTTAATTTTTCTATTAGGAACAATTTTGGAAAGATTTAAGAACCAATTTTAAAGCAAGCTCCTCCTCTTACGGACACTTTTTGATTCACCACAATTACATAATTAAAAGTAAGTGTTCCAAATACAGATATTACAGAGTTAGTCAATGCTCCATACAATATTATTCCTCGGCCAGTTTTTCTGATTTTTACTTAATTCTCCTTTACCAATTCTATTGACCAATCCTCTTTCAGCCCTTTCAAACTCTTTCCATAATTTTTCCCCTCCTCATAAAGGTCCATGTGCAACCCAATTTAGTTCCACAATCCAAAAAGATAATATTTTTGGTTTTTTTTTCAATCTTGATCTGACCGTGCGTATAGAGATGCCCTCTTAATGGCCTTCTTAACAATGAGTATTTGTGTATATATATGTATGTATATATATGTATATATAGAAAACACATACATATACATATATATACGTGCATACATTGTTTTCCCTACATATACATAAAGGGAAAGAAACACATAAATGAACACAAGGTTAGTTGGAAAGATCGAAGCGTGGGGATTCGAAGTAGAAAAAAGTATGAAATTCAAGAAAAATTTTAGTGCCGGAAGCAATAGCTTATTTCATTTGTTGTAAATGATTGGAGTTCAAATATCAGCCATAATTTTTTTCTTAACATATTCATTTTATTTCATGAGTTATGGTAAATTATGCACAATTTTTTTCTCTTACGACGAGACGGGACATACGAGTAAGTTGAGGTGGGTATCAGTATAACCAAATAATTGTTTCCGATAGCAATTCCTGACAAAATAAAAAGTCATCCATTCATGAGGTGACTTAACGTCCTTCAGTTCTACGCATATTGATTACGATAGGTAAAATTTCAATTTTTGGCCTTAATTACCAACTCTGGATCTTGATTTTCTCTTGCCTCCAAACATGAGATAATACCGGAGAATAGACATTGCAAGAATATCGTGAAGTTAATGGAGGACTAGCCTCCTGGTCTAGCACTGGCTTTCCTCCAAGATTTAGTCAAATTTAAATTTATTGGCCAGCTAGTATTTGTTTTCATATTATTTTTCCCCTCTGACGCTGCATTAGCTTTTTGATTCCAACTGGCACTGGCAGCAAATACTTATGTGACGATAACAGAGACCGATATCGACCGGAAGAGAAACCATGGAATCATGACAAAACTGAGAGCGTGGCAATCATTGGGACCGATCAAGCGACATCTTTCTTCATCCAATGCTCGAAGTAAATCCTAGACCAAAGGGAAAAGGGTGAGGCGATTACACATGCTCAGTAAGATCACATTTGGAATGGCTGGTGTCTACACACTACAGTTCAAATTCAAACATCTGATCGACTACTTGGGCATCCGGTGGTTGCACACGTCTCCCAACTTGTAAGTCCTGTCTTTGGAATAGGTTGTGTGAACACATTAAGATTTCCATGAAGGGGTTCGTGATTCCGAGATTCGATCCCTGCCATGGTAACCCATAAAGCAAAGTGCCCACACTGAGCTACCAGCGTTTCACCTCGCGGTATTCATCACTTCACCATGGACCACCACACCCCAATATTCATCGAGCATCTGCACCCTGAAACGTTGGCCATTCCACAATTTCGGCCCCACCGCTCCCATTATGCAGTGACCCACTGCGACCGCTCCGTTCCTGCGGGGGTGGCGCGCGGGAGGGAGTGATGCGAGGGGGTGGGGGTCTGCCCAGGGTGTAGGGTCTGAGGGTCGGAGGAAACGGGAGAGGGCGCGCGGACCCGGGTCGGCATCGCTACGGGGAGTTTGAAGAGTAGGGGGAGGGTGGGCGAAGAGGAGGATAAGCGGCGAGGACGGTGTGTCGTGGTGCGGAGTCGGACTAATTTGCTGGCCGCCGTCGCCGCCGCTGACCACAAGCGAAGCCGTTCAAGTGAGCGAGAGGGAGGGCGACAGAAGGTCCGCTTGAGCGCGGCAGGACGCGCTGTCGAGGGGGATGAGGGGGGGGGTTTGGGAGAGGGTCGGGAAACGGTTTCCCAGGCGAGATCAAAGCCGCAGACGATTGAAAGTGAGTCGTCCGCCCGGAGAACACATTCAATGGCCCGAAAAGAAATAAAGATTGTCGCAATCCAAAAGTTGAAGAGTAAGTTAGTAAGTGTAAAATAGAGGGAATTCACAAACACTCTACGTTGATTTTCCATTATTTCTTTTCAAACTTCGGCAAGGATGGCGATTTATTTTTTTACACTAAAAATCAATTTTCTTAAGGAATGGAAGTGCTGAACCAAAGAAAAAGACCAGAACGAACTTTATGCTTAATTGTAATCGTCTCAACAGAGAAATAGCATGTTAAGTGCCCGCCCCATGTTAAGTACGTTCAGGTGAACTTATGAGCTCGTATTTCCAAAAGTTAAAAAGGTGCTAATTTTCAAGGGATGAGATTCTCACTACTCTCCCAGGCAGCAGGCAAAGCACGGGATCCTTCTTGTGTGTAAGGGGATACGTAGGGTATACTCGTACATCACGGATTCAGAAGGCCTCGAGGTCAGAAGAAATGCATCGCTGGTGCAAGGAAATAGCTTGTAAATTGGAAATTAAAAGAATCAGCTTGAATCTAAATACCTACAATTGGCATCAATTTTTTATTGAAATGGAATTAAGTTTATCATTGGATTGATAATTTTAAGCATGAGTTAAATAAGAATTTCTAAAATGAAAATTAATTAAAAATGTTACTAAGGGAATGGTGTAAATGTAGGTTCGAGCGTTATTCGGTATTATTTTTTAAAATAGTCAATATACGAGTAATGAACTACCGAGGGGCTATTAAAAATAAATTTTGTTTCAAAATAACTTTGAATTGTGTCTGTCGTGTCTATAAGTGACCATATACTAGCACATAATGTTTTGCACTAATATCGAAGAAATTTCTGGGTCAAAACAAAATCAAGAAAAAATTAAATACTTCCAATAAAAAGAGCTGGATGCGATGATCATACATTGACTACTCAATACGAAATTGAACTTCCGGATGAAAAATTAAAAGAAAAAAACTTTTGAATTGCGAAAACATAGCCAATACCCCGATGAGTAAGCTGGGTCAAAAGCATCACGTTGGGGAAGGGGGTCAGGCATTTTCCCGAGTCTTCCACCGAGAAGGGAAGACTTAATTCCCACAAAGTGCCTTTCCCTCGAGGTCGACTACGTGAGTCGGCGGCAATGAGAATTTGGGCTCGTGTAATAGGCTATGACTAGCCTTGGGAGCTGATTTGACGCCGCCGAGCTTCTAAGGTTTATTTTCTCACATAAAGGTCGGAGCTGGGTGAAAGGAGTTGCGGACTGGTCAACATCGATTTTATGTGACATCGATTTCCCCAACCTTTCGATCACTAATTCGAAGGTCTGAAACTCGGAGGTTGACGTTCAGCATTGTGTTGTTCTAGAGGACAGAACATGCCTTTCGTTGCGTACACAATCTATCTTTTTACATAATTCAACTAAACTTTGGCACCGACGCATGAAAGCCTTTCTATCCCTCAAGTCTCCGATAATAATTTCTCCCGTACATCATTACGAGTCGAAATAATGACCTAGCCAGTAACAACTAAGAACGAAAATAGTTTTAAAAGTGAAAAAATAATAACATCAACTAAGGGAATCACCACTACCTTATGGCTTTTTAACTCCATGGTAAACCAAACAACAATCTTGTAAATTCAAATCTGACCTGGGACTAGCTATACCCCGGTTGGCCTGAAGTATTTCCTCACCCTTGAACATGAGGGACGGTTCTTGGGACGGAGGGAGGGTCCTTGCGACGCCAGCGGTTTTCCATGAAATTCCGGTCTCCAGAAAATAATTGAGGTTGCGTTTCGGTGGTGTCTGGAGGAATCAACAGGGTTCGAGCTAAGTGCCGTAATTAACCAAACGCTCTACCCTTTAGTTGTTGCAGAATGTCTTATATTCTATAGAAAATACTAATGAAATAAGTAGAAATAATTCCTCTCTAACACGCAGTTTCTATACTTTCTATTCCAATTCAATTTTTTTTATAATGGCTTGAACAAATCCGCAGTAATAACTTACACAGGACTAAGATCGAATGCCCGAAATTCAGGATTTTTTCACAATTTAGAGAAGTGGTAGTCCATTGGGTAGTGCGATGAGCTACTGTCTGAAGGGCCTGGGTTAAATTTTTAGAGATTCTTCTGGGAACCCTAAGCATCACCTAAGCCGTATGATTTATTGGATAAAAAGATCATCCTGGAAAAACTATAGGTGGCGCAATGAAAAGAACCCGCCTATTCTGATATGTTAAGTTCACACGCCTTTTGGCTTGGTAATAAGTGAGCTCTCCCTCGCCTATGAAACCAACCTTCGGCTTGATAACTGTGGTTTTGATGATGTTTTGACGCCGACTGAGTTGGTACCTGCACCATATCCCAAACTGAAAAAAGGTGCAGGGTCTCGTTTAATTGGTTAAAAAGCCAAAGCGACTGATGCGGCGATGTTCAAGTCCAATTTACTCACAAGATTCCTAAAGGAATTACGTTCAGGCCGGAAGGGAGATCTGAAAATAGGGCAATCCCTTTTACTGTAGTGTAGACCCCCTGGAAGGTTTAGCTTCGCTAGATCAAAAATGAACATCTGCCGAAAGCGAATCGAAGACGGCAACATGCCGATTAGTGATAAATTACCACCCGATGCGAAACGAGACCATCATCAAGGGAACGTATATAACCGCCTCTCCCCTGTACTCCGACCCCCCATCCACAATGCGGATGCCGAATATGGAGTCCCCGCAGGCAAAGGCGAAAACCTCCCCCGGTGACAATTGTCCATTCCGAGCGCCACTTTCCTTCCTCCCTTCTCCTCCTCACCCCTCACTCTTTTTCCCGGCATCCCCCGACCGGACATCCCTTTCCGCTCCCAACCCTCCCCCTCCGCCCCGTTTCACTTCAACGTTGCGCTCAGCTGTTTCCCAGCCGCCACCTCACCCCGCCTTAGCCGCTCCCACCCCAAAGGGCACGCTTCCTCTATCCCTCTCCTTTCCTTTTTCCGCCGCCACCCCATTCCACCCTCGGGCCGCCTTCCTCCCCTCTTTGCTCTTTTCCCCGAGCAACTTCCCCCCCACCCTCTCTCTCTCTGTGAGCCGGCCGACGCCATCGATCCGCGGGGGTCTCTCTCCGCCCTCACAGCGCACCCCTTCTGACAAACAGCCTCGCTCCCTTCCCCATCACCATTCGATTTCTTCCTCCTCAATCTCTCTCCCTACCTCTCCATTCACTACCTCTTTGACCCTTCTCTCTTTCTTACCCTCTCTCTGTCTCCGCACACAGTAACACATTGGTGACGAAGAAGGAGAGGCAGAGAGAGAGAGGTCGAGGAGTGGGGAGGATTGAGCTTGGGAAAGGAAAGGAGTGAGGGGATGAGAAAGGAAGATGCCGGAACCTCAACCCCTCCGCCTATTTAAAGGGCCCCGGCGGCGTCGGCGGTGGAACGAGGGGGATTTGCCGATGACGAGGCCCAACTTAACGAGTCATTCTGGAGGGAGGAGGAGGAGAGGGTTGAGGAGGGTCGGGGAGAGCGGCGATTGGAGTTTTGTGGGTGTTGGGGAGGCGAGGGGAGGAGAATGGCGGCAAGGAGGAGGGCGAGGGAAGGTAGAGGAAAGAAAGTGAGATGTGTAAAAGAAGGGATTTTGTCGTTTTCTCGACAGGGATGAAGAGGTTGGGACTCGATCGTTTTTGGCCTCCTGAATAAAGTCCTCGCCCTTAAATTAATGTGCATTGGCTTGATGAATCCCTTTTTTTTACTCGTGAGGGACGGAAGAGGATTTTCAGTGATGCAGATTTTGTGAATAGAACACTTTGAAGTCACCTCCCCTCACTTTTGATGATTATTTTTCCTCCATTTGAAGTGAAGTTACTGGGACATTGTTCTCATTGCCCTTTGGGAAGGAGCCCTTTAAAGGTATTTAATTTAAGACCGATTAGGAATCATGGTGCTATGAGGCTCCATTCCATGCTTTCTTGAATGGCATATTTCTAAGAGCGGCTATTTTTTGTCAGTCTGCTCTGGGAATGTTATGTTATGCTCATGATGATTCTGAGGGTTGAAATTTGTACGATTATCCCGGGAGTTGCTTTAGAAACTATGCGAACGATTATAGAAAGAAACAGAATATAGTAAGAATGTTTTTTTTCTGACTCCGTGTACTTTTTAAAGTTGTTTGACAATGTGTAATGGGAGATGTGAATGAAATAATGGCAGCGTGAGGATACGGTTGGCGAGGAGTTTTTAATCGAATTCTAAGCATGATTCAGAATGCACCAGTAAAGTTAGTGAATCGGGATGCGCAGTGGTAAGAATTGCCTCAATTGATAATAAGGGGGAGGAGGATGTCAAGTAGACGGAGAGAAAGGGGCAGGGGCCTAAAACCAGACGTTTTGGAATTTATCACTCTTCCTTTATCTTGAAAATTCTCTTTCGTCTACCGGCCTTCGCAATTTAAATTTATCGCAAACCTCTGGATAGATTATTAAGCTCACTAACCACCACAGCGAATTTTATAAATAGCATCAGAAGGATTAACCTCTCGAAAGGATGCGTTTTTTTATGTGTCGTTATGGTTCAAGTCCTTGGGTTAATACGAGCTAATTAATTAGTTAGTTAATTCGGGCTAGACTACCTTTGGCACACTTTTTTTCTATTGCTTGCCAAGTCCTCGATTTCTATGATCCCTTTGCGCTGCGATATATTTCTTATTCCCGTCTTTCCTGTGAACTTCAGGAGCCTCTTTTGTTGTGGGGGTTAGTTTGTTTCAGCTATTCATTACATTTTCACTCTCGTCAGGTTTCCTAATGTACCCTTCATTCCCTAAATTCGCAATATTTCTCTCATTTTCTTCTTCACCAATTTCCTTTTTTTTTCTTCCTCTGAAATTCCTTCCATCCGTTCTTCCAACTTTTTCTCTCTTCAGGAGATTTTTACTACACCGGGGGCGCCGAATGAGGTTATATTTTATTCTTCGTAGTGGTTCAGATTTTTCCAATTGTTGAAGTTACAGATCAAATTGTTTAATCTTCATTAGGATATTAATTCCCGCAAACAATTGTTTACTGATGTGATTTCGTCTTTTCCTGTGACTTTTCGTGCCCATGAATTCGGCGGCAACAATTTTTATTTCATAATCGGATCACCGTTTTCTTGTCCGATCAATTTCTTCACTCTCTCTGTATTATTTCATTGAATTATTGTCCGCTGTAAAGTTTTTCGGGTTTCCTTTCCCGTCCTTCACTTTTCTTCAAGATGTTCTAAAAATTTTGAATTACAATGAAATTTGTACGCAGGAAACGATACTTCAGTATTTTTTCACCGACTCAAATTTTCCTTGTGGCAAGTTATCGGACATGGGCATTTATTTCATCTTTTATCCCTTAACTTTCCTTACCTTGAGTGTAACACTTTTCTGATTGTTTTAACCTATTCCCCGTCCCTCACTGATCCTTTCGTATTTTAATGCTTGTCATTTCTCCTTCAGATTCAAGTGGCACTTCTCTTTATCACTTGTTTTTCTCATTTAATGCCAATATTCTCCACTAGCAATACCCTCAGACAGGTTTACATTGATCTCCCGTTCGTCTTATTATAACGCGACTTATTTCCAATATTAAACTTAATCTGTTACTAATATACCAGCACTCGTAAGTTGAACTTGATACGTCTCACACGGTGTTGCTGCATAATCTGTGAAAAGGGGAAATATTAAAATACTGCTCTGCTGAAAGGGTAGGCAGGGAAAATAATGAAAGGATTGGAGTATTGATAATTCCCCACTCCAAGCTGCGGTTAATTCCCTGGTCTAGTTGTTGGATAATGAAAGTTGCAGTGGGCCAGGGTGGCACGGACACAAGGACGACGTTCCTCTTTATATTTTGCAAACGGGATTGCCAGATTTTTTATGCCTAAAGATGGTACTGTAGTAGCCAAAAATCGTCAAAAATAGCCAAAAATCTCCATAGTTGTAGCCGAGTCGTAATCTTGCAGTGTCTTACATTTCAAATGTAAACCTATATTAGTAATACAAGTACTAAATACATAAGTTACTCTAACTAATATAGTAATTATAGTAACGATGGACGGAACCGAATGTGGCCCTGCACTCGATCTCTTACAAATAAATTACCTTCATCATCTTTTCCCACCGCTCATCGAGCGCACGGAATCTAAAGAATAAACTATGAGCAATAAAAAAGAGTTCTCGCTTTATTCTTTCAAAATTCATGAAAAATTAGTCTTTTTCCGCAAAACCCCTTTTTTTGAGCGACCATAATATGTAGGTGCTCGTATGAGGGACAAGTTTCACGGAGAATGTGACGTGCGTAAAGCCTTTTACGGGGCCAACGATAGGATGTGATAAGATGACAGAGTAAATAAGAGATACATTTCGTTACAAATTAGATGCACAGAATAGTTTCAAGCACGTGGTCACAATATTTTTGAGACCGCAGACTGGTGAATTCTTTTTTCATAAGACAAGGCATCATTTACGCCGTGTCGCGAGGGGTTCTCGCGGTCAAAGGAAGAAACAGCATTATCCTAAGAGATTTCTTTAGTCATTGATTGGTGGATCTATATAGCCCATATATCGCCAAGCTGCCCGGCCAGGTAACTTGATGCAAACTGAGGTTAAACTAGGTTTCCCATTCGACTACGATTCTCCAAGTCTGTTTGCAAAATCAAATATTCGTGTCCATGATCATTGCCAGGGAGTGCAGCAGGTGGAAAAGCAAAACGATTTCGTTATTAATGGCTAGCAAACTGAAAATGAATATACCGGTATGAACTAAACTGACCCCTTGGCGCCTTTCGCTATAAGTAGGCTAATGACGACGCCGGGTTTTTCTCCACCCTTTATACTTTCCTGTCCATCCCTAATGGCGCAAATGACCTTAGCTATCGGTCGCCTCCACTTAATACTACTACTTATCTCTTTGTATGGTATCATGTAGAAGCAAAAACTATTTTGAAAGCGCAATAAAGTTTTTTGAAACCGAAAAAGTTTTTTAAACCGAAAATGTTTTTCACAAAAAAATTTCGTGAAAACATTTGCAGAACCTTCTTTTTAATCAGTGAAATAACTGAACAAAGAATAATAACCTTGAGATTCCGCGTAAAAATCAATTTGACATAATTACTACAATCACAGTTATGTAGACCATGCAGATCGAGTTGATTAGTCCTGGATCAAATATCACGGCAG
This sequence comes from Hetaerina americana, assembly GCF_022747635.1. Lineage (NCBI taxonomy): Eukaryota > Metazoa > Arthropoda > Insecta > Odonata > Calopterygidae > Hetaerina > Hetaerina americana. The sequence goes on along the minus strand of NW_027286874.1, from coordinate 63,662,947 downwards.
CCAATATGTCTTATTGAGGAAAACTACGGAATTCATCCATAGGTCTATGAGTTTCATAGCGCCAAGCAGACTAAAAGCCAACAAATATACGTTTAATTTATATAGAAACATGTCAGCGTACTATAATTTGAAGTATGAGCAAATAATTAAGTATTACTTTCATCAAATTTCGGAAGTCTTCAGAACGGTTGTGAGGTAGCCCCTCAGCAAAAGACCGGGTGTTACTACTTGCAAAGGTTTTCTGCGATAATGGTGTTTATGTTATGCGTACGGAGTGAGAATTCGGACTGTGATAGTGGGTGGTGTTTGACGGTGAATGATTTTGGACCCTACTCTCATATCTATTCGTCAAAGAAGAACGAGTACCCAACCAAGAGTACCTCGGGAGGTGATGTTAGTCAGTGCGTGGTTTTGGACGTGGTGTTCATTAATAATAATCTAAATAATCTCATATCTATTCATCAAGGAATGACAATTGTCAAACCACTCTGTCATATGCATAAAATTAATGTTTATTCTTTAAAAATGCTAAGAATTGGATGTATATACAAAATAAACCAGACTTTTCGTAATTCAGTCGTAAGATGATGTGACAATATTTCCTAGAAGTACTTCTTTGATCATCCCAACATTTGAGGGTCCGGGCGGTCTAAAACAGACAACTATGAATATGTTATCCAGTAAGGATGCTTTCGATTTTTCGAACTCCTTGGGCGCAAATCGAAATGAATATTCCAAATCCGCCCGCGTTATATTAATTTCGAGTTCTACGAGCGCTCTCCATTCTTTTCTCTAGCCGCTTCGGCAAAACATAGGGCCAACTCTCGTTTAAAAGTTTTTAAACTTCCCCCTTTCAAGTATCGTTGCATTTATGCAAACATCTATGCCATTCGTTCGCTCACTCGCTTCATATCGAAGTCATAATTAATCATTAAATACCAATCAAATTTATGAATAGTCTCAACTTTCCTCAATAAGTTTTCTTCTTGAGTTTTTTTTCTCATTTAGGGTGACGAGGAACTCAAGTGGATAGAGTATTAGGTTGGTGGAAGCACCCGGATAACAACCTCACCTAAAACGAGCCCTGGCTAAACCAAGACATCCTTGTTTTCTGTATACCAGAGCGTTGTTCCAATTTTAAAGGAAACGGCCTCCCTTCACTGATTGTGTGAATTGTCTTTTCGTTCTGTCTCAATCCTAACCTGTCCCTACTAACTTTCTGTATGATACCAAAGAGAAAGTATGTATATGAAATAAATTACCGTCCATCCCGGCCCATAAGACACATTTTGTTGTTTCAAAGTTTGCTCTAAAACCAACCTAAACCTTACGTATACGGATAGCACTTCGATCTATAACGCGAAGCCGATTCGCCGGGAAAAAATACTTACTATTAAGTATTTTCCACACCAGGCATAAATGGCGGTCTTTATTACACATTTCGAGAAAATCAGTGTTTTGAGCAATAATAAGCAATTGAATTTTAATATTTTCGTGAAAGTACTTTCTAAAAAAATCCCAAAATAAATCCCTGGGGATTTCGCCACAATGCTAATGGTAATACGCTGTATCTTTCTCGATAAATTCGGAAGTAAAAGCAATTACGTTTATGTGAAGCTTAATTTCCAAAGCTTGAGGAACATGTCAAGAACCGGATGATATATCACAGGAAGAATGGGATTACCGTTTCATCAAAAGTTATTTCTATTAAAGGTTGAAAATTAGCGATAGGCACTTCTACTGTCAAATTTTTTGAAGCAACGCCATGGTGCGAGTGATTCCTGAAGAGAAATGATCTCCGCATTCATACCAGCACTATACTATCACAAAAAATACCACTTGAATATGATAGATAAGCAATAAGAAAGCAACTCGTGGCGTCACACCGGTCCGATGAATGAAACGGTCGTCGATTTATAGAGTATGTGATTGGTTGAAAAGGTTCTGTCAGAAAGTTAAAAGTGAGACTATCATGATGTCTCTTTAAAACTGTGAATTTAGATATGTGCTAGATGCAAGTGAAGATGGCACATTGCACGAGGAAAGTGAAAGTAACTGCAGAAACGATTTAGTAGCAGTAATGACGAATTAATGGGATTCTACATTGAATAAACTTTGATATAGCCGCTAATTTTTTAATATAACAATTCCATTTTCTTCGCAATGAGTGTTAACATTGAAATATTTTGATCCATTTTCTGTCTGATGCAAACATTTTTAGTTAATTAAAACCTGAAAAATCATAGCGCGTCTGATGCGCCGGTGAGTCTTATGAGCCGAGAAATATGGTATTCCATATTTGTAATTTCATCATCTTAGAGCAGTGAGAAGTAAAAGCGATCTCTATATTTCTCTTCCAACAGTTTTATTAACGATTCCTGAAACAACTCAAGTTTTCCCAGATTTGTGTGAGCAGTACAAACGATAATCCGCTATCTCAGCTATCGTATAATGAGATAAAACACTCATTTTATGATTTTGTATTTGACGCGGGCCATGGTTCTCAGTAGTGACCCATGATGAAATGATATAAGTATACGCAGTACTCTTTATACAGTTTAATACACTGTTTTTGCACCATTATTTTCAATTCACTTCCGTTATACTAATCTTCCTCCTGTGATATAAAGTCTAAGGCCATAATGCGCAAAGCAGAAGTCTTTTGGTAGGCTTCACTGAAAGAATTATGTAGCTTTCAAGTATGAATGAATTTATTTTTAAAATAAAAAATAACTACATGGCGATGCGATGACACTGATTCTGGCTTACACACGTTATTTCTTTAAGACGTTAATTTTAGAAGCTTTCAAAATCATAGTATAGTGGAACCTTAGAATAAAAAGATAACGTACCATTTCACGCCATCACTTGTATATCATTAGGTTATTTTTAAAATAATCTCTTCAGGGAAGCCTAATAATTCACTGAATTCGAAGAAAATTAGTTTAAATGAGTAAACCCCAATTCCAAAATTGCGCAACGGGAGAACCCTCTAAAGAGAAATTATTTTGCGATGTACTATGTATCTGCATTCTAAACTATGAAACAAGAGAGTATTAAACATAACAGTTTCAGGTTTAACTTTGTGGAATTCTTTCATGATGAGGGCAAAAAAAGTGCAACGTTTCTTTTTTTGGCCTCATCAAGAGAGTATTAAGTTGATTTTACTCACAGTGTAGTCTTCAGGTAGGTGAGAGCCATCGCAGCTATTGGCAATCTTCCTCTAGTTCCAACATATCGTATTCCATAAGTATGTTTCTATTTCCAAGAATTCTAGTAAGTAAATACGCACCTTAGCAACAGTACCTTCCATTTGTTTACAATTACTCTGCGTTCCGGCATGAATAAGATATGAAAACACTCGAGTTTGAACTTCATAATTGACAATAAATAACACAATTATTTACGCTCAAAGCATGACTTCCACTTGCAGGTACGCTCTGACTTCAATAAATCTGACAAATGATCAAATAAGAGAATGCCAAGACTGTAACTTAAAATACGTTTTGAAATCATTTATTCGGATCATTACTATTGCAAAGGAATACTATCATCAATAACCCAAATTATTCAAACCATACATAGTTCGGGAATTCCATCACAATCCTTTCCTAATCGTGAGATTTCCTTCAGAAAGCTTCCATTTCGATACCTCTTATGCGCGCGACGTCTACGGCAGAAAAAACCGAAACAAGAAGAAGAAAACTATTTTCCAGAAACTTCTGAATATCTTCAGGAAGTCTTCGTTGTTCTTGGACGGTGAGCGGTCTATTGAGGGCCATCCATGTGCTCGCAATCGGTAGGACGCATTCAGTTTTGATTAGTGGGCACAGCAACCAATGGAGGAGCATTAAAGACCCGAAGAAAAATAGAGCAATATACAGAAACGGTAGCAGGAAGACAAAGATGAGACACGAGGTCAAAGTTGCCTTGAAAATAGTTGGACATGGGAGATGCATAGTCCACATATCATACAAGTCCTGAAAATAATATGTAACATTATTAATAACTTTTCATTTAATTACTTCATTATAATAATTGCCCATTCTCTCGAATTTCATTCTCATTGTACGATGCCCATCCAAATTTGGAAGCTAGTGCTATTTTCAAGTACTAAATGATTCCTGAAAACAGGAAATCTCTATAAGCTTTTTAGTATAAATTACAGATTCAGTAGTGATGTGGTGGAACTGTTCCGTCCCTGTCTGTTATTATAAGGTTTTGAGTATTGGCACGAACATGTATATACCTGTACACCATTATAGTCTGTAATCTGACAGAATCATTGCTGCCCAATCTACGACCCGGGGCACCTTGAACCCACTCGATATAAGCCCTTCAATCAAGCCAGCGAATAACTATCTAGAAATATTTTCGCTTGATTTTAATTGCTAATAATTTTACATCACCTACAATTTTTAACTCATGAACATGGCAGAGAAATCCCCATATTTCTACTAAAAATCATGAAAAAACAATAATAATTAGCTACTTTTCAATCGCGGCAATGCGACTGAGAAAACAATACAATTTGAGTGGCACACAGCAGAAAAAAGTTGGGTTTCACTGCCTCATATATATCAACAATTGAAGTCTGTATTCGTTCAATGTGGTATGGACTACGTATAATCAATGAAGTACGTCCATATGACATACAGTGTCAATGAAAAAACTAAGGCATTGCTACCAGTAATGTTTTTAAACCACGTGCCCAGAAAATGAAAGCCACACAGAATTTTGAAATTCACCATAGCAGCAAGCGAAAGAACGCAATAATAGTAAATCGAAATTTTATCCTCCGCCACTTCGCTACTGACTTGAATGTCGAATCAATGTTTTGGTCAATGGCTCACGTCCTTAGTGTGGCCCTCTGACATTGTCATCACGATTAAGTATCGTCACGCGTGGCCAGGCAAGGAGAGAACGCGTGCCGACTGAGAGACTCACGCATCGGATTGGGCCGGAGGCAAGGAGGAACCGGGAGAGGGCCGTGGGCACCCAGCCGCCGTTGTGTCGCCGCGTGATAATGGGTGGAAGGGGCCACCGACGGCGGAGATGCTCGCCGGGATGCGCCAGCGTCGTCCTACGCTCCGCGATGTGTCGGTGCACACGACGTCGTCCAGTCGGACGCATCATCTTCTACCCTGGCCGCGACGGATTTCAAAGTTAGTTAGCCTTCGGCATCTTACGGTGTCAGATGAAAAATATTGGAAAATTTCCCATAATGACAGGAAGCAAACGTACTGATACCCAATTAAGATTTTGGCATATGGCGCGGAAAATTGCAACCATGTTTCTTGTAATTAATCTACCAATAATCTCACAGCAGAGGTCCTGCACGGACGGTGGTTATAATAAACAGAATCCCATGAGCTGATCGTCATGTTACAGCAAGTAATAATTATACGAAAGCCTCGAAGCTTCTACCGAAACTTGGTGATACGAGGTCTTTCCGGAAACTATCAAACCATGAAATATTTTGAGAAAAATAGACTATTTAGAACAAGGAGGCCTTAGTCCCCTTAGAAGTACTCCCATTGGGACCTCACACACTTATCCCAGCGTTTCTTACACTTTTCAAAACAATCGGCGAAGTCTTTCGAATTGGCCACCAGCTGCCTCGTCGCATTCGCCTTTATCTCGTCAACTGACTGTTGAGAAGACTGGGCTTTTGTTCCAGGGTCATAGCCGTAGACCCATGACTCATCTCCAGTTAAAACCGTTTTTTAGAAAACCTAGGTCATCGTTTGCGGTTTGGAGCAAGTTCCCTGCAACTGCAACACGAAATTCTTAACGTTGACGAGATAAAAGAGGACGTGACTAGCAGCCGATGACCATTTGGAAAAAGGACTTTCACGGTTGTTTTTAGAAGTGAAAGGGTGCTGGGATGAGTGTGTGAGGTCCAAAGGGGAGATCTTCGAAGTAAATTAAGCCCTTCTTGTTCAAGGTAGGTATATTTCTCAAAATATTGTATGGCTGGATCCTTTCGGACATACCTCGTATACGGATTGCACGGTAGATATTTGTATTATCTTCAAACACGAATATCTGGGGATTCAGTCTGAGAACATAGTAATGGTAAATTCAAGCACCTATGAATCCAGTCTCACCTACAATCTTAAATTTCACACACGCGAAAGAATGTGTTGATCCGCCTTTAAGGAGACTTGCTTAATTAATCGGGAGAAGGTTATTGAACAATAAAGGAGAAGTGATATTCACGTTAGATATAATATATATAACATATAAAACAATATATTATATATAACATATAAAACAATTGTCGAGTAATTGGAACCTAAACAGAATGAATTACTTTGCGAATAATTCATTAAACCCCACAATTACATGATTTCAGTCTGGTGCCCTGACAACCAATACCACGCTCGTGAAGATTGACTTGAAGGGTGTGCTTGAAGATATGCTTCGTTCGCTTTGAACTGCATTCACTTATTTAGCCAAATTTTACAATCCCAAGATAAATAATTTCATTTAAGTTAACTACGGCTTTGTGGTTTGAATAATCTGGTTCAGCTGCAACACAATTGCTTCAGGATATTGTCTGAATGTGGATATTTCAGACGCTTAGCGCCATTAATATTGATCAGTCACTCTTCCTAGAAGGTAAATCCTTTCAAAATAACGGGTTAGGAAGTAAATATCAAAATAAAATACATTTGTTTACGAAATTAAAATAACAATCACTCGAGGTATGTCATCGCTGTAGACCTTGGAGGGATAAATGTATCGCATGAAAAAGGCAAGACTCCATTAGAGTTTGTTAGACGTGTAAGGTTAAACAGAGCGAACGGAAATTTACTCCGCACGACCAGCAGAGGAACGGACGCGTCAAAACATTACTTCATCGAGATGCAACGGAGAGGCGTTGAGTTTTCAAGTTGGTTGCGTTGGGATCGATGCGTTTCACAAGTTATTCAGACAGTTCCATTACGTCCAAATCCTCTCCCTTCGAGAAGCGCACGGCTTCTCGAAGCGATCTCCATTGAAGAATATAATTATTCTGTTCCAAGGAGAGGTTTATGGAACAAACTTCATTGAGAAATGGAATTGACGTTTTTCTGAACGGGATATGTATTTATCTTTTTTTAAATGCAATGATTAACTCATTTTACATTACGACGTTTTTCAGCAAGCTAACATTTTGCGGGAAATTATTATCCTTTTTAGTTGAATGGTAGTGAGTTTGGTAATCCTCAAATCATGATTGTTTACCATACCGTCCATGAAAAAATGGAATTGACTTCGGTGGATAATTGATACCACGAAATGGAATCAAATCGATTATTCCCGAGGGCTTCAGCAACAAAAATTACAGGATTCAGTGAATCCATAGAGGCAGCATTCTATGTTTATTATAATATGTTAACAACGCTTTCCAAACACAGCTTTGGCAAACGTGCTATGACAATACTATAAACCATACAAGAATTTCACATTATATCACCGTATCATTAGTCCTTTTACCGCTGCATGTGCGTAATCGTATTAAAATTAAACCTTGTTCACACTTTGAACTAGAGTCTATTTTCAAGTACATCATGAATACATGATGGACCTACCAATTTTATTTAATTATATAGGTCATTCACAAGGACTACACTGCCTACCAATCTTGAAACACCACGGTTAAAGATGAAACGTCTGCTGAGCGGTTTTCGAAGTTCAGCTAACTTAGCTAGCTAGATGAGTAATTGTATTACTAAGGAAATTTACCTTGATGCTAAATCTCCACTGTTTTCTTATAGTTGTCCCCAAGAATATATTGATGACCACCGAAGTAATTCATTCCTTAGTGTCACTCATTTCTCGCCCCTTGTGGAAAATGCCATCAGAGTTTCAACATGATACATTAAACACCATATTTACGTATTATAGTTCGTTCTGCATTGTAAAGACTTGCCTTTGTACTAAGAGACTATAATCACTAAAATATTTGAGGAGACGAATTTGGAAATATTATCTAACCGACTGTTTCTCTCCAAGCAACGAGAATGCGGCAACAATGGGACACGTACCAAATTGTTGGCTCCTAAATGCTCTTGTTTAGCCCCTGCTAATTCAGAAATCACGGAAGGCTTATGTAAACAACAGCAAAAGTTGGTTCATTACTGGTGGGTTGTGTCATAATTACAATACACGTTGTTTCTTAATGTGTGTAAATAAAACATTGTTCGAGGCAAACTAAAGACGATCATTGCTTTATTAGACACGAATAAAACCTCTCCGAGATAAAAACCTTTACGGGCTATTGGCTTAAAGGAAACGGGAAAAGGGTCTACGCATGGCGAACCTTTAAAAAAATATGTCTGCTTTTGGCATTAGTTTTCAGCATCGATCTCGAATCAGAAACACCACTGGGCACTGTTTTTTAATGACCAAAGATTATTTCAATCGAAAGACGTGATTATACTTAATTTGGTTAGGATCCGGAACTGCTCGTACGCAGTTGTAAATTGTAATTCTCGTGTCTAGCGTACATGTTCTTCTAATTGGGACCAATCCATGAGTTGGCGAGGAATCACACAGGATTGCTTCGGAAAATTTCTCTGCTGAAGGAATAATCTTCAAGCAAGGCATTTGGCCCAACGTTTGAGACGTTAAAATAGGTTTTTACGGGCATCTTTCCATCACCGCATCCTGCTGCTAAATTATGGCATTACTATCCTTTGAGGAAAAGCCATCAACTGCTGACGGGAATTGTGACCAGAATTTCGAAAAGGTTTTCGCCAAATTAACCACCGTAACACGAAGAATTGGGAATTACATTTTTTCTAATGTGATGTATTGCATAACTCTGCGGATTCCAGTATTTGGTAATCTCAAACTTTCTACAGTATTATAACGTGGTGCTAGTAAAAATAAACCTTATAATTCCGCAGCACTCAAATTAATGCCAACTATTTTCACACGTGCCGGGATACATGTGAAAAAAAACAGTTTCATTTGAGTTTTGCAGGGAATTATTTCATTTGTATTTCATCAGAATCCCCGTAAGTAGTTGCCTACGTTCCGAGCTTTGAACCGTCACCCCCTCTATCAGACTTGATGGAGGCGCGGGGTGAGACAAAGAAATGAAAGGAAGCCTTGAACGGGCTTGAGAATACAGGTCATCACTATTCTCGCCTTGCACTAAATTCGTGTTGATGGCATCAACATTGCGGAAGCCAGAAAACGCATTTGCCTTAAAGAATCAGAGCTCGTGCCAGCGTATCCCTGCATTGTCATGCCTCTTAATCGAAGACGTTTCATCATTTTTTAAGCACTGCGCAAGTGCAGGACTAAATGCGAAGCCTGGTGTGCAGAATATTTCGCCTTATTAATTTCCAATTTACCAGAGCAAAAATCTTCCCCTGATCATTAGCGAAACGATTAAACGTTTTGGGAGAAAATAAAAAATATTTCACAGGAGGATATTTCAAGTGCCTTGCGCGAAGCAGAAGAAAACCCCAATATATACACTGGTGGAAGAATGAATTTATGTATTGCTGAATTCATTATTTTACTGTTACTTACCCCCGGTTCCAAGCTGAATTACTAATGCAGTCAATTATTTATTATTCCATCATTATTTGCGTGGCAAACAGCAAATTTGACAAATAAACAACGTCGGCGTCCACCGTAATGAATATTTGATAAGTAATGGGTTTTAATCTTCCAAAGTCACTTCAAGGTATTGAATATGTATGCCTCATCATAATAATTTTATAGACTTATATTTTACTAAAAAATAACATAAAACTTAATTTTAGATGCTACATTCCTGTGTGTTATCGCCCCCTGCCATTCATACTAGCGGCAGCTTGCGGGGGTACCATGTAAAATAGAAAAGAATGTGATAAGAAAGGGTAAGATAACCTTTGTGTCGTTAATATTTTTTCGAGCTGAAAATACATTTTTTGTTTTTTATAATAAATTACCCGTACCAATGGTGGAGCAATCACATTATAGGCACTAGACTTGAAAAGATACACTGTGCAATACCTATAGGTATGCATACAAACCAAGATTAACCCCCAAAGCAGCAAGTACCCATACAATGAATGAATACAATAATAGACGTACTTATAATGGCAAATACAAATACTAAACCAGAATCCGGAAGTTGTCCTCACAGGCAGAGGGAATGGAGAATCACCTAGTACCAGGGTTGCCGAGGAAGGAACACATTCGAAACATTTGATTTCAGGCTAATCTATAGTAACTTCTTTACATTTACATTTATACATACAGTTTTCTAAATAGTGAGGGTGAACACGATTCCAATGCTGCATTATATTTATTGTTTATTGGATTGATATCAATATTAAACATTCACCATAAATATTTTCATATTTATACTATATTCCTACCTTGAACCTATGATTTTTTTTTAATTTAGAAATTATTTAATTCGTGAAAAACCCCAATATATTACAATTAAAAATAGAACTGAAGGTATTTATCTTACTACCCTGTGCTTGTTATAAACACTGATTATTTCCTGCATGGTTCAGTCATATTTGATAATCAATTCATTAATTTTAATTATGCATTATGTTTTCTGCTCAAATTGATGATAACGTTTTTTTATGGTAATGCAACAGTAAGTATTTGAATTTCATTATATATAAATGGGATTGCCTTATTTATGATCACACATGGATAAAATAATTGAATGCTATTAAAGGTGTGCATCAGTATCTACTGATTTTAAAAATGTATCTTCATCTATGTATAGTCGGGTGATTACAATTGAAGTAAATTTTCGACTCGGGTAATATGACAAATTAAAATTATTTGCCCAGCTAATTGACGCATGCTTATTAATGATATGCGATATCCGCTTACTGACGGACTCTAAAGGCTAAATTATTTTTAAATAAGTCATTAATTTAGTTCATCATTGACTTTTTCTGCGTATTTATTATATTTCCCAGCTATAGGCTTATCGGATCTCTGTTGGGGGCTCAGATGGGCTAATATAAACTTCAGTGATAATGGCCGTCATAATTTTTGGGGGACACCTGTTCACTTTCTTTCTCTTTCATCAAGCGCGTAAATTTTAGTTCCCAAATGCACACATTTTCATAGAAATAAGTCCTCATTTCATTGAATATTATATACATGTGATATGTTTATTTGAAAAAATAAAGATGACGAGACGCCACCCATGCGAATGGATAAAATTAGAATCTGACTTAAATGCTTATAAAGAAAGAATACTTTCTTCATGTTACATTAAATCTGAGTTATAAAATGGCCGTGATTATTTGGTTTGAGACTGGTTACGCTGGAGTTTAATCTAAGATGATCTATTTTATATTATCTCTTAGGTATTTAGTAGTGAAAAAGAGAGACTTTAGGATGGTATATAATAAATAATAAATCAGGAGGTGTCACCAACTAAAACAGAAGTGGAAAATGTTAAATACACGTCGTTTACCTTATCAGAGAAAACCAAGATCACATAGAAAATATTCGATTCATTCGAGACCTGGAGGCAATAAGATCGATCAACTGACAGAATAACCATCAAAACTGAACAGTTATTAATTAACGAAAAATATATTATGAATCAACTAAAATAGTAAATAAAAAATTTCCAATTTTTAATTATTCATGATATTTCGCCATATCACGTCTGATACGTCTCTTTTTATTCAACTAAAATGCTGCTCTAAGCCCTGTAAAATTTATGAATTAATAATTTCGTGACCATAACAAAACATTGTGAATCCACATAATGGGAATTTTATGGACATGTAAGAAATAACCCCACATTTCGATGCCATTTGATTCCTTCCCAACTATTCAACTCCCATGTTAATCATGGAAAACTCAAAATGAATATAATGTCACCCACAGTAATTTTGCTTTGAAAATGATTTCATTTTAATTCAAAATTTGTTTATTATTCTATTATTTGTTTTACAACACGGTCATGGGGGCCTATTTCTCAACATAAGGACTTCGATTAGATTTCAGAGATTATTTAAAACAACACGAGGTGCTAATTCGATAAAATTTTTAATGAATCTCTTCATTTTAGTCATGGATTGGAGAATAAACAACGAAAATAATTATTAGAACACTTCATTCAACTCGAAATGGGTATAAAATACATCAAAGTCAAGGATACGACCACCGCTATGAGTGGAAAAATATAAGGAAATCGGCCTTTCATTGAAAAATTAAATTAAACAACTATTTATTCTATATTTTCAGCATATTATATTAATTTAGTGGACGTAAATGGACCCAAAAGGTTTGGGGACAGCATTTTGTAGAGGGAGATATTTTTTTACATTTTTTAGCTCAATCCCATTGAAATGACAAAACCTTTTTATAAAAAAACTGCTTTTTCGCTTCAGGGACTTTTGGGAAAATTGCTTGTATTACAGAATCGATCATTTTAAAAAAAAGGAGTATTCAAAATATTCACCGTGGGAATTCTAAAAATGTCACACCAGGACAATCGATTGAAATACTATGCATAAGTTTCGACTTTCAAAGAGTTTCCTCCGAAATATGTACCTACTTATCTCGGAATGTTTGCACAACACCGATAAGAGCTGCTGATGGTGAAATAGATTTTAGTAAAATTGCACGAACAACGAGCCTAAATCGATTCCGCAGGGAAGGATACTCAGCTACGTAAGCAATAGAAAAAGACGTAAAATGAAAATTGGCTTTGGGAAGATCATTGAAAATTTCACCACCTGTAAAGTGCGAAAGTGGATGGTGCAACAACCACATTAAACAAAAAATTTTCTTTATCTTTTATATTTTTTGCTTTGAAAGTAATTTAAAGCACTTCGTCATTCGTTTTTCGATCATTTCTCTCGTTAAATAAATGATACATATGTTTTTATACGAATTTACTCTGTTGCAATGTAAAGAAATTTTTTCTCAGACTTCTCTGATAGTCGACGATTATCATAATTGAAATCAGATAGGCTAAGCATTGTTAAAAAGAATTCCTGTTCCTGTCTCTCTATCCAAATAAGAACAATCAACCCATCGTAAAATATTTTGCACCATCACCATCATTCTGATTTTTTTAATACTCGTAGATGAGAAAATTTGGCAAGTGGTGAAAGACAGGCATTGATTTTCAAAAGGGAGAACAAGGTTTTCCTCTAGTGATAGTGATGCATACCGACATGGAGAAAAATGAAGACAACGAAATCAGGGAAAAAGACTATGCGGGAGGGGAACGAAGGCGTCCGAATACCCCGCCAGACCAAACAATATACTCATAATGTAAGTAAGCACGTAAACAAGTAAACAACGAGTTAAACCCTAATTGTGGCGAGTAAAACCCATCTTTATTGCTCCATACTTTTGATTCCTCATAAAGATCTTATTGTGTTGATTAACTCCTTTTACCCTATGTCACGATGCAAGTAGAAAGTTGTGCCAACAGTAAACAGCTATTAACGAAGCAGAGACACTCAGCAGAAGTTTATCACCGGAATCGGTCAAAAAAAGTTTTATAGACGCTTTATTCATATTCTATCGAGAGGGAGAAAAAGTCTCAGTTTTCACTCCTTATCCGCATTTACATTGGAAATTAAAGTAAGATCTTATTACTTAAGTAAGTCTGCATCTGTACAGGATTAATGAAATTCAAATTCTAATAATATATCATCTACGAGAGAACTCTAGAGTACACCCCTGATGCCTGCTCAAGTTCCGCCCGACACCTCACCCAGGTGCCATCCTGCCTATACACTATCCCGGTCGCAGACTAATCAGCAGCCGGCCTAGCATCGGGAGGCAGAACGTTCCGGGACGGACGGTCGGCCGGATTTTTAGCACCAGGTCACGTCGTGTGGCCTGAGGTTGATTACGCTTGGATTATTCGCACATACCAAATCACACTGTCTTCGGTATCAAAGATATAACCCCTCCCTTTCGAGAGCGAAAATATAGCTGCTTGATTATCACAATAGACGTTAATAATAATAAATTTACATTTATAATGACGATAATCTCATTCCATATCCATCCCTATTGGCGTAGTCCTGCTGTTGCTGTGCTTACCAATCTATTGGCTAGAGCACATGCGGTTTTAAAACGAGGTGTAAAGACATATAAAGAAATATCTGCGAATCGCTATTGAATTCTTTTACGCTGAACTCATTGAATTAACTTGTCACTTCACCAAATAGGGGCGAAAATACTCGTGATTTGTTAGCAACGTATATTCCCGAAAAAGTCTTAACTATAGAAACTATAAAAGGAATTAGTGACCACAGGGCAGTAAATGCTAAGTTTTCGCTTCATGGCGTCCGAAATAAGAAGCCTAAAAGGAAATTTTATCTATAGCGACAAAAAGAATTACATCACTTATAATTGTAAGATATCTAGGGCGAATGCCAAGAATGGATTTCAGAAAGCGTTAAGGGAATTCAAAATAAAAAGGTTAGCGGAAAATTTGAATGACAATCCAAATGCATTATGGTCATACGTCAGAGAAGTTCCGGGAACTAAGTCAACTGTCAATCCACTCAAAAATAATTGAGGCGAAAGAGTAACCAGCAGTTTGGAAAAGGATAACTTATTAAATTCCTTCTTTCAAAGCGTCTTCACCAATGTATCACCGAATGTCTCCGATAGCTTACCAAATTGTGCTTACCAACCGATGTCGAAAATTGAAAGCTCATATAATAAAATAGAGCATTTGCTGAAAAATATTAAGCCTAATAAATCCTCCGGGCTTTAATTGGAAGGAGATTTCTTTAGCAGTGATGCTGAAAATGTATCATTACCCCGATCGTACTACGGTAGGAGATACCATGCTAATAAAATTAGAGAGAGTAAGTGTATAACAAATAAATTTAAGATGTAATTTTTTTCCACGAACGACACGGGATCATAATAACATTTTTCGACCGCAGAAGGGTCATGTTCGGGTAAAATTGTTCAGGTGTGTATTCACCCCCTGCCACACACCCTGGCAGTGGCTTTCAGTGTATAAATAAATAGATAAAATAAATGGCTGCACCACTGGGGTTAGTTGTAATTGCAAGCACCTATCTGAAAAACAGGTGCTGCGCGGACTTATTTTCCTCTGGGCCCAATCAATCGATCTTTCCGGCATTTGCGACCCTACCACGAGCAGTTATTATTGCTCCCGCCACTTTAGATGTCATTAGAGAATGCAAACCGTTCCACCAAGTATATAGGGAGTGTAATGGGGAATGTAGAACAACCCGTATGAAAAATTTTCAAATAGTTCTTAGTCTCATGAAATGCTTCCCTAAACTATGTTGACGTACAAGGAATCACTGTGACTTTTAATTAGTTGGCGAAGTAAATGCGGCGACATGCTTCACTTACGCACCGAAAACCCCAAAAAATGCGCTATGCGCAGGGCGGACACGTTGATCATGCTCAAGATTTGCGCATTTGCATGCTACTTCGTAGAAATATAGGCATGGAAATTAAAGTTCTCAAAATTCAGCAATAATCATGCAACCCCAGTAGTTAATTATGATCAGATGCGCCTTTTATAGTAATTATGTTTACCAAAAACTTTAATAATTTCATAATAATACAGTAAATAGAAGATTTATTGAAATTTAGGCGTAGTAATCCCTTATCTCGCGTGAGGGAAGCAGTGACTTCAGTCTATTGGGTTCATTCAATCCTCCAATCGATCGATCCAAGGTTCGATCACAACCTTGCAGTTTCTCTAATTATTCCCGCAAATACTCTTAGCGAGTGGCATCTCTGCGGTTAGTTAATGAAACAGCCTCGTGTCGTTCCTTTGTCTCCTTCACCGTTTTCATTCAGCGATCCAGAAGGGGGTAAATTAGACTTCGCTTCGTGACGGATACTAAATGAGAAGTTGTGTTCTACTCTACACATGAATGATTTCGAGGAGAATGTAAGAAGGGAGAGAGAGAGTGCGATCGAAAACGAGAAATTATTAAAGGGTCAAGTACAAAAATGACCATTAGACGGATATGTATAAAATTTTCATTCCTAATTATTAAGCTTGCGTTGAGACTTAAGTTTTAATTGTCTCATAGCTTGAGCAGTTCGGCGCTAGGTCCCAATTTGACCAGAATTGACCTATTTCCGCAGCTACAAGTAGGCACACCAGAAAATGTAAAAAAGTACCGACACTTATAGAATCGATCGGTAACGCGAGTGATGGGAAGGGATTTGGAGAAAGGGACGAATAGATTGCGAGGAAATAGAATAGGAGGAAGCCAAAACAATTGCATATCGCTGTAAAGCACGCATCACATTAAAGACAGCTCCTCGACCATTTTTCCCTAATACGCATCCTTTCCTCGCACTCCCATCCGCATCCCAGTAAGAGATGACGCAAGTTAACTCTAAAAACTTACATGCAAAAGCCTCGCTTTCGCGAGAATGCAGCGGAAGAAGTAAACAGCGAGGGAGGAAGCGAAAGGCTTAGGGAAGGCGTCCTCCTCGGAAATCACCGCTTTTAAACACAAACGCCCACATGGCCGCCGCCTTCGGAGTTTCCTCCCCCGCTTGGCTCGGGAGCGCGATCTCAACCCACTTGCGCCTGAAAGCTTGCTTCTCGGAAGTTGAGAGAGGGGAAAACACATCGCAGAGTCTTTTCTTATTTCTTTTTCAACGATGAATTACCTCGGATAGCTGCGCGCCATGCGCTCTCCGTGCGTAAAATGCAGGATAATAAGTTGGAGAAATTATTCAAACCATTTCACGACAGTAAACGGAGTCATAATTACCTAACGGATCGAGTGCTACGACTCCAAAAACGCCAAATTATTGTCTGTCGTGCCTCACGTAACTATTTTATGTATGAATACATTTTTAACGATGGGAATTAGATCCAGCGTTAACATTTGAGTTATTTGTGTTAGTGACGAGGTCAAAACGGTTAATTGGAAGTTCTCTCAAATCATTTTTCTGTTTCCTGAGGGAACGTTGAGATCCCTGAAGTGTAAAAGTAGGGCGTTTATCCGTAGTCATTCGACATTTGGAATTTCCTCCCATGCACGTGCGAGCGTCAGACGTTTTAGCTCTCTGAGGGGAGTATTACGCCAACGAAAACATGTCAGCTTCGACCCGCGTCCAACTTTGTCACGTCACTTCAGTAAAAAGTGTGGAATTTCCGTTAAAAGAGCTGGTAAATAAACTGAACCTGACTTTTGTGCAGTTTTCCTTTCATAACGGTAATATGATAAAACAACAAAGTATTCCCAACCAAGATCCTTTTATATCAATCCACAGAAAAACTGTCAAAAATAAATTTCACCAGAGAAAAAGGCACGCCATATATGGTAGGCTATAGAGATTCTTCCTTCCACTTTTTTCAAAGCCCTCGAGTAAATTTCAATTCATTCAGAATTTTGAAAAAAATAATCATTTTAAGGCTTTGAACCGGTAATGAAAATTACAGATACAATTGTATAATTGCTCAGTTAATTGTTTAATTCCTCAGTTTTAATGTCACATTTTGCATTCTACAGTACATGCGAAAGAGTAGATTTAGTCTCGGGTTGAAACAATCCCCGAGCATCAAATATCCTTGCAAGTTTCTTAAAATGAGCGATGAACTCATTTTTTTCTCATACTCCATTATTGATTTCCAACGAGTTGGAAAGTATCCAACATTTGAGACAATTTGAAATGAATTGAAATTATTGACTTTGTTATTCCATACACTTCATTTAAAAACACGATCCAGGTTTCGACGTTGAAACTTGACAACGAAATTTTGTATCCCTCCAACTCCTCACTTTTAGGCATAACACTCTTCCAAGTCAACGATTGACACCGAAAGATGTAATTCTCATTTCCTACCAGCTAGATTTTTACCCCTCGACCCTCCCTTACCCTTCCTCTCTGGCCAACCTCTTACCCTTCCTACCTCCCCCAATTAGAGGGTATACCAAGTTTGCATCTATGACGACCACCTGATGAAGATGACGTTCAACTTCGAGAACTGGGCCGTGTTTTTAAATAAAGTATGTGAAATTACAAAGTCGAAAATTTTATTTCATCTCAATATGTTTTGCAAATTTCATAAAGTTATGCCGAAGACAAGAAAGAGACATTTTGTCGAAATTTCGTGTTGATATAATGCCTTTACCATGGAAGGAGCGGAAAAGTTCAGTTGCGATTTAATGTGTCTGTTAAATAATTTGGAATTTTTCATTCAAATTAATAGCAAGTATGACTACCACTGACATAATATTTGTTCCTCAAACGAATTAAGAACACTTTCGATTGACAAAAGACCAAAAGTTTAGAGTTCAGCAATTTAGGATGCCCACGCATAAATTTTATTTCATTCCTTAAACAAAATATAATGCACACGTTCGTCTTTGTACTCCCGTGCTTTATGTAGGCTTTCATTTATTTTACTAACACATAAATTATATTTATATCATTGAGTTCAATGGAATATACGATTTCATGGGTATTTGACATGAAGTCGTGACCTGAAAACCTTTTCCAGGAGTGTCCTGTTTCATCTTACCCGACTTTCATTTCTATCTCTGGCTCTTCCCAAGCACCTTAAACCATCTCAACATATATGTTGAACAGCACAGGTGATAATGGACAACCCTGCCTTGCTCCTCTTCCTAACACTGCCCATCCAGACTCTCCATCCGCCACTCGCACTTGAGAAGTCTAAGACATAAACAGGTAACGGATAAGTCTCCTATCGCTCCCGTTTTCCGTAATACATTCAGTAATTCTACCCAATTCACTCTATCAAATGTCTTCTCAAAATTAACGAAACAGAAAAATGCATATTCCACGGTGCATTCTATTAGTGACCTCATTACTGCTATGGCGTGCCTCTCCTCTTTCTGAACCCAAACTGAGCATCCCCTTCTCATTTTCCCTCCTCAAGTAGTTCATCGGGAACTATATCCGCTTGGTATTATTTACTTTTACATACCTCTATCTCGGCATCAAGTATGGCTGGACCTAAGTTGTCCTTCTCAATGTCGTATTCTCTATTTATGCCTAAGCTGCCTTATGTCTTTTCCGTATAGTTCCTCTATATATTCCTTCCATCTCTCTTGAATCTTCACTGGTTAATATTTGATTCTTGAAAGAATGTTTCTTTCTTACTTCCTGACGGTGATTGATAATGTACTTGTTCAGTGTTGCTGCTTGTCACCTGAAGATGTTGCCTTGCATCTAAGCCATGGTTGTGCCAAGTAGGTGTTCATATGGAAGCTGCAAAGTGAGACCATTTATTATTCAGAGTCTTGATTATTCAGGGTTAAGATTGTCAGTATTTTGTAGTGGAAGGGTCCATCTAACACCTACCCTCATAGCAAAGGTTTTTGCAATAACTTATTTGAGGTCTAATAAAATGTTATCCATGCTGAATGTTACTTTGGTTTTTGTATGTTGCTTAAGGAAAGCATAAGTGGCAGATGGGGAAACTGTATTCATGGGGGTAGAATAAAGGATTACTTACCGGAAGGCCCAGGTTTGATTCCTGGGCACCCCTCTTGGGGTCCCCTCTACCATTCACCCGAGTGGTCTCATTCTTAAAAGGGTACCAATTTTCTCCCTGGGAAACCATAGGTGGTGCAGAGAAAGGATCTGACCCCTCCCTTTTCTAATAATATGCTAATGGGATAATTTTACATAATGAAATGAAAGGTTTAGTATTGGTTGAAGTCAATCATCTCATACCAAACCGGCAATTGTGTTTGATTACTGTGTTTATGATTTATAAGGTGAGTGATATCCCAAGCCATGACAACAAGGGTGTGGAAAGGCCTGGAGAGGAATTGAGTGATGGTACATCTAGCAAAATTAGAGGGATGAGTAATGCCGTGGATTCTGTTGATCATTTGGTGAGAGCAGTAATGGTTGATACATATATTGAGAGATCTTTCAGCTGAATTTGATAGCCACTAAAATTCCAACAAATTGGAGATGCAGGTGAGTAAATAAGGTAATTCTCCATCGCAATCAAAACGATTACTGTTTCATATAGACTATTATATTATTTTCTTAGAAGTGTTTGGTTTTTCTTCTTAAGCAGGGATAGCCAATACAAAGGTGTCTCTGTCAGTGTCCATTCCAAAACCTACGATAAAGTGATAGAGCGTCATAAAATAAGCTGCATTCCCTTTATGAATGGTAGATGCAAGCCATTAAATCACCTTTAGTCACAAGAATTGCTTGTTTTGCAAAATTATTGACCAACAAATGGTTCTCGTGCCAGAAATGTATAAAACAGTTTAGCTGAAAAGATTTTTTGCCCTGATGCTCTCATTTTGAATTGTTGGCCCTCTGTCATTATTAAATGGTAAAATGGATATTTTTTGCATTATTTTCGCTTTGAGATCAAGAAACAGAATGGTGACAACGCAATTAATAGTGACACTATTGACAGGAGAGCTGTGGATGCCGGATATGACATGATAGCTAGAAAAGTGAAGATTAAGGCGGTAAGTGGAGGTTTTGATGCTAAAGATAAGGATATTGATAGGGCAATTGTCCCATCAATGCAGGAAGGTGGAAGTCATTGGTCAGTCAATAAAGATTCAGGGAATTTGGTGAGTTCACATATTCATGTCATGAGGGCATTTAGCAAACTGCTGCTTGAATTCAGTGCTATTCAAAGTTAAACTATGCTCTTTGAATGTCACTCTATTTTTGATACAATACTGTATACATAGAAAGATAATCGTCTTTTTTTAAGGCGAGATTAAAACTCTGGAGCCTCTTCTATCACCTAACCCATCGTCACACATTTACAACATTAAACTTACAAATAAATTTTACAAACTATAAATAAATAGCAATAAAATTACTGCATATATTATTTTAGGACTAAGACACAGCAACACAATAGATTAGTCGCCTAGTTAATAAATGATTATAAAACATTATATTCAGCATATACACATTCGATCCATACAAATGCAAAGCATACTCATACCAATACATGCAAACAATACTTGTAAAAATGGTATAGAGGGATTGTACCGTATGTAGAATGACTCGTGACCGACCACCCCTGCCTCACATCCTTAGGACGTCTGATTCTTTCACCATGCTTCTTTCGCTCTGTTTGTTTCTTGCCTTTTTTTGTTCGTTATTCTTGCAAAATAACAACACTACCTAACTCTGGGTTTTTTCTTCCATTTCCTTCTCTCACCTATCTATCTAATCATATCTTCCGTATCCATGGTTTCCATCTATTTTTTCTATTGACCGTTCCAAGAGTTTCCATTATATCTGTCGACACTTTTTTGATATGTCTCCATTTTTATTCTATTGTACTCAGCTCCCTTTCCTCGCCATTTTCAAAACTTCATAATTTTGTCTACAGCCTCCTGGTGCCCAGTCTTATCGTTTCAATTAACGTTTTTACATTCCATATCCTCAATCGCCTTCCCTGCTTTATGCTCTTGAATTACGCGTCATTCTTCATTAGTTCTAAATTATGATCTGAATCCGCCTCCGCTCCCGGGAAACTAAGCGAATTAATCACGCTGTTCCTAAACCTGTATTTGACCATAATATAGTCTAGCTGATACATTTCTGTATCCTCGGGCACTTTCCATGCATAACGTCGCCTATAGTTGGCCTTAAACTCAGAATTCGTTATGATTACACACTATCTCCTGCAGAACGTAATTGCTTTCATCCGACGGTTATTCCTTGTTCTTGAGCCGTACTGCCCTACCTCACCGCCATCTCTCCCTTCCCATACCGTCGTATTGTAATCCCGAATCTCCATCAAATGTTTCTTTCCAGGAATACCCGCAATTCATCCTTCTGATTGATCCTATATCTTGTTGACTTCTTCCTCCCAATGATTGTTCGGTGGCATGGAGGAGTGAACAATGACCAAGTCAATGGTTTTAGCTTTTACTTTTACTAATTATATCCTATAAGTCGCCTTATCTATGTTTAATACGTTTCTACTCATTTTTTCCTTCAATACTATTTCCTGTTCTCGCTTGCTCTCTTCCCTCTCACCGCTGTATAAAACACACTTTATACAAGCATAGGATTCCCTAAAAAAATTTGATTTTCCCTCAACCGTTAACTTCCTTTACTCTGATAGTGTGCATCTATACACAACTATCTTTCATCTTTCTAACCACTAGCCTCTGACAAGACTGAAAAGGTCAAAGGCTACATTAAATGGGAAAACGACCTCGCTAATGTGATGGGTTGAGATATTAAATGTGAGACGAGGTCGCTCTACACAGAAAACGTGCGCTTCATATTTAGAGGCGCTCGTTTTCATGGCTTCAAGACACAGTGTGGGGCCCACACTCAAAGGTCAAACGTCGCTATACTTCATGGTTGATAAATGGAAACGTCAACTCAAACTGGCCAGCAAAACAATGGGTAGTGTGAAAGTGATCAGATACGGAAAATATGTTTGCATTAACGAAAATTTATATATTACCCCAAACCTGGTTATTGAAATATATTTCCCGAATGAATACGCATTATTCGTTTGTGCAATAGCACAGCACAATAGTTCTTGTAGTGGATCCTAATGGATACCAAACGATTTGAAAACTGCCGCAATCCATTTGATTAGTTCTCTTCTTCCGGGAAATAATTATACCTGTTAGAAGAAGAGCAAACGGAAACAGAGAATCCTAGCTCCTCATTTTAAAAATCCTCACGTCGGCAGTCAGTGGCCAGTAGTAGTATTGATCGCCACTATCAGAATCGTCAAATTCGGTTATTGATTTAGAAAAATCGGTTTGATTACACTGAAGATTAGGAAATTTACCGCGATTATAATAAGGGAAACAGTAAAAGGTTTCGTGAAACATCAAATCCAGGAAGAAATAATAACTAATTAATATATGGAGTCCATTTGTCGAGGGGCGGTGAATGATATTTGAGTTTCTATCGCGGAACCTTCTATCAGGAGGTATGAGCGAAATGGCGTCCGTTGTTGTCGAATTTCTACCAAAGTCCCTAACTTAAGGGGCTTGAGCTGCAGAAAATTGGCAACAAAAGCACCTCTCCTCTCTTAACGTCCGATAAAGTACACAGACTCTAAAAGCTCAAGTTTAGTGCTTTCCGTCTTTCAGTTAAGTGAAGATCAACCGTCCATCTTCGCACTCGAGTGGGGGAGTGGGCGGTCGGTAAGTCTGGGCAGTCTTTCGAGCGACGGAGGCAAATTATTCCCCGAAGAGTTCCCGTCGTCGACTGGGCGATCGGAGTGGTCGATCGCGATCCACTTAAGACCTAAGAACCATTTTCAGAAACATTGCCATCACCCCCTGGCGAGAGGAAATTGAACGATTGAGTGAAAGATCCACGTAAGAAGTCCGAGGAGTATTAAGGAAGATATCCTAGAGAACTAGAGAAATTGCGAGATGCAAAAGTCATTCGCATAAACTAAAATGTGAACCCAGAACTCCTGATTACTGGCTCAGCTTTGCAGTAACCAGTAAAGCTACCGAAAATTCTGTCCCGCCGAATTTTCATTTTCTCTCATCTGTGCGCACGCCGGCGAGTGACTCAAATAATTTTAATATTGTGGCGTTTCTCTTAATTTTTTAAAAATCCTTTAATGTAAAAATAATTTTATAAAATGTCATTATCATTGATATGATCATCACGGTTGGTACCTTACGGAATGATTTTCTTAAAAAACACATTTAGCCATCAAATTTTAGGTAATTATTAAGGAAAACGAACATTTTTTTGGAATAACTGATCATTCCAACTAAAATTAACCAACTCTGCTCTACATATGTTTGAACTCACCCATATATATATATATATATATATATATATATATATATATATATATAAGTGTACTATATTATTAGGTAATATACCGGTTAAGGTAGGTTTTTGGATGGACATAATTACTAATTAAATAATTTGTGGCCCCTAGCAAAACACATCCTACTTCACATCAGGTCCCTCTTCAGCTCTGAGTACTTCTGTCCTCCCATAATCCCGTCCAACATCCCTATCCTGTTCCTAGCGCAGTTCTTCTCCTAGCGTCCTTACTACTTTGACCGTGTTGGTCCAAAACACTACCGAGATACGTAAACTGTTCTACCTGCTCTAGTTTTTGCCCTCCTATTTTAATGTTAAGCTTAGCCTTTTTCTTCCTATAAAATCGAATAACCTTTGTTTTATTAATATTGATTCTCATCCCATACCTATCGCACTGAATTTCCAATTCATTCAGCAATGCTTGCAGCCCCTTGGCTGACTGACAAACTAAAGCTTGGTCATCAGCAAACCTAACTGATTTTACGAATTCCCCGCCCACTTTCATTCCTACCTCGAGTTCTTCCCATGCCTCTTTGATCATTTCCTCTGCATACAGGTTGAACAGCAACGGTGATAATGGGCAACCTTGCCTTACACCCCTTCCTAACACTGCCCATCCTGACTCCCCGTTTCCCACCCGCACCTGAGCAGTCTGAGACATGTACAGGTTGCGGATTATACTTCTTTCCCTCCAATCTATACCTATTTTCTGCAATATACTCATTAGTTTTTCCCAATTCACTCTATCAAACGCTTTTTCGAAATCTACGAAACAGGCAAATACCTCCTGGTTGTGTTCTATATTCCTCTCGATTAATAATCTCATTACTGCAATTGCATCACGCGTACCTCTCCCCTTCCTAAACCCAAACTGATCATCCCCTAAGTAATCATTTGCCCTACTCTCTATCCTTTTGTTTATTGTCCTGAGAACAACTTTAGCTGCGTGGAATATCAAACTTATTGCCCATGCATATATATATATATATATATATATATATATATATATATATATATATATATATATATATATATATTTGTAAGGCACTTGAATCTTAAGAAAACTTAGTAGTTCAAGAATACGTATCATCAAGCCTTCACTGGATAAAAATAGCTCACGGAAGAGGAACGCAGTGTCTATAAACTTCAGCAAACAAGGAGGATGAGTAAAAAATGAGCAAGAAATTTGACGAAGGGGATACGGAGCATCCGCTGTAGCTGCACAAGCCTTTCTGAGAAATGAAACGCTAATGGCAAAGCACCAGTGGCACACGTCATGCCTCGGTCGCCTTTGTTGGGCTTGCTATTCTTTTTAGAACAGCGAAGACGGTCGACGGATAAAATAATATTTTGGATTACCATTCTTCTCTCACTGCCTCCGTTCTGATGAAAGAAAGCAAATAAACTCTAAACACGTGCTCGGCGACGATGCGCCGAGGGAGAAGTCAGAATTACTTCCCGTGAGAGCGGCGTGACGCACTGAAGTGAGAACGCAATTCGTATCGGCTCGGGAAAACAAACTTAAAGAGAGAGCCAGAGAGCCCTTGGCCTTCCTTCCAACTAGGGCCACGCCCACTCCCACCCACACTCAACACACACTCACACACACACACACACAAACACATGGCGACTTCCCTCACTCAAACTTGCCGGCGCATTTTTCACTATTGTTCCAAATTTGAAATTTTTCCAGCATATTTTTCTCTTGGCGTGGAAGCAAGAAATGAATCACACTTTCGCTTACAACAAATTATAACGTAATAAAACCTATGACTGCGAATCTTTTTATCTATTCAAATTTTTCTCCTGTTCAAAATATGTCTTTGCTCTCCAATTTATTAGTTCGTTAACCTTCGAGATTTCACCTTTCTAGGTACTGAAATACCTACCTAAAGTGCTCCTCAAACCTCAAGGACAATTATTGTTTTTTTTTAAATATTGTACTTGTATCCAAGGAGCTGCTGTCGTCACCTACCGACTGTTTCATGCCAGTCATTAAAAGAATACCGGGAAGTTTAAATATTGCACAAAGGAAAATCACTATATTTTAAAAGAGAAAATATGCATTCAGATAAATAAGTATGTAAAAAACTTTCCCTCGGGATCAATGGCGAGATGAAATGTGAATCTTTAATACTACACAATATGCAGCATCGTCAGGATTATCGTTCAACTGTAGTTCGGGTTTTTTAGGCGCGGACGACTGCACTATACCAAGTGAGTTTTTATGCATATGCAGAGAAATGGAACAGAAAATTGGAATCCGTCATTCAAGCAGAGGAAATTGAAGAAACAGAACATTCATCACAGATAAAGTAATGGGCTCAATAAAGGAACGCCTTTCGTTTGTGGAGGCGAAAAATTCAAAATGAAATTAATGCCATCGATTTGAATGAAATGAAAATTAAGACAATATATTATAAACCTTAAAATAGAGTTAACTTAAACAATATATAATTAAATGCGGTGTTATCCTAGTAAAAGAGCAGGGAGCGTTCGGCCACTCACAGGAGGCCCCATTTTCAAATCCAATTGACACTTCTGTGCAACCTCAATTACCGTCCAAGCCGCGAGGTTTTTCGGAAACCAGATGTTCCCGTACCGGTACAGGAACTGAGACCCCCAACCCAATGAGCCCCCCAAACTGACGAGAGAATACTACACACTGGGATGAGGCGAGCTCCATTCTCACCATACTTGAGCCAACCTTCGACTTGATCACCATAGTCATATGGCTGAAGCAAGAGCGCTGAAAATTGTAATACGTAATATATACGAATATATATATATATATATATATATATATATATATATATATATATATGCATATATATATACATATATATATAATATATACATACATATATATATATATATATATATATATATATATATATATATATATATATATTCTAGAAGAAGTGGACGTAAAGATATCTAACGTATTTTATAATAATGTCGTCATTATTCAAGATTATATTTAAGCACAAGAAGAACGCCATAACCCTCCCTCCGTAACCCTGTGCGTGGGTGGAGCCTCGTGTGTCGCCCTCATCACTTCAGCCCTCCCATCCTCATCCTCGAGCCACTACCATTCCGGCCCCCAATCCCGCTCTTCTTCAACTTTTACTCCCCCGCACTCCCAGGTGCCCACGACCCCATCCCGACCCCACCCTAGACAGTATACCCTCGCCCCTCCCTGATGAGCATTCCTCCCGGGGAGGAGGACACACACTGCCCCTCCCATATCCGCCCTCTCTATCCTCGAAGGTCTAAGCACAAGGGGGTGTCGTCCGCCGCGTCTTTGTCTCCAGAGCAGGCGTCCACCTCCGTCCAAGCTTTATCTCTGGTTGATTTATCCATCCCCTCCTCCGACTTCGGAGATGATTCCCTCGCGTGCGCACGAGAAAGGCGTCAGAGGACGGCAAGTCGTCGTCACAATCGCCGCCTCGAGCCTTTTCGGTCGCACACAACCGACTCGCGTCGAGAGCATAAACCCAAGCTTCCCCGCGGGGGAGCTCTTCCCACCTCGCCTCGTGACGGTCGTCCTCGGAAGTCGGGGGTTGTGTTGATTCCACGCCGAGGGCCCTCATCGAACTCCCATCTCCCGATTAGACTTCGGTGAACCTTACCGGATAAAAGTCGTCGATTTTGATTTTTCCGCGAACATTTTCAATCGAAAAGTTAAATTTAAAAAAAATTGAACCCAAATATTTCCCGTTTTTGAACTCGGAGACCTCCCGAACTTGCGTCGTGTGGAAAGTTCGACGGCGGCGCTCTTGATAGGAGAGGAATCCCCCTGCTGCAGGCAGCAGACGAGCGCAGGGCCTCGGTGAGCCGCCACATGTTTTCAATGAGTCGCCGATGAAGGAAGAGAGAAAGGCCTCGAATGTTTACTTTCAGCTATCCCTCGCAGTTTCCGCTAGCTTTTCTTCAAACTCGAAGCCGCACTCTCATTCCGTGAGCCTTTGACCGGCTATTCCCGAGTCCTCTAGCCAGATCGTTTTCCCGTGTGGATAGTTTGAGGTGTGGATCAGAAGACGAAGATCATCTCCGAGTGTCATTAGGGCTGACTTGAGGAATATAACACTTTCGAATCTTCGGAATTGGCTGGGCTAACTCTGGGAGAAGGATTGAAGAGAGGGCTCCACCAATGTCTCCCGGAGGGATTCGAAGTGAAAGAAATCCCAGGTAAGTGGACGCTCTCTTTTATTAATGGAACGTCTTTGCTTGCAGAAAAAACATTCAAATTTGTTGTCTTTTTACAATTCCAAAGTTTACTATGCGATGTGTCCACACCAAATTAATGGACGTGAATGAGATCACAATTATAAAAACGCCTCTTACATTTGATGCTAATACTTACTTCGGGGTTAAATGGGGGAAGCGACCATTTGAGCTCAATTTCGCCCTAATAAAGACCTCTATCTATCTATATACCATAAGGATATGGCTAGATGTTGATCCTTCACGTATTTTCAAATGTTTTTATCGTGTATTCAGAACTGCTCCGTTAGTTCCATTAGTGAATGTCTCCGACCGCTAACGACCCTGAGACAGTAGCATATAATTATGTTAGCTTCCTTCAGCGAACCCACCAATGCAAAATATTCCCACTTCGATATAGACATATAGACCCCAATGAGCATTCCGATGAATTGCATCGTAATACAGGGTAATGTAATATCCTTTTGGCACTTGTGAAAAGAAAAAAATAATAGTTTCCAATCGACTCTGTCTAAAAACTGTAATGGAGAAAAAAAATGATTTAAGGCCGGGGAGTATAAAAAAAGGATCTCCCTTTCTTAGGTTGCCTTTGTGTCACAGCCACCCAATTTTCGGTAGTGGACAAGAGTGTTGGAATTCTATTCCAATGTTTATGTAGACGATAGGGTCGACCTTGCAGCGTTCATTTCACGCATGAGTATTGCGAAAAAAATACTAATAGAAACGTTGCGTTAAATGGAAAGTGGAACATTAAATTCTTATTGATTATTGATAGAATAGGAGGACATATCCCGCAAATAAATAATAAAGTAGTCGATTTGAAAACAACTGCTTTGCATCATTGGTTTTTATGCCTTAAAAAATTGCATTTTTTCGCAGTCAAACCAGCTGTGCTCTTTCAATCGTAGAAAATCAAGTGAAATAAATGGATGAATCCGGGTGTGAAGTTGAAAGATCAAAATGGAGAGAGAAGGGAGAGGGCGAGATTCCAGAGAGAGCTGAAAAAATATTTCAACCGAATAATTGAAGCGGCTTCGCCGGTAATCGCTGATAGAGAAGCTTCCTTTTCGCCCAAAATTGAAGGATTGCGTGGGGATCGAATCAACAAGTGTTTGCCAGTCAGTCACCGCCGCGAAAATATGAAATCCATTTGGCCCCTCCTCTATCGTCCTCTTTTGCGTAAAAGGCTAAAGGAAGCAATTTACTATTTGACTGAGAATAGCATCTCCATCTTCTCCCCCAAAACCCCTGCCTCCTCCGCAAGGAAGCGTCAAACCTATTCCCGACCATGCAATTTTTCAGAATCTAAGTAGAAAATACGCGCGAATCGGGAGAAACAGCTGGACAACCTCCACCAAAGTATTGAAAGGGAATATTTTCCTCGCCTAAAAATACCCCATACCAATCATTCGATTGAACTCGAAGGGAGTTATTTTAGTGAAGCAAAGGGATTTAACTCGCTTAGTTGAACACGCATAAATTCTTCTCCCATCACTCATATTGAGAATGTTATGTTTATAAATGGTGTAAGACAGATACATGGCATGTACATTGAATAACTTCGTCATCAGTAGCATTCTGTGAGATTTACGAGAGCGGGCAAATGCGACACGAAGGAGTCGGCAACGAGCCAAGTGATCTGATTGCTAGAGCGCCTAATTACTCCGATAACGCCTCTCTTAAGCTCGCTATCCGGTGACATTTGGTAATGGTTACCTTAGATTTCTGTGATGAACTTCTACGTTAACTTTTTCTGGTGATAAAAATATAGGCAAGGATAAATTTAAAAATTTAATTTTTTAACCATGAATGATCCTCATTTGGATTAAGCCTGTTTTCAGGAAGTCACCAAAAAGTCACAAAAGACTATCTAAGACGATCGAGAACGTGATGAGAGAATGCCATGGTGGAAGTATGATGAACCAAGAAATATATAATAATTTGGGTTTATATACTACTGGGATAAATGAACTAATATGACTAAATGGGTGATTTCTATTTGGAAGAAGTAATCAAAGGGGTATTTCAAAGATTTATTTCGAAGGTCACCAAACAGTAACTGCCAGCTTTCGAAGCGGCCCGACGAGCTATGACCACTCTTACTATCCCGAGATGTTTTTGTCAACCATTGTCGCCAAAAGGTGCTGACTATTATGTCGCCCATCCAGACAGATGGTGGGAAAATGTATCAGGCCAAATTTCTCACCAAACTCCCACTCCAACAAGGCTGCTTTCATGATAAACAACATTTTTTGATTGTTTACCGCACTCTGTTACTAGCCTTTTATTAATGTTTTTCACATCGTGCTTTCAAAGAAGTCGATTTGTTTGTGTTTATCGCATGCGATGACAACATGGTGTATGAAATATACACCTTTGAATTCTCACGTTTTTTTCCACTTTGTAAATCATTATGAAACTCATTAATATAACATTCAATATTTTGCACTAGGACAAATTATCTTATATGAGATGGTCGTCTTAGGAAACGCCCACGCTATTTATTGGTACCCGTCAACCCAGAAGATTATACTCTTATTGATAGTATTGCGGGATCATTTTTATTAATGATAGAATAGCAATTTTTTCTATACTGTAAACCTGGTTATACTTCCACATCGGGCCGAAAATATATTATTATCATAGCTGTAGATTGAAAGAAATAGAATAATCTTGAAGAGGGAAGTAAGGAAACCACTTCACTTGGCATAACTCTAATGTATTATTTTAACTGCAGCAAGTAAATTTCATTGTCAAGAAAAACCCTGGAATTCTACTTGCGATATCCATGATTGCACGATCATTTCATTAAATTCTCACTGGGACAAACGACTAAACACGTCAAATTTTCACGGTAAATGCACCATTTCAATATTTAGGGAATGATTACGGTTATTATTACCATATGGTAGTGAATGATGAAATGAAAAATTCAGAGAAAAGCTGCCACTACGCAGGGGGTTAAATATATGTAATAAACATATTACCAGGCATCGTCATTGCTAAGAAATATTACCAATGAAAATGTATATACACTAGTATTTTTGTCACCTGAGTCGTGGTATGACTTTGTTTACCAACCTTGGGATGAGGAATCATAGATATATTAAAAACCTCTTCCACCTGATGATGAATATGACCAAAATTACTGTTACAATGAATGTTCATCATTTTGTTTTTATCTTAAAAGCATATTGTGCCAAATTATTTTTTTAATCACCCAACGATTTTTTTACATTTCGAATATTGTACGTACGAGTATGTACTACTCAAAGTAATGTTTGAAATTATCATACGTTCCATGTCCACCAAATTACCCAATGTAAATAAACATCTACATACCTCAAGCTTCTATCGTTTCCTCTCTATGTAAACAGTTTGAAACCAAGCTTACCATTGGCTGATTAATTTACAGCAACTGTTGCCGTAATTTAGAATATTCGCCATTTCTGCGCATGCGTGTTGGCTTGATTGCCACCAGTGCTGGCTCACCTAAAGGTGCTTAGAAATGGAAACCTTTATTTGCACCACTGTAACCCATTATCTCTCCCACTGCGTTTGCTTCCCCGTCTCTAAGCACACAACCTTCATCCCCACCCGCACACCCCCTCCGTACCCCACACCCAATCATCCCTCCTCCCTAATTCACACACAAATGCCAACAGCCACCCCTCCCCCGATGAAATTTGTTCAAGCGCCTTGCTGTTTGATTAAGATATGGTTCTGAATCGTTACATCGCAAACATCCTCTCGTTTGAGTGAAGGAAAGCGACGTTCATCGCCTCCACTCATGCGTCCATTCACGCGAAGGCAAAAAACGTTTTGCTGTATACATAAGTAGGTATTGGAGACGAAATGTGGAATTTATACACTGTCATTAGAAAATCATACAGTCGGTTTTTGTTCACGAGTTATGGTCCCCATCGGGCACACGTTCAGACTTGTCTCCCTAGTTGTAGTTGGGCAATGTATCGCAGGTGTTAATAACATACTGCATATTTTATCATAGTTTTCCTTTGGTTTTATCCTCCAAAGTTTACGGTATGTCAGATATGCAAGGAGGGTGACTTTAGCCTCTCACAATATATCTGAAGTAACCTAATTGCTACTATTGAAACATTTGACTGTTTCACCAAACTGTTTAAAATTTTCAAGTGTTGAAGACATTTTTATTCGCGAATGATATTTCCATATATAGGAGTAAAGTTGAAGTGACAATGACTCATGACAGAAATTACGAGTTAATTATTTATAAGTAAATACGAATTTTGGCAAATAAAATATATCCTGGCTTAGATTCGACAAATTTATTATGATTATTTCCTTAACAATGCTCTTTAATTCTCTTCCATCCATCAAACACATTGAAAACTATTGAATTATTTAATGCACCTCAGTTACCCATAATTATCCCAGATCCCAGTTGTATCGTAAAAGACAAAAAGGGATAATTCTTTATCATTTAGACTCGACCATCTGACGTAAAATCTTAGATATGCCACTAAATCTTTCAATGATTTTTAAATAATCTTATTTCTTGGTGTATTTATAATCAGACATTAATTCCTAAATATTTAACTATCCAGTTTCACATCCTTTAATAAGTTAATTTACGTAACAGTAAAATTATATGAATATGTATATTTTTCTAGTGGTTCAAATAAGATTTAAGAAAGGTTTTACACAATAATTGAAACATTTTTCATTCCTGAGGAAAGAATCTGATATCCTTCCTTAAAAATCGTACGTGAATTGAAAAAATATCGATAGATAATTTGGTAAAGATAATAATTTGGTAAAAATGATAATCTTTACCAAATTATTATCTCTATTAAATTATTATCTTTACGAAAATAATAACATTTTGATTTCTTAATCGCAAACGTGGAACTTGGGCGTGAGTTCAAAAGTTACGAGGAACTTCTAGACACGGTTTGTGGGATAGTGAAAAATTGCAAATAATTTGAATACGTTAGCAACAGTCAGGTTTCTAAGGACAAGAGACTTGTCCAACGCGGCTCCTCTTTATTTATTTATATTATAGTTTAACGTACGTTTAGATAGACACAGACTGCGCAACGATGTATTACTCTACCTCTCCTAACGAAACACAGCCTAAAACATGGCATTACAATTAATCCTTCTTCAAATAGACCTACTTCATCCTATCTCTTTCTTATCCCTAATTTTTAAGGATGAAATAATATCATACGAGGCTCGTATAAGGCACCATAATTTTAGCACTCACCAATCCCTTAGGATAAATGAGACTAAGATCAATTTTGTGGTAAACAACAGACCACGCCTTATCCTAATCGACATCTACTTTTAATTAATATCTGTTATCCGAGAGAAGTAATACAGGAATGCATTATTCTGGTCGTTAACGTACCTCATGCGTCATGCATGCCAAACATCAATTCAATGTGTGTCTCGAACACTTTGCATAACTACGATGCATGAACGGTAAAAATGTGTTTAAACAAAATGAATGGTAATACTAGGCGACGGCTAAGATGGTGGCATGACGCATAAATTTAACATAACCGAAATCAAAATGTAATCAATTCAGGGTGCGAAACCGCGGGTAGAGAGGTTGAATCGACGACCAATCGGTGGTAATAGGGAGAGTGATGGGGTGACATACATTAATCGGAAAATTGTTCCGCAATTCCTATGATAACTCTCCACACTCTCGTCTAAACCCTGTTTACCAACCTACTCACGACAGCAAGTTTGTGTAAACAAAGCTATGATCTCACACCCCTTTTGCCCTTCATAGATTCTCCACTCCTCCCCGAGCTCATGCAAATAATAAAGTTTCCTCCTATGAAGAGTGGATGAAGACGAACAGATACCTAAGCCTCATATCGTAATCGCTGACGTCCCGAGAAATACGTCGCCCGAATGGGGGAGAAGCTGAGCGGGGGTAAATAAAGCGGCAGGGTCTGGAGGTAATCCTGGCGGAGATAAGCCAAGGAATAAGGGAGACAGTTTGAAAGCATCTCCCAAGGTCACGGCGATAACGTCCCTCAAAGGGCGTGATACTGCCTTTAACCTTTGCGCGTTTAGGAGAAGCAAACATCCTCCCCTGCACTCTTCACCGCTTCCTCGACGACGTCCGGCGAGCTCTCCGCAATTTACCCTTAATCCGTCGAATCGGTGGAATAAAAAGGGTTTCCCAGGGAGAGCCAATGGGACGGAATGGCTGTTCACTCGTCCCACAGCGTAGCACTCACTCCCGCCATTTTCCGAGCTGCAAAAGTTCAACCTTGGCGGCACGCTATTGAGGCATTTCATGACCGTGTTTTACTACGAAATGTCACGCAGCAAGATGCACGTAGGAGGAGCGATAATGACCCATAACACGGATATTTCCGCTCCGATCGGAGATCTTAACCTAAGGATCCTGGACCTCCAATGTAAAAGCAACCCGACCTCGGCTGAGACTTAATGCGTACTAGCTGATAACATAATTAATCAGACTTGAACATTTATTATGGCTCCACATTTCACTGGCAGACTGGACGACCAGAATAAGATAAGGAAAATAGATACCAGCATTGACATACGTTATTTCAGTCCTGTTTTCCCTCGTGCGAAACATAGGCGTGACAAAACCAGACGTAACCACTCCTACTTCTTAATTCAAAACGAAAAATACGCACATTTACTAGAATGCAGATAGGTGTGTATGTTGAATGTACGCGTGTTAATCTATGCAAAAATATATATTTATGTTCTCGCATCAGCGAATATTTATACATACAAGGCGGGTACCCTAAAATCCCCTGCCACACGCCTGTGCGGCGTAGATGTACGTAGACCGGTAGTAGTTGTGTTTGAGTTGTACTTGAAAGTACGGCTGAAGCAACATTGGTTAAAGGTGTACAAGGAGTTCGATTATCAAGTTTTATCCATCCTGTCCGGAGCTCATCTATATCACCTTCCGTCTCAGCGTTGTCGTATATCCCTACTCAAATATTATGCCAGATCAAACTCTCATTTATCATTAGTTAGCTATCGCAACAGCCTACGCTTCCTTTTTCTTTCTTCCATTAGGACATCAAAGGATATATATTATACATATATATATATATATATATATCATATATATATGTATATGTATGTATATATGTGTATATATATATATATATATATATATATATATATATATATATATATATATATCATATATATATATCATATATATATGTATATGTATGTATATATGTATATATATATATCATATATATATCATATATATATATATATATATATATATATATCATATATATATATATATCATATATATATATATATATATATATGTATATGTGTATATGTGTGTGTGAATGTATACATCAGTTCTTCCATATCTCCCGCTAATTCTTTATTGTATTTAGCAGTAGTAGTTAAAATTATGGCCAGCTAACATCATTTTGCACCACTTTCATGCCGTTTAAAAACTCATAATTTTTAATAAATAAATACTTAGATACTTAAAACCAATCCACTTAAACAGAAGCCACTGCCATATTTTCCTCAATAAGCCAGTTTCCTTGAAAAAGGTTTAAACTCTACTTAATGATTCAGGGTTATCACCTAATATATATCCCAAATCTGCCCTTATTTTAAACCCATTCCCTGCTCTCCGGTTTCATGCATTTCAATCCTTGACCCAACACAATATCCGACAATTCACTTATGTAGACCGCTTCATTTCATAATGTGTTCGACGACAACTTCTCTCTTTCATAAGGACTTCAACTCATCGGCATCGTCCTATTTTTCGGAGCTCTGCTTCGAACACATCCATTGCGGCCGATATTACTCTGTTTTTTACAAAATTAAATGGAACAATTCACGTCATGAAAAGCTTTTTCTCTGGCTTCGTGGCTCCTTCTCTTTTTTAATAGAGGAAACATTTTAGCCTAGTGGACCCTTTTCACTTAAGCATCTATTATATTGTTATAATCTCACCGTCGACAGCGAATTCGCTAATGAAAACTGGTTAAAATTTGAGTTCAAAAGCTAATTATAAGTTTTCCGTTTGAGATTGAGAGATAAGAATATCCTTCTCCGAAATAATCAATAAGTTGAAGCGCAGAACGTCTTTCCCATAACGGATGTGGGAAATTAATTGCATGACAAGATATATTTGTCAGACAATTAAGTGCGGCGTCCTAACTATTGTAGGGATATTTCAAAACAGTGTCCACAAGAACGACTAGAGGAAATGTTCTGCTAGAGAAAAGGAGACTTGAATAATACTAGCCTAGAAACGCGAAACACTAAAGTAATTGGTGTAAAACGGTGTAATGTTGCGACTAGTAATTATATGAGTGCTGTAAAACAAGTATTATTCAACTGAAATCGTGTACAAGCAATTGAAATGGAGATTGATAGCAGACCATTGGTCCCTGAAGGGCGGTTCGCGAAAGGTCAGGCCCATCTTACTCGCGGATACTCTCGTAAACCTTAACTGTTTCATCAGCATTACGATTGAAATTTCTTCAGTCTCTTTGATCTAACTCTATCAAATAGATGCTTTTCTTTGGATGACACCTACCTGCTACTTACGGCACCGCTATGCAGCGTTGAACTTATAATAAGTATAACTTGCCTTGGGGGACGGGACTGCAAGTAAGGGTATCATTTGTTAGATGCTCCACTGGATGAGGAACTTTACATTACACTAGCTGAGACGTTTCACGTACCTAAGCATACAGATGATACTATTTTAAAATCAAATTACAAAATGTCTGCTCTGAAATTTAGTCCAGGACTCTTGGAAAGGTATGTAGGTATTCTTGTTTCACAGGATACATTACACCATACTGAACAATACAAAGAGTCACATGTTAAGCTTCTCAAACAGCATGAATTGACTCCTGCATAATTACTACAAAATTGTTCAAAATCTGGTGTTCGGTGTTTCTAGTAGCAGAGGAAAATCTAAACTAAGCATAAACAGCATTTAATTGCACCCGGAAAGGACGGCGATGCCGTATAGGTACATTCCGCTCCATTCCGATCCGCTTATAAACGAAGTGCTGGGAACATTCAGCAAAAGGAATGAAGAGGTTCCTTTCATTTGGTGCACAATATCCACGAGATCGATCCTAGCATGGCTCGGATAAGGGAGCAAAAGGGAAAGGGCGAGGAACCGGGGGGTGGGCGGGTGGGAGGTGGGCCTGTGGCGTCGTCTTCTTCTGATACGATCCTCCCACCATCGCTCCCCTTTCCAGTTCCACTTTCACTTAATGGCCTCTGCTATATATACACGTTTGTGTGTATGCATGAATATATATGTATATATATATATATATATATATATATATATATATATATATATATATATAACGAGGCCCATTAAAGGAATATGTGCATATGCATATACATAAGCACCGGGTTATATATCTTTCTCAAGGCCCTTTTCGACCTAAATAGAAATAAATCAATCATGTAGTATGTTGGCGAAGTGGTGAGCCTGGTGAACGAAGGGAATGAAAAGGCAATGGATGTATTTCTATCATCTCTAAAGGCTAAAACCGATATTTTGAGAATAATTAGGTGAGATTCAAGTTGATTGAGGGTTAAAAAAATAAGTGCAATCAATATCGTCCGCAGTTTATATGAACATTTTTTTAGAGGTAGTACGAAGTAGACTTCGGTAAATGACATTTTAAAGCCGCTTGGAACATTTATTGGCCTCTTCCTGATGATGCCTCTATATTTTTGTGTGTGCAATTGATTTTTTTTAATGGTTGTATCAAAAAGTATTATTCAGAACAACATAGAACCATGCATGATTTTTTTTCTTTTAATTGTAAGAAATTGAAATTATAATCTGCCCATTGTATGTGGCACTGCATGTGGGATCATTGATCTATGTAATTTATCGACCTATTAAGCATTACAATTTGTTATAATATTAATTTTAATAGCAACAAGCAAAATACTTTTCTAGAACCTATGTGTTGCTCATTTGTTTCTTAAAATGTATCCTTTAGGCAATATGTATTTATCTTTTGACTCTTTACCAAGTATCACTTAAAGACTCACTCATTGAATGATCTGTTGAAGTTTATCAAAGGACTTATTATATAAAATTCTCTGCGAATTTTTTTCAACAAATTTTTGAGAACACTGTTATTCTAAATAATATCCAATTAGTTGCGAGTCACCTTGAAAATTTAAATACTGATTGCAATGTGTCCATTGAAAGAATGTTTGTGCATTTGGCAATCGGGAGTAGATCTCCCAATTATAATAATGGAGGAAATGCAAGCACTATTATTCCTATTCTCTCTGGCATCGCTATGGAAAAAGAATGCTTAGGAGATCGAGTCATGAGGCGATTGAGTCAGTAGGAAGATATGATTTTCCTTGCATTTAATATCGTGCGTAGAGCATTTGGGAAAAAATGTTTTCTTCACGCTCGACTTCATTGAGCTTATAAATACGTATTTCCGAGTCAATTAATAATATATAGTAATTTTTAGTACATTTTTGTTTATTAATAAGGATACCATATGTGTGACAATGAGTATTACATATATGTCAACACGCCAACTCTTTTATTCTCCCACTGTATTTCTACTGCCAGTCACCACAAAGGTGGACATATTTTTCCAAGTGGCAATCTCCATATGCACATCTACGTCTTGCCTTAAAAGCCAACACAAAGGTGCCAGGTAGATGATTTTTGATCACCACTCATTAGTCTTAATTTATTTTTAAATGAAGTGCCATATATAGTAGTTCAAATTTAGAGTAGTTTTAGGGTAGTTCAAATTTTCATAAGTTTATTTTGTTAATTGGAGCTTGATTCAGATAGACTTTCCGTCGGAGGGACGTCGGCGCAGTGTTTGCCATCGGATGTGAAGCGTGTATATCGCCTAGATATAAGAAGTGTGGGAAAGAGAGCGGAAATATTTTGATGGCGGGCGGAATTCGAGGGTAGGAAGGTAGAGGGGGGGCTGGAGAGGCCCTCTGCCACACACGTTTTTGGTGGCTCGCAAGTCATTGATGTAGATGTAGATGTCATGCCTAAATATCTTTAATGTTACTTAGGCCATCGCACCTGGCCTCGCAGTTATCTTCGTAGGGTTTCCGGTGGTAATGGTTTCTGCGGGCTAAGATAGCCGTAAGTCAAACTGTGGCAGACAGAAAGAGTGGGGTGTTAAGAGGAGCGTGGATGGGAAAGGATAAGTGCATTTTTGGATCGCCTGTGTTTAGAGGGTGCTGCCCAGTCAAAATCTTACAGAGAAATTATTTGCCCATTGTCGGTCGAAGGGTGCTGTTCCGCCAAAGCATGGAATGACACATTGACTGTGCGAAACACAGGGATGAGTCCTCGGTCTTTCTTGATATCTTGGTTCCCTATAAAACCACAAAGCACTGAGTAATTTCCTTATTATCTTAGTTTCCGTCGTCTGTATTTTGTTGGGAAGTACAAGCGTGATGTCAGGCCGGTGAAGCGTATGGCAGGAGAGGGTGAGTCATCGATGAGTACAGAAGCATTTGAATGGAAAGAGGGCAAGGGGGTCGGGGCAGAGGGTGCTGAGCCGATATAGCTGCAGTTGCTTTGTTGGTGGTGTTACGTACATGAGATACACACCTCATCTTCTTATCCATAATGACCCCAAGGCATTAAACGGTCTGGTATTCGGGATAACGGTCGTTCCCTAGTGGCCCGGGAGACCTCCGGCTTTCGGGCATCACGAGAAGACAACATGGTAGAACTTCCTTGCATTTATACCCAGCTTCTAGTCACTAGCCAAGCTCTCACAGAGATGGAGCCGGTGCTGGAGATTGTTTGCCGCTCACCTGGGGTTGGATCCCTGAGCCAAGAAGGTAGAGTCATCCGAATGCAGCGATAGGTGGATTCCAGGTACGGATAAGATGCCTTTGACAATATAGTTGAAGTTGGTAGGAGAGAGGATTGCACCATGAGAGACTCGATGGGTGGCATGTGTAAGTTCAAATGGGTTTTGAATGAATATAGGCATCTCTGTGGATATGAATAGACATGGATTTGTTAGTATTGCCTGCCATTTTATTCTTTTTTAAGGATGATGATCTAACACCCCTCGCCACACGCCCTTGCAGCGGCTTGCGGGGTATTGCGTAGATGTAGGTCGGAATTTGAGGAGTGAAAGTGAACAAAGAGGGTGTAGTCTCTTGAAAGAGATTAAATAATTTGTGTATGATAGTAATGTGAATGAGTTACTGTGACTTGTGGACTTGGCTCTGGGTATAGATCCGATCGAAAGCAGCATCGAGGTCCCAGAAGGCTGCATAGGTGACCAATCCGAAATGGAAACCGTCGGCGGCGAGTCTCTGGACCTGGCGAGTCGTGGAGGCCTATCTGCTCTACCCAGATGAGGAGGGGGTTCGGGAAGGTAAGAGTGAATAATAGTGGTGAATAACTGTTTTGGATAGTTTTCCAAGGGTTCAGAGGAGGCTGATCGATCAAAGGAAGAGGGAAGTGTTCTGGGTTAGGGGGTCATTGGCAGTAGGATCACGTTTGCTTGCTTCGAGAAGCACGGGAAATAGGAGATATGAAGGAGGTGGTTTAAGAATTAGGAGTGAGGCCATCATTTTTGGGTAGATTCAGTAGGAATTGGTCGTTGATGCCATCCGGGCCCAGAGAAGATATATGCTTAAGCTAAATTATGGTTCGAAGAAATTCCTGGGTGTGACAAGAGCAAGCTTGCTGACGGGGCAGTGTAGCATAATGAGCCAGGAGGTCTCAATTTCTTCTTCAAGTGGAGATCTGAGATCATTCCGGAAGTAAGCGGTTAGCATGTCCACGAATGTCGAGCATTATTTTTCGTCCGGTTCCACGAAATTGGTCTCCGTGGCTAGGCGATTAGTCAGTGGGAATGTGCCCTTGAATAAACGCGCTAGCTTCCGCATGAAGCCATCTTGCGACGACAGCGAGCTGGCTAATGGAGCTGAGCCATGTAGATTGTCAGTGGCGTTCGATGATGGATTAAAACCTCATTCAAATTGCCGCATAGTGCTCGTGGTCCTTCTGGTGATCGTCCAGACCTTTCTAGTCTGGTTATGCAGCTTAATGATGTTTAGGATTTCATCGAGGAGGGCGGAAGTTTTTGAATCTTGAGGGAGGGCAAAGAAAGCTGATTTTGCGTAACCCAGTAATAGGAGAGTGAGAGCGTCGCAAACAGAGTTCGTTTTCTGCGTAAGTGTGAAGGGGCAGAGCGCAGCAGTTTGGTCGCGGAGTAGGGTAGCGAATGTTTACTGATTGATTGCCTCCATGGAAGTTACAGATAATGGAGAAAAGTAGGGGTAGTAGGTTGAAGGCAGAGGAGTTGTAGATTATAGGATCGGGGTCAAAGAGAAGACTTGCGGGTACGATTACGTCGAAGGTGTCGTCGGCGACGGTTCCAGTTAAGGAGGCGTGGGAGAGATCGCCGAGTGCCCAGATGCTAAAATGGTCCATGTTGATTCAGTCGCAATGTCCAGCAGCAAATGTGGCCGCTACACCCCATTCGGAGTGCTTCGCGTGTAACAAGTCTCCGACCACGACAGAGAGCCAATTACAAAGGCAGCATAGAGGGACCGTATCAGAGTGCAAAAAACAGCTTGGCGGGTGCTATATTTATCACTCGGAGGTTGACGTCTAAGACGTGAGTGAGAATGCGTGGTCTTTATTTCTAAATATCGCGGAATCTGGGGTCTTCTATAAGGTATGAGAGCACCAGTGCAGTGACTAAATTGTAGGCGGTGCGGAATTAAGCAGGAGGCTGCAGATTTCGTTGAATGGGTTGGAGGTCGGAGGCGAATCCAGGCCACATGAGTCCATAGAGGCGGAGTAGTCATCATTCATCGCGGCTGGAGATCCGGGGGAGTCGCGATCGCCGTTGGCGCCACTAACGCCGGCAGCCGAAATCTCGAAGATCGTCGAAACTTACACGAGGCACAGAAATAAGTAAATAACCCGAGAATCGTCGTTCAAAAAGGTCGAGGGTCACAATCTCAAGTATTTTTCACCACTGTTAAGTGAACGTGTGCAAAGAGAAAACTTTAGCCTTTCGAACGGGGGATCGTGTATTTGGATAAGAAAATTTGGGTGGAAAAAACTGAGCACTGAACATGGGTCAACCGGAGGGTGGAGTAAGCGTCGACAGACAGAGGATGAACGTCGTCCAAGGAGTATGTGACCGTTGGAAGGGTGCAACGAGGGACTGTCGACTCATGGTCTTTATAAAAATATGATGAGGAGTGGAGAGCAATTGACTGGGAAACAGAAAGAGCTTGGGACGATGTTTGGCACTTAGGCACTTGACCTCTTGGTGACTCCTTAGTCAAGGTTCCCCAGCGAACTGGAGCCTAAAGGTTGGGAGAGAGGGGAGGGGAGGGGCTGCCGGTATGAATTATTAAGCGGAAAGAAGGTTAAACAAAGTTGAAGGAATAGAAATCGGGTACAATTATTCCGTGCAAAGAGGAATATTTGAAACATCAGTCTTTCGGGCACTGTTATGTTATCATAATTCATCCATCTTTATACCTTTGGATAAGGAGGGCAGAATGACTAGTTAGTTGATTTTGGTGCTATGATCATTATCCAATTTTACGAATAAGGATGCTGGGTCTGAATTTTTAAAACACCTTACATATTCCTCGGAGCTTGCCGGGACATTTTTCCTCTATGCCCTCTACAACACGCAAAACACTCCAAGAATATTAACTAGTGCTCTTCAGATTTCATCTGCGAAGCCACTTTATCTTTCCATTTGCACATGCATCTCATCGTATTCGTTCAAATAAAAATTATGGAACAGTGCCAAGTTCGTCACATCTTTGAATATGCATGCATCACTGAGAGACAAGAGTATTCTTAGCATTCCCTAGAGAAGATAACTCCACCCTAATATTTACCTTGAATATTCCCTTGGCTTAATACTTTGTACGGTAATCAGCTCGTATGTAGTTCATGATATGATTATATCATGCAACTGCAATTATACGTATGAATGAATTTCCTGTCATCGATTTCTAGTTCAAATATTTCCTTTTTGGATCATATCTGCGTCTTGTAACGACGGCTTTGAATGACTAAGTGCGATTAATACATGTTTATTAACACAAGTAACGTTGGCTAAGTAAAAGGCGACCGTCATACTTGTGCGTTACAGAATTGCGACAGTTCAACTTGGTATTTATTGCATAAATACATTCTCTCGAGACTTCAATTATTACTCATCTACATTGGCATTCGCATAATACCCCACAGGCTGACACGAAATAATTATTATCTTTGACGAAAT
Organism: Hetaerina americana; assembly: GCF_022747635.1. Lineage (NCBI taxonomy): Eukaryota > Metazoa > Arthropoda > Insecta > Odonata > Calopterygidae > Hetaerina > Hetaerina americana. Next base: position 63,619,655 of record NW_027286874.1, on the reverse strand, counting down.
CATTGAAGTTTACACTTTAAGCTAATATATTCGGGCTCTTGGGTCTACTTTGTTATAAATGCGTATAGTGCGAGGAAAGAATGAATACTTGAATCTGTCTGTGACGGTGGTTCCCTTATTTTATCCTAGTGGCCGAATCAACCAATATAATTGCCACTGTTTCGGGGAACTCGGCTCTCTAAAAGTTTAAGACTTGCCTACTCTCTTTGAGAGTCGAGAGGCTCCCAAACTAATTGTTCCAGCAAAGCCGTAATGTTCACTCCCTTCTGAAGGCAGTTTTTTTAAAAAAACCTCGCGGATTTTCTTTAAGCCTTATCCGATTCCTTCAATAAAGATTTCTCAAATGGATCCCAGATACTTGGCGCTTATTCCAAATGTGGCCAAACTAAGGCGCAGTAACGCCTCTTACTTTTCCATTAAATTTTTTCTATAACTCGTCAACAAACATACATGCATGGTAGCCTCCAAGCCACCGCTAGGCGTGTGGCAGGGGTTGATTACACATCATTTTAATACTTAAACAAAATATCCCCCCCCCCAGCTCAGTCGGATAACGCTATTCTGATCCCTTATAGTTCGCGGGAAAAATGAAATTCTACATCTGTCTGTTCCACACTTAAACCCTCTAATTTTATTGACGTGATCTCCCATACCGTCTGATGAAAACTAGCTTTCTCTAAGGCTGAAGATTCATCAGTTCCATCCACCGTAGTCACTCTTGTTATCTCAGTTATGCTCACTCGGCAAAAACAATCAAAATCCATTTAATACCACGATCTAAGGATAACTATGGGAGTACCTTCAACAGAATAATAATCTCACGACTACATATATCAGCCGCAAAATATCCCCCCCTCGTACAACCGTAAAATGAACTCACCCGGACGAGTATCCCAGTCCTACGGCATTGCGCGAATAAGCCCAGGGGAAAATTCCAGCAGCATAAGGAAGAAATGACATTAAACCTCGTCACCGGGGAACGTAGTCAATAAGCCGTCTTCATCTCGCAAGCTGGAAATACCTTGGAAAGGGATAAAGATCGTAAACGTTGAATCACTAAATAAAGATATCAAAACCGAGGGTATTTATCGAATGTATAGACCTGAGTAAGACCGAAGAAACACGTCCCAAAGGAATGAAGGGCAGAGTTTGAACGACGTAGGGAGAGAGGAATGAATGAGTGTGGAGAGGATGCAGCGGCGATATTGGCGGGTGGGACCAAAATGTTTGCGTTGAAAGCGACTGGCACGTAGTCACGAAGTGGAGGAGTTAATAGTTTCGGATCGAAAGGGTGGAACGAGGAGGAACGATTGGGGGATCGGTATTGAGGTGGGGATGAGACTGCGTAATCGAGGCAGACTGTCAATAGTCCGCCAGCAAGCAAACACGACGCGGTCCCACCTACAGATCGAATCGCTAGATGGTGCAGGCAATTGTGTATATACAGGTATGTGAAACGGCGATTGTCATTCCATTAAAGCCACGCGAGCAACGTTTTTTCTCGGGTGGGGACTTGCGTGGAATGAAGCAGAAGAATAGGATGCATTCAATGTAAAGAGTGATTACCGGACATTCTTAATTTTGAAATAGGGCTATAGGATAAGTTACCCAAGTTTAATTTTTATCAAACTGTTTGATGACATTTTAAGATCATGAAATAAAAACACACTGTACTCGTCAACTGAATTTTATTCCGGTTCAATTAGTTTCAGCGCTTCAGATGACTGAAGCGTTGAAATCAGTTGTACCTGAATAAAATTCAATGGACAATTACAGTGTGTTCCTTATTTCATGAAGATGAACTTCCATAAGGTTGATGCTGAAACAATCGAAGGTATTTTAAAATCTCAACTCCACCCTGTTGCTTAAGAGGATATATTAGAGTTACACATGCCAATAATGATTTAATTCTCTCAAAATCACTGAACTGACTTTTGCCTGTAAAAAAATTGGTCGCCATATAAATCGAAGTGTTTATTTATGGAATTTTTCCAAATAGAACAGCCTGAGTCAGTTAATTACGTCTCATGTTACTACTAAAATAGCAAACTTATTTACGTGCATGCATTTCAGATAATTTCTGATATAGCGTCACACGATATGCAGTCATTTTAGGATACGACGAGGTCGACTTCAGGAACTTTTCAACTCCATTCTGTATCATAAAAAATGTTGACTGTTGAATAGCGTGCTTAAGTAGACATGAGATCACCATATTCTCGAAAAAGCTGTGACTGCGATGTTACCGTAAAAGATAAAGTTAGCTGAAGAAATACTTGATTACAGGTAGGCACTCAGTTGTAAAGATTCCCATTTTATCGTAGAACGAAGAAGTACGAAGATTTTCATTCATGGCGGCCACGGTGGACAAAAATTGGATAAACTAAACGCACGAGGGCGTGCAATTAGCGAAAGATAGACACAGCGCACATTATACACGAGACATAATATAAACACTCATTTTTTATTTATATCATCTTCTATCTACGATGCTGAAATAGTTACTCGCCGTTAATCATTTAAAATGACTAATTATAAAACACTTGATTGTATTCAGAATGAAATGTTTCCTAACCAGCTTTCATCCTTCTAAAGTATTTTTTTTACTCTTAATGTAGTAGAATAACAAATGAATTTCTTCTAATGATAGCCACTGGGATAATGCAATAACATATCTTTCAAATGTATACAATGTTTCGGAATGTTTCCCACGATACCATTCAACCCCTTCATATCAACCCCTTCCTGAAAACTGCATATGGACGACCTACGCTGATGACATTGTGATCACAATACCTGCGAATTCCAAGAGAGAAATAGAAAACATCGCGAAGGAATGTTGCCGTACAGTGGAGTCATGGAGTGCGAAAGTAAAAGTGAAAATTTCTGTTAATAAGACCAAATGCGTCGTGTTCGGGAAAAAATTGTTACGAAACCCAACTATAAAACTCCATGGTGAAAACATCAAAACAGCCTCCACATTTATATAACTGGGCATTGAATTCGATGACAGACTAACATTCCAATAACACGCTAATTACACAGCCGGCAAGGTCAAGAAAATATTTGACAACTTAAGAAGGCTGTACAAAAACAGATTTGGCATTACCAAAAATAGCTTAAGAACTACATGCAACTAGATTACCATCCCAATATTGACATACGACCGTGGGATGTGACGATAGAGGCTGAATTAGAGCAGAATCCGATGGAAACTGGTGAAGGCCCAAAGATATTGCTTAATTGCAATATCCGGGAACTACAATACGGTCTGTAATGAAGATCTACCGGGATACAGTTGATAACATTCTCAATAGGGGAAAGAAGAATCAAGTCACGGATGAGGCGGATGGAGGAGGCCATACTAGGAGATGTAACTTTGTCTCCAACTGAGAAATGAAGCAGGAACAGGAAGGTTATAAGATCGCATTTCCTGGAGAAATGAGAACGGGACTGGGAAACATTAGAAAAGGGGAATATAGTACAACCAGACAATTCCCACCTAGCGTGAAGGAAAGAATGAAGATCAACTTTACAACTTACAAAGAAATTATGCAAATTTTAACAGGACGCGGGGAGTTTAGACCATACCTCAAGAAACTAGGGAAAAGGAGGGGACCTGTGAATGCATGATGAAGGACGACACGGCAATACATAGTCCTTTATTGCCTAATTTATGCTGAGGAAAGACGCGAACTGGAAGCTAGCCTTGGATATCTGCATAACGTCCAACGAATTGGGAAAATATCTACACGAGAAATCGATTAGGATAAATATTGGATAAATTTATCAGCAAAAGATAGTGTGGGAACGGGGAGAACGACGGAAAGGAAGGGTATGTAACTCATATTTTGCAAAAAATAACGAAATTGTACGGGGTGTTTAAAAATAAGGTACACCAAAACAAATTGAAACAATAAATTGCCCGATTCTAATCGAATGGGTCAAATTATAATCATTATTAATAATACATGCAATAATATGTTTACTTTTGCACAATTAAGCAAACTCTTCAGTTTTGGCCGCAAATGTTACTCTCCAACGCACTTAGCAATGCTTCACCATTAAATCAAAGTCCTTTTCCCATCGATTATTTCAACATATTAACATGTTTTTACTCTCAAAAGACGTAAATATTTTTTTACCAATAGGAGGCAATATCCATATTTCACAAAAGTTTAGAGCATATTCTAATGCGGTTGCGCAGTTTCTCGATATTAACCGGAATCCGGATTTAGATTACCCATATTATGCACTCCCATTGCTAAAGCATTCCGAATTTGCCGAATAAAAGCTATTTAAAATAAAAAAAAAACGTGAATTCATTTCTCATCCCGGGTATTCTCATCGCATGATATAGTTTCTGCAATATTAACGTCACTGAAATGAGGTTATATAATTTCAGTCAGGAACGTGCAATGGACGAATGGTTCTCATTACCCATTAATACAATTCAATCGAGATAATTTCCCAATGAATCCTCTTTTACTAAGTTATCTTTAACCGTCAAATTCACTCGATACGAAAAGAAACTTTCATCTGGTAAAAATATTTTTTTTCTGGCGTGACTCTTAACCATCGAATTTATCGGACAGCGTCCACACTTTTGAATTAGAGGTGTTTCCGCGCAACGTCTCATAAGAGTGGGATGAGTGGAGTGAGGAAGAAAGGGAGGAATTAGGAGAGAGAGAGGCACACAAAGAAAGAGAGGATAAATGGAAGAAGAGGGAAAGGATAAGGAATCCAATTAGTGAAGGAGAAGGCAGTGACGGGGAAGATGATCTATTGAAAGAGAAGGGTTCTGACCACACCCTAAAACGCCAGCCTTTGACGTCAATAGTTTCGAAGATGAGTAATATCTGCCGACTTAAGTTAGTTAGCTTTCATGGGTGACTTCATCCGCTTTTATATTAGTAAAGGCTACTTCAGCCTGGTGTGCTAGATCAATTTGTGAACATTAATTTCCCTTATATGCACACTGTACCACCCGTTAGTGTCGAAATTTGGTTAAAAACGCGAAGATAAGTTAATCTATAGGCCCAGCTATTCTGATTTTTCCGAAAATGTTTTAAAAATTCTTTCAGGGTATTCAGCCACCAATCATTTCAATAAAAGTTCACAGGATCTGCTCGTGTTATTCGGAATGTTTCAGTGAGACTTAAGTGGAATAACCATTCTTTGGCATATATGCGTGCCTTATGCTACACCAAAGTTAGCTATGTGGCTCAGTAGCCTTATTCTACCCCACAGTTACGAAATAACTCTTGTCTGCGGTAGTGACTCACTAGTGCTCACGTCACTTATAGGAATTCCAACTAAATTATTTTACCTCCCCAAAACAGGGGCTGTATGACGAGGTAAGCCACATATTATGGATTTCAAGTAGCATACGAACCCCAAAAAAATGGACTAACGATATTAACTGACAAGAGTGATTAATGATGAGATGAAGTATATTTTGACAGATATAATGAGTGTCTACAGGATCAAGACACTTTGTAATTGATATCTTCCGTGCTGAAAAACATTTTTATGTATTTTTACAATACATATTTTTTCAGATAACTGCTTCCTCTAATTATACGCCGAAACATTCTGCATCATCACTATGCATATAATATAGTTTTGGTATGTGATATAATAAGAGCACACTTCAAACCTTAAAATCGTATTATGACCTGATTTTAATGTTACCTGCCAGATAACTAGTGCCGTCATATACGTGATACCTTTATATTTGGGATGATAGGAAGTGGGGGAGAGGGGGGCGAAGATTATGGCAGAAGGATGAGAGGAGAAGTTTTGTGGGAGTTGAGAGGGCTGGCATAGGATAGGCAGATAAACAAAAAGAGGAGAAGTCTTCGATGACTAGCAGTGCGGCGTTCCCTAAAGGGCACACTTGAGGGCTGGCAGCCACAGCTTCAGACCTATCGGCAATCTGTACCTAAATATAATGTAGTACAATCATTCTACACTATAATATAATTAAGTCAATAAAAACAGAGAAAAGGAAAGGTGAAAATTGTAATGGATCATTGAACAAAGGTTTAATTACAAATTAAATTTCTTGCATAAATAGGAAGGAGCCACTCGCTGATATTTTAAAAGTATTTTTAGCTCCATCATACTACGGTAGGAGAGATCATTGCAGTAAAATTAGAAAGATTAAGTGTATAAAAGATGGATATTAGATATAATTTTTTCCATGAACGATAAGTGATCAAAATAACATTATCCGACCGCGCTAAGGGGAATGGTATTTTGTGTAAGTAGTAGTATGGTGTTTAATTATCCCCTGCCACACACCATAGCGGTGGCTTGCAGGTTACCACAGTTGTAAACGAATGGCGAGGGATATGAGGATGTATTTTCTGACATGTGTAATCCAGTTTCCGATATACTTAAGGCCTCTGGAAAGGAAACATTTCTTCTAGATCAAGTTAAATGTGACGCTACCTCTAGGCGCGTATGGGAACCATCTGTAAGGGTAATGCTATGATCTGGAAAACATCCTAGATTAAACCAAATAATGAAATTAAATTTTGGACTTTATGATAAACTTCCCATTCCCAAGTCCTGATTAACGCATACCTCATGTAATCTATAAATTTCTTATAGCCTCACAAATGCTTCATTTTGCCATGCATAATGTTTACCAACAGAGCTTATCTTAAATATTCCAATGATTTCATTGCCAAAAATACAGCTTGATGTCTAAATGTGTCAAAAATGTTTGCATTGAAATTAGGGCATTAGACCAGAAATATAAAATAAGAAGAACTTTCCCTCTCCGTGGAAACGACTGGGGTATCTGCTAGCAAAATATTTACGCTCTGGTCTCTCAGAGCAAAAAAAAAGATTGAAACCCCTGTTTAGGCATGAAAGAAAGAATGTGCATTCAATTCAAACATGAAAAATTCCCAGACGCATGACCACATCTAATGAATCATCAGCAACCACGCACAAGATGTATTTTATCAACGATCATAGTAGGTATGATTTGATCGGAATAATACAATGGAAATATTAGTAATTCTGCCGATGCCATGATAACCCTATTGATGAAGTACATTATGCATATAGTGTATTAATTTATTTGAGAGGCAAATTGAGAGCCACGTCATTATTATGTTAAAAACTTGGTAGTAAGAGCATAATCATAAACAGAAAAGCTACGAGGGCTCTTCCGAAAAGCGGCAGGTTCCAAGTTCGGATCCCGGATATCATAAATTTGTTGATACGCCATTTACCGGATAAATGTTCTTATCCATTGTGCTGGGCCATATGTTACCTAACCTGTTTTCTTTTACTTTCTATTCCCAACATGTCATAAGCTCTTGTAGTGGCTTGCAAGGTATAACTTATATGTTTATATGTACATATTTTGATCGCCAAATGCGTGTTTTGATGATTTAAAAATATACAAAATTACATACGAGCAAATTAATTCATTGTACTCGCATATAATGAGAATTAAAAACTAATGATAAACAGGAAACGTAAGAAAGGACATGTGCCTGAATGGTTTGAGTGGAAAAATAACGCGAGTTTTGTTTGCTTAAAGTATTTTCGATAGTAGACCTAACTTTAGTAAAAGACGGCCATGCCCCACCTAACACTAAAGCACCACTACGCTTCAAGTTTGAGGACTGTATATGAGGAGTCTTGAAAAATATATAAATTCTAATTTATTATGGGTGTATCAATCACCTGGCCCCTTTATTTTACTTTATCGATGACTTATAATTTCACATTAAAATCCCACCACTCATTAACAATAAAATACGTTCAATTGGTGGAGGCGCGGGAACCTAAGGAATAAGTGTTTGTAATAACAATTATAATAATATAATTAATATGTATCATAATAGTTTTTTGGCCGCAGTTTTCTTATTATTTTTTTATTTAATATTTCGAGAGAAAAGGATAGCACACAAGAATTTTTGTTAGCCTTTAGCATAGACCTGAGTCTTCAAAAAGATAAAAAGACAACTCATCGTCATTTTCTGAAATATGTGGCCTTAACTTCAATTCATCTCAAATTGCCATTTAATTCACATGTTTCGCCAAGGTCAGGATAGTACAACGTACTGAACTGTCAATTACCGTTCACTCCCTGAACTGTGTGTGCGTTTGACTAAATGCTTACTTTATTGAACTATTGAATTTTTCGCATCATATTTGTTTGCGTCATATTCGCTGCCACATTTTCAACAGATTTTATTTCTTTCAAATGCGTTACGTCACACTTCTTTCGCTATTTTCGGAACTATCAAGTTCGAGAAATGTACTGAAAGAGAGCGATTTAATTTTCATCCCACCGAATTGTTGCAGAGGCTACTATTTGTAGTGGTTCGCGCTTAGTCACCGCTGTTTACAGGTAGCCCCGCCTCACCTTTCGTGACCAAGATAAGGATCCTTTCCTGTCATCCTCGAGGCCCAAGTGTTGAAGAAAGAAACTCACGCGTCATGCACTCTTCCCCACCTCCCCTCTCGAGACAATACTTATACTACTCACGTCAAGCATCTGTGAAGTCGGTAGTGGCCAACGCTTGACAGAATTACTCAGCATTTTCCCCATGATAAGTTAATTCGAGCCCAATGGCTGTAAATTCTAGAATAATCTGATAATTTACGTACCATATTGTGTGTTTATTTTTAATGAAAAATGTTTAACTAGTTATAATATTACAGTAATTATTATTTTTCAAAAAACAATCCTAACAATATTATCCTATTATTTTTCTGATGCAGTAACAAAACCTAAAATTGCCTACAAATTCAGAGCATTATTATTCATCCAATTTAAAAAATTTGGTTCAAAATCATTAAAAAGCTATCAACATTTTCAATTATTTTTAATATCCTCCTAAAATATCCCTCTTTCACTCGTACATCGATTATATCGCGTGTTGATGAAAATGGCGGGCACTGAATTGCAGAGAGAGGTCTAGATTAAGTTTCAAGTTAACCTAAATCATTCCTTCATTGCTACATCTCTATTAGATTTCTTTCGATAATTCTTGGTAATAAACTTTAAAAATTATCGTACAGGATGAAATATTTGTAATACAGTAAAAAATGGAGATAGTGATTTATTGGGAGAGAATTAACTTGATTTAAGTTCTGTGAGAGATCAATAGTAGTGGCAACCAAATTAATACTAATTAAATCGGAGATATTTCGAGCTAAAGGAAGTTGTACGAATATGTATACGTCGAATACAATTGAGGTTAAAATGTTTTCATTAATATAAATCTGCATGATATGCCACGAGCCGCCGAAAGGACGTGTGGCGGCGGGTGTTAGCGCACACGCATTGATGTTAGTTCATGAATTTATTGAAGGTTATGTTAGCTCATATACAACACAGTCTTGCACCTACATTCCTCTATACATCACGTAATAATTGTTGTTTTAACTATTATATTAAATTTTAATGTTTGCGAGAGGACTCAGGGTCACCTTTTAGAGTCACGAGAAGACTCAGGTATCCTATACCTTCCTAAAAATCTAATTATGAGGTTACCCGTAGGATGCGACGGAGTAAAAATTGCATAACTTCAATTTTAGCGGCCGTCTGAATATCCGGCAAGTGTGCTTTTTGTTATAAAAGGTTACAAGTGCATGTTCCTCGTAATTAATTTCAATGCTTTATTATAAATGATACTAGGGATAATTTTGATATTGCGGCATTTTAATACACACTTAGCGGATGACTCGAAGATGAGCGGATGAAAGTTACTGTTGCGGCATCTCCCGCAGTTTCTTAGAATTGGTGCTCACTTCTCCAAGGGTAAAATGTTTTCGAAGTTATTTTTGTTAAAAGTAATGCTATGTTTTAATTTTATTTCATTTTACTCGCTGCATAAGGAAGAAGAATGATGGGAAACAAGCGAAGATGACAACCCGCGGGATGAATGCCCCTGCCAGCGCCATCACGGACCAAACCAAGTCATCGAGGGCATTCACGTGGGCCTTCATCCTCTTCATGTGCGCCGTATCAACTTCGGGAGATACTCGAGTAACAGCGAGCGGCGAAGAATTTTCAAATTACACCCAGACTCCACTTCCTTCACCTATCAATTTAGTGGAAGATGCGATTCGTATGGCAGGGATCTTCACTTGCAAGACCCAGTGCAAGAAGAGGTTTCCGGGTGAGGTCAAGGCGCCCGAGAGACTACCCGAAATACTGTGAGTACTCCCCGATGCTCTCCTGTTACCACCGTCCCATTTATTCGACTATTAGCGTCAACTGTTGCCAACGAACTCTTTCCTTCTGTGAAGCTTACCGACATTGATGGGAGCCTTAAAATGAGAACCAGGCCAAGACAAGTTACGCTAAACAAAATAAGCATATATTAAATTATTTTGATAATATATTAAAACATACACACAGAAGTACTTCACCCTAAATGTTAATTGAGTCAACGAGTTTCGCCGTATTACAGCATCATCAGACCTGAACGCGGAGTTTGGATGTACAAGTGCGTATATAAATAAAGTTGGGGGTGGTGCGTTTAATAATGATTGAGCTTTATAACCATTTGATTGCGATTTGATGCATACTAACTTAGTTGCGAAACTAATGAGCAACACTCGGATATCTTTCTGCCTATTTTTTATTTTGACAGTATTCCTTTGTTTCAGAGTCCGTTATCGACGGTCTCGTCTCTCACGGCATCACGTTCGCAGGGCCCCAGTGATACAGCTCGGCATTTAGGTGCAATCCCGAGAAATTTCAGTCCTATGAAAATTCACTCCCAAATCTTTTCTGTCTCCACGACATTTTGATCGTAGACCATTCAGCCCCTTGATATTATAGACAAGTAAATCATCGTCGCACGGATATACTATATCTATCATTGGCATGTATGAGAACGTCAATAAGCGAAATAGGTATCCACCGCCATAATTACGAAGTCATAATTTCATTTTTACAACGCACATGGTTTAAAATGGTGGAAAGGAACATGGCATGGGAGTAGTAACTTAATGTATTCATCTTTTAATTTATAGCTGCATTAATACGTTCATTATTCCTGATTACGTCAAAGTTTCAACATATTCACGTTCTTTCTTATTGGTAATTATCGGTGAAGTTTATCAGGATCACGAAAATATCAAAGGATAACGTAATATCTGGGATGTGTGTTTTTATTGGCTTTTCCATTAACTCCAAGATTTCAACTAAAATTCTGACGTCATGTGCGCAGGAAAAAACTCTCCGTGGACGGATTCGGGAATGCTGGGACACAATCTTCAGTATACAAGTTTTACATTTATTTAATATCATCTCGGTAAACATGATAACCTCTGGTACAATCTGGAGTCCTGCTTGAAAGAGATGGTCATTTACTAAACGTTTATTCAAATGAGGACAGGACACCCAGCCTATTCATGAAAAAGAGGACTAAAAGAGTGAAGGTGACTAAGACTGTATTTGTAAAATAATTAGGAATTTCCCCGTCGGAGCAATCGGTCTCTTCAACTCGTAATGTATTGTTCAATGACCTTTCGTTTTACGTGGCTGGCATACTGCGTATATAATTGATACTACGAGACACCCGTATACGACAGGTGGCAAAGTCTTTCAGAAAGTGGTATTATGATGATGTGTTTTATTCAACCTGAAAAAATTATTTTGGGAATAAGTTGGGGATCATTTGATCTCAATTGTTGCTCACAAATTACAGACCAGTGACAATATCTTATGAATAGACACGCGATTATTGGAAGGAAATAAAAGAATTTTAAAAACTGAATCAATCGCAAGTTAATTGATGATCAGTTGAGATGATATTTTATAGTGGGTCACTGTAGTCCATGGGTAGAGCAGGAAAGCCTCTCTGAGCAGCTGCTGCTCCACCCAAGCTATATCAATTTTTGGGTACCAGGTCTTCCTGGGAAACCATAACCGGCACAGGGAAAGGAACTGGCTCCCCTACCCTGTTGTGTGAATTTCACACGCCGTCGGGCTTAGTACTGGGTGAACTCTACCATCACCTACCAAACCGACCTTCGGGTTGATTACTACGTTTATGGTTTTTTTAAATATTTTATATTAGTCTTGAATTCAGAGCAAACGCGTGCTTGAAGGTCCCATAAATACGTTTTGACCATTAAATCCACGATACCATTCTTACTAAAATATGCTTTCGATTCTATGAGTACTATAACTTGAAAAACTTCGACACCTGCTTTGATGTTGATTGATATCCTCTGAGGAAACTATCAGGAGGCTACTACTGCATATATCTCATGCGGCACTTTGACAAGGAGGACATCGTAGCTGAGAGGTGATTATTAAATACGTGAATTACGAAAATTTAATTTTAATTTTGAATTTTTAAAATGAACAAGAAATATATAACTAATGGAAGAACTAATTTTGGTCTAAATCCAACCACTGGAAGAGACCAAATATCGAGAGTCAATTTACAAGTCAATAGGAGTAAAAAAAATGGTTGCAATTGCCATAGCTATCCTTGTTCAATAGTTTTATCTTAAAACTGTGAATCGAACCGGACCGATTTGCGATTTCCTCACAAAATGATTCGTCCGTTTTGATTTCGTGTAAGCTACTGGGGATAAATAGAGTTCCTACCATATGGATTATGAAGGTCAGCTGTCGTGTTAGACTGGTGATGAGCAACATGATGAATAAGGCAGTCCAATTTTGCCACCGATATAGAAACCTTTCTACCGGTGTCAGCGAACCAATATAACGTTTGAAATGTTTGTATACGTCGTGAAGTGCCCTCAGAATACATTTGCATAATACCGACAGAGAAATTGAGATAAATAATGCTTTCCCATTGATGGGCAATGATTTTCTGCAAACCTTAACGATGATTAAATATTTCTTTATTCTTCCCTTGGGTATTTAACAATTGTTTGGTGATGTAGACATGATCTTCCAGGTATGCGAAACATTGATCCTGGCAAAAGTCAATATTCCTGTATCGGGATAACGTTGAAAATATTTCAGTGCAAATATGTATCACTGTTAAGGGTTCATCCATTTTGGAAAGAAATGATAATTAACATTTGTGATTCCCACTATATTACAAATTTAAGTCTGAAACTATATGGTTGATCCATTTTCTGTTGTGACGGAGTCCCAATAGATTTGATCCACCTGCTCTCTAATTTAAAACTTTCATAGTATAAATCTTCAATTTAGTATGTAAATACAGAAATCAAATAAAAAGCTGAAAAAAGAAGGATCCAGAATTTCATTTCCATCAAGTTTCATTGCAGCATGCAATATTAAATGTTTATTTTCAGTCATAAGAAAAAACTATCGCTTCTTTTCTCATGACCTTCAGAGTAAGAAAACATCATGGTGCAGCAGAAATACACTTGACAGCAACAGACCTTTGTTTTACTTAAAGAGTGATTCATAGTATTGTAATGTTTAATGTTTCCCTTACGACCAGGTTTGATAAATTGCCATGCTACTGTGACGAGGAATGCACCACATTTGGAGACTGTTGCGCGGATGCCCTCGAGGCCGATACCTCTCCAAGTGACCGGCCTGAGCAATTTTCCAACCATTCCATCGTTCTTGCAACTCATTCCCCGGGCCAAATCATCCAGCCTGTCAACACGTTGAAGGTGTTTATGGGCATTCCCTCTCACCGCTGGGGATGTCGCGAGTTGAACTTGCCCAGGAACGAATCCAAGGTATGCATCTGTCCCTTAACTTCTTTGTTTTTAATCATTTTTTTCCTCGTCCTAAACATGTCGGCTGCTTCTTGACTCGAAGGAACTCAAAAGGAGTAGAAGGGAAACAGTTCCTTTTAACCGAAGAAGAAAGTGGTGGTGCCACCGAAATTTTTGAAATACCTGCGAGTGTCCTTTTTTATGATTCTATCTGTAGAGTACTATATGTGTAGGCCAACGCATATTACTGAGGAGATATATTTCATTGACTAAAAGTCACGTATTATGTTACGGTTTTGCTGCGATATTTTTCATATTCTCAGAGGAAACATATGTAGTGTATTGCTATTAACACCATACGTTGAACTAAAAGTATTTGGATAGATTTGATAAATATGTAAGTAATAGTTTCAGCGACACACGTGATTATTCACATTTTGTATCTACACTATTCCCTTCCAATATCATATTATTTCCCCTTGTTTTCACTGTTAGGTACCCAAGTTGGTTGTTGGGATTGTTTAGTATTTTCACGCAAGACTGCATAATGTGAACCCTCACTAGAGTAACACTAAATTTGCACTGATGTGTAAATTTACGAACACTTATATTTTTCCAGGAATAAGCTCACGAGTCTGCACGCGAACGGTTTCATCCTCTAGAGAACCATATCCCCATAAGGAAAGGGATGTGTGACGACTCTTTGTCTCAAGGACCGTTTCAGTCCGAATGTCTTTTATAGGAAGTAGACTTATAAGAGGGGAATCGATTATTCGGTGGGGCATATAAATGTATTTTTTTCACCATTCGTAGCATTTGGTGACGCCATAGCCGGCCAAATTAAAATGCGCGGCGCGCCAACCACTTCGTTTTGGCGCGCCGCAATACCCATTCCTCTGCTTGGTGCCAACACCCAGTGATCCAAGCACCAAGAGATACTTAACTTCCACCCAAACCTCTTCCTCCTCATTACAAAATCTAAAGCATCACTCATTCGTCCTTCTGAAATACCGCTGGTGGGAGTAGCTGAATTTATTTCCTCTTCGGAATTTCGGGACATGGTTCATCCATCCAATATTAATTTGCTCTGTCCAAAGTAATGCCATTGGAGATAGCAATTATTATAGCAATTAAACTTTGGAGATATCAATTATGGTGGCAATAAAACTGATAGCCCCTCTCGTATTTCAACTCAATCCAATCTTCATATTGATGACTCTGTACTATGGTATATAGATATAATTGAAGCTCTTCTAGCTAGGAGGCAATAATTATTTAAATATATAAATATAGACGTAGTATACATACACGGTGCCCTACAATCCACCGCTAGGGTGTGTGGCAGGGAGTCACTACACATCAAGTTACTTTTGGCACAAAATAATTCCTCCCTCAAGTGCGTTCAAATAATGTTATTCTGATCCCTCATCGTTTTTGGGAAAAATGATATATTGAATCATCTCTTCTGATCTTAATTACTATAATCTCATTTGCATGATCTCTTCCACCGCAGTACGATGGCGCCAATAAAATATTTTCAACATCATCACTAAAGTGATTTTCTTCCAAATAATGCAAGAGATTTCATCTGTAATTTAACTCCGCTCCGTGAGTGATTCGGGAACTAGCTCCTCTAATAACTTTGATACGCTACTCAGTTTTTCATTACAACGTACTACAAATCTAGCTCCTCTAAGCTGCACGCAATCCAAATCGGAAATCAATCCATCTCCATGAAGACCCCATATACTGGCAGCATTTCCTACATGAGGCCTAACTCGCGAAAGATAGATTTGCTCTTTAACCCTATAGTGGCATTTATACAATACTCTTCTAATAAATCCTAATTTTTTGTTAGCTTATCCACATACTCCTCATTGATGTTTTAACCCAGGAGAGGTCGTGAGTAATGGTAACGCCTTAAGTATTTAATCGAGCCTACACTTTCTATTTTGGTATTCCAAATGACATCGAGTATGCTATAACAATGCCGTCAAGTCGTAATAAATCGCAAGAGTATCGTGATAGTGCAATACAAGGAAGTCTGGTGCTAACAAATGCTTCTCATACAAAATTAGCGTTTTCACTTGATATACATGTCCCTTTGCACACACAAGTATACTTGTATCGCATTAAAATATGTAGAGACGTGAGAATAAGTTACCGACGGATCTAGGGTTGACATCGATAACATCTTTTTGTTTTCAACTCTTAGTGACATGGAAAGGTTTTTACCGCTATTCCTTTTTAAGTTGGACCCTGATTGCTAAATTATCAATATTTCCGATTGATCGGGCGTCCTCAAAAGTGTTGTTGAAAGTGTCATTTCGTAACCATCACCATTCTGCAAATGTATCTCTTCAAATAGTTGAGATAAAATTTTAAAGAAATACCTATTGAATGACTAATTTTATGAAAACGATAATGATATTATCTTGCTATATTGGAAAGTTTTAAAAATCGTATCGAGAGCTTGAGCGCGGGTTGAATTGTTTTTCGTAAGAAAACCTGAACCTGTGCGCCAAATGTGATCATAGTAAATAGTATCTCATTGTAAACAAAATATGAATGTTTAAGATTCTCTTGATAACGTAAATGTGGCTTTTTTATCTATGGATTCCCCTGATATCAAGTTAGAACAGTCGATCAGTGAGTTGAATCCAACTTTTATGTGATACGCGAAGATATACTTCATGAAGAATACTGATGCTACATAACCGATATTTTCTAATATTTCCTTTGCAGGAATGGGCATACCTTGTCAACTCATGCCCGGTCGATTACGAGGACACCGAGATAATCACCATGTGTTCACGTCGTCAACGGATTCCGGCAGAAGAGTACTCCTACATCCTTGACCTTCCGGTTATCAGCTCGATGACGGGCATACCGTACCTCAATTCGTTCTGCATGGCTTGTAACGAAGAGGATATGTCGGAATCCGAGTCTCCTTTCTACCCGATGACTCTAAACTACTTTTGTCACAACCTAACATCAGAGATGTACTTAGATCAGACCTCGGTGTACGTTAGGGGTCATAGAAACTGGATAAAGGAAGGTAAAAACTGTACATTGGAAATTGTGGACTCCAAAAAGTTGTTCTTCGGAGCAGGAGAGGATTTGGAGCGCAATAGTAGGCCGGGGAATTACACAAGGAGGTGTATGCCGACCATAGATACCTGCGAAGACGAGACCCTGGGCGAACTATGTTCCATGTACGCCCTCTATGTCAAAGCAGAAACCTCAAGAGGACCTAAGGTAAATTCTAATCGCTTGAATATTTAACATATAGTCGTTTCCTTTGACTGGTTAAGGAGATGGTAATTAATCTTCTGTGTTAAAAAAGCTGATAGTAATATGAAAATAGAACCCAATTACTGGATTTAAGATAGAGGCCCATAAGACATTAATGAAATAATGTAGAGCCTAAATATTTTTAAAGACTAAATCAAAAATCACCACCACATTTTGAACTATTTTTCTAATGCCAATCAATCAGTGGTGAAATCAGTCAGAGAAAGTACCACACTTTAATAGTATCTGTACAAAATATCTCCAATTTTTTCGGTGGTTACATTCTGGTAAACATTATTACTTTTTTTATTCCAAGAAGTTCTTGTTCACATGCCATTATGATAGTTTCCGAAGAATATTTTTTGTGGTGAATAAGTCACATTCTCCTGTGCGGTCTGTTTTTTTTCAGGCGTATGTGAAACGAAAAGGTATGTTGTTAATTTGACAAAGAAATCAAGCCGATTGTATAGCGTTTTCAAAACTCAATATGTCTAGCTTGCAAATACATAAATGTAAATTGGCTGATGCCATTTTTCGAGGTATGTTTTCATGCTAGTCGGCTTACATCATATGACTAAGGTATCATACCGTTTATTAAATTAAACGGTTCAGAAGTGAAAGTTTCCCTATGTCCTCTGGCTCGGTTGTGTATTGCATCGAGTCCTTCAGTGGATCAATTTCAAAAATACTATTTCAAAAAGTGTTTTCTCCTTGTACCACGCTGTCAACGGCTACAGGGTCAACTATCCATTGAATTTCCAATTGATGGAGAAGTCGAATATTCCAAAATTCATTATCATCAATGCATGGCATTCTTGGGAATGGTTTGGCGTATCCCCGCAAGCAAATCTTCTTCCTAATATCTTCTACTTCTTAAATTTTCATTGTTTTCATACCACCTGTCATACCTATTACAAAATAAGACTTTTATCTTTTGGGTGGGAATGGACGGGATTTAACAACGAGTGGGATCTTTCCTGCCATCTGCTCACCGCAATTTGCCGGTTCATGAGTGGTATATAAAATGAAACATTGGTAAAAAAATATCTTTTTATCCCATTCATAATAAATTTTGAAACTAAGACACATACGAACAAAGTATGTAGTATTAGTAAAACAAATAACAAATTAGATAGGAATGCCCCTCTGGAGGTCAACTCGAAACAATTTCTTCGAGCATATTTAGAGTCACTAGTTTTATTGACTCCTCTCAATATCACGTGACAGAACAAAGATAAAAATCCAACAAACTTCTTTGAAAATTTCTCCACAGAACCGCTGTAATGGAAATCTTCGGCTAACGTTATTTTTCTCTTTGGGAAATGGTCTTTCTTCTATTCTTACTCTGCCCTTTTCACGATGGATTCCTCAGCAAAACACCAAAAGAAACTCCCTCGAGCATTCAATGCAGTCCCTACAATTTCTCTTGTTCAATGCCCATTCATTTTGCACAAGACGAAATTTTAGTGCACTCGTGACATGTATGCACGAAAAATAAAACCGTTTTGAAGTATATCAACCCGTACACCAAGTTATAGAACTCTTCATCCCGGTTTTTAGCATCTCCACCTATCATTTCCTGAGAATTATGAATAAAATCGAGTACTTATAAATTTTCGGTGAGATAGGAAAAAGAAGGCGGGCAGAGAACTAGTAAGGTCCCAATCCCGAAATAAGTGCACCAAACAAATTTTGAAATAACTGCACCCCTCTCATTAAAATATCTGTATCTTACAATCACTCCTAATGAACATTCATATTTTGTTCGAGTACTAATAGTTTGTTTTCCGACCTTTGCGCGTCGTCGGTTATTAGTTTCATCATTGACAAATTTTTACGATCTGCGAGTCTTAAAAAATGTTAGAATTGGCCCTGCCCACGAGCATTCTCCAATAAATACGAAAAGTCAACTGGGACTGAATCATATTCCCTACCTCGTTGCACAATACGAATGCCAGACACGGGAACGACATCATCTATCCCGAATCCCTCTCTCCCTCCCTTAAGATAAAAAGAGAAACCTCCACTCATTCGAAAAGTACGAGTATTTCTCGTACTAAATACTCGTATTTCAACCCGCCGCAATACTGATTTCTTAATGCCTACCGCCAATGGTTCCGCAGGTTTACAAGAACCCTCATTGCGCTCTCTGTAACGGGAGGCGGCAGAACGAGTTGCAGTGCGCCTTGGGTCCAATCAGACGCAGTTTTGGAAGAGGGAAGTACAGGCTACCGAAGCTGGACAATATATTCCAGATCAAATGGAACGGCGGCCGCAAAGGATGTCCACCTCTCCACATTTGGGACGTCGTGGAGGAGAAGTGCGTGGCGGTCAGATGCAAGGGAGGACAGGTGTACTCCCGAGGAAGGTGCGAGGTAAATTGTGGCGCCACGGGGACCATTGACCCCGAAGGTTGGTTTGGTTAGCGGGGGCATCCCTCCCCTCCAACGAAGCCCTACGGCTTTTAAGGAAGGGGAGAAATCCCTCCCCTTCGCACAAACCTGCGGTTTTCCTGGAAAATCCAGAACACCGACTTCACCAAAAAAGCGAAAGAGCTTGGCCTCAGCTTTGGGAATTTAAAGTGCCATCACACAGATTGAAAATTCAAATGTTAATTCGAACCCTCCTGAGTTGCATATTAACATCTTTAAATTTCATTATCACTACTTGCAATGGGAGTTTAAAAGATGCAAGTATTTATGTCACGGTGGTTTGTATTCACAGTGGTTTGTATTCGTGTTGACTCAAAACCTAAATCATTTGGTAAGCAATCATCAATACCAATCCCGTTCGAGACCCGATTCTCAAAGCTAAAATTTGATTTACAAGTCCTCTGAAAACAGTCTAAAATCTAATATATTCGTTTCAAATTCGGATAAAAAACAATGCAGGCAAGTAACAAATTCCGCACCATTCACTATCATGAGGAGACACATTGTGCAAATTAAATATACTTAAAAAATGACTGGTAATTTTAAGAAACGGGCCCAAGTTATGATATGATGGCATTTAATTCATTAAAATAATGGCGCTTAAAGTTGATTTCAATATGTTGCCATGACGACTGGCTTTGAAGCTTGAGAATATTTTCAGGTCAACATTAATTTATACATGTATCTACCATGCATGTGTGCGTATATAAATGGTATAAAACCATAAGCACAGTAATCAACCCGAAGGTCGGTTTGGTAGGTGATGATAGAGTTCACCCAGTACTAAGCCCTATACGGCGTGTGAAATTCACAAATCAGGGTAGGGGAGCCAGTTCCTTTCCCCGTGCCAGTTATGGTTTCCCACGAAGATCTGGCACCCGAAAAATCACATAGCTTGGGTGGAGCTTCGGGTTTTTGGGATCGGGGTGGTACGGTGGTTAACGTACTGGCTTCCCACCGAGAGGATATTCTTTCTTCATTTCATGAGAACTCATAATATTATAATGAAAGATCTTGTGCTTTCCCGTCGTTTCTGTTGAGTGAAATTCTCTCGGGTCTTCCACTGGGCTAGTGTCTCGATTGCTGCCGACGCTTCGAAAACCCCGTCGGTCATCGTCCTCAGGACTTCTGAATGAGCAAGGATTCAGAGCAGGGTTTCTTGCCTCCAGCCGCCAGAAATATCGGTATCAATGGATAGATTAACCTCGTGGAAGACCCGATAGGATTTCATTCGTCAAAATGCTAAACGATATTTTACAGAAAACCCTTTCATTCACCAAAAAAACAAAGCGTCGTCGTCAACTGCTTCTTTACTCTGATAAACACGCATAAGCATGAGTGATTGAATCTTCGCGTTTCGATAATCATCAGCTGTATCACTCCGTCAATTAAGATTCATGTCTCTTAGTTATCATGTCATATGATGTCATACTACATCATATTACCTAAAATAATGGTAATTCTGAACAAACCAGCCAGCAAAAACCAGCAAAACAGCAAAAGCAAACCAGCAAAAAATACTATTTAACCTATGAATGGTTCAGTAAGAGCAGGGTACAATTGGTCGATTGGGAAGCGTGTGAAATTTACATTGCAAGGGAAATGGGACTAGTTCCTTTCCTACCGTCGGGTTTCTCAAGAAATTCTGGGGCCTAGAAAGCCTTCAAGATTATAGGTTATAAATTTGAATGTCCTGAGGCGACAATTGAAATTGAATTCGTGACCGTCCGATCAAATGTAATCCAGCAATAAAAATTCAAAAAAATTATTGTCCTGTTCAGCATGAATGCAACGTCCTAATGACTTGCATGAGATATTCAGGCTTAATTTAACTTTTAAAACGACTATTTAATGGCTCATAAATGAAATATAAACAATTATTTTGTCTTTGACAAAATGTGGGGAAATCATGAATCCGGTAAATTCATCTTTTTGCGAGACAATTCCATGGAAATGAGATGCACGACGATGATGGCATTGGAATTCCTTCCTAAACGTCCCTCTTTTTAAAGGTTTTGGGATTATAGTCTCATTTTAATTGCTCGGATTTTTGATGGACGAAGGTGACTCAGCGAATAAGGAACGCAGCAACTTCCTCGGGACACCTGTCACGGTCAAGTGTCTCAAGAGGCCCGCAGAGATGAGGTAGATGGAACGCAGTTTAGCTCATATGGATAAAAAAGATTACGAAAACATTGCTCGAAAATTCTTTGGTTCTCACCTTTTTGTGTACCCAAACGTCGATGCATGAAAGATTGTAAAATTTACGATAGGACATATCCTTCGAATTTCCATCTCATTTCCATCTCTCTCAATTCCCTAACGCTTCAAAATTTCCCTTCTCTCTTCTCCTCCTCTATACAAAACACACACTCTTTCTCTCTGTCCATTGTATTCAACGCTTATGTTCATCAGACTTCGGAGGCGTATCCTTGGAATTCGACTAGCGACGGCGGAAATTCCTCGGGCAGTGATCCAGGGTATTCCGCCGAAGGAGGGAACGAAACCGCGGGGGAAGAATCGTCGTCATCCATGGTGGACCTTCACGCCAACATCCAGGGCTACTTGATGCTCGCGTGCATGTCCATCTCCGTGCTTTGCCTCAACCTCCATGTCATCATATACTGCCTTCTCTCGAAGCGGCGGAATCTTCCGGGGAGGAATTTGCTGGCGTTGTCGTTGGCCCTGCTTTTGGCTCAGGTTAGTACTGTGAAGGGGTTTGGACGTCAAGGGTTAAAGCCTCTTGAATATACTAGGATTGCTGAGACCAAAGATCAAATGATCCCGGGTAGGCCCTGTGAGAGATGGAAATGTGGGGACGAGAAAATTGTCCTCAGTGCTGCATTGCCCTTCACTGATAGTAAAGCATATTTTTTAAGTACAACTCCGAAAGGTATCAAGAAGATATTACGTTGATCTCATCGAAGGTCATCGCATCTATGAAAATCCGCCGAGTGAAGAGTATGCGAACGCGAAATCTGTTACGTCGGTAAATTTTAGATGTCTTGATGAAACCATGCTGTACTGCACTACCGTAGTTATGATGCTTGTTTTCTTTTGAACAAAGTCTCCTTAAGATTGTTTTATCAGTGGAATTTTAATTTCCGAAGGGAAAGAGTCTATTTCATTCGTCATTATTTTCCCTGGGTGCGGCTTGTTCTTTCCCGGAAATACGGTTGTTTCGGTGAATGGTTTAAAGGATGCCCGCACTAGCAACCCAAAGTATTTTCCGTGGTACATCAGGATTATTTTTGATATCCTATGACTCCATGACTTTTTTTTACGGTGAGAATACTTTAAAAGGTAGAACAAATCTTATTAGTCCTGTAATACGTATAATGACCTCTATAGTACTCCGTTAAAGCCTATGGTGTATTAAATATGTTGGCTGATTGCGTTCCTCGCTGCTCTCATTATTCTACCAAGCCCTCATGCTTTCATAATTAATCCCAAAAGCTGCTTTGTCACTTTCGTCACTAATTACCTCCATGCCTGATGGCCTTCCTGGTGCACTTGCCATTTTAATCAGCGCATTAGGAGTAATTTTATAGAGCTCTTAATTTCCATCAAATTTCCATCCATAATGTTGAAGATAAATGGGTAGGAAATCTGGATTGTGAATAAAATAATAAAAATCGTGGGAGAAAATTGATTATCATATCTTTTCGTTTACGCTTTTAATTCGACGCAACATAAGAGGCAAATATTTTTTCTAAAGTGTTAGTTATCTAAATATTCTCTAATTTTTCCGTGTGCTAATACTGATGAAGTCGGTATTACGGCATTCGTCGGATGAATTTCACTGTGTTTCAGTATAACTGAGTTTTGCGGATATTCATCGTCAGATGAGATTTTCGGAGGTTTTAAGCAGTGCCCTCCGTGTAACCCGACGAGCATACGATTAGACACTAGATTCACTAAAATGAACATTTAGAGTTCCGAGGAAACACCTTTTTTGTTTCCCCATTCCTTCGCCTCCCCTCTGGCACACCGTTCCCCGCCCACTCCTTTCCCTCTTCGCAAAGGTACCCACATACGAATGTTTCGCCGCAATAGTTGCACTTGAATGCGGCACAATTCCATCTCCCATCGATTTCCAGCCGCGACCTAGTTCGAGAGGTGCGATAAGGCAGGCGAGTAACCTCGGGAGCGTGGTGACCCGGCTCTAGCACACTCATCCGATTTCCCCACTCCCGCCGACTAATTTTACCTCTGGAAACGAATGAATTTATTCATTTTGCGTATGAGCAAGGGGAGAGGGAGGAGGTAAGCTATTGTCGGAGCGTTCTTTGGGCGGTGGTTTAATCCATTGCAGAAATTTATCGAAGAAGACTGATCGATCACGCATTGACAAGTCCATCGCCCCTCGTTCCGGTGATCATCCCTAGACTCTGACCTGCGGTTGGCTACTACTGTGAGACATGCAGGAATTACGGTAACGTAGCCACCACATTCATAGAAATATTATAGAGAATATATACTATACCTAATTATTCTATAAACGCAACACAATTTTTGCTAATTTTAGTCATTGCCACAAACTACAATATGTCACATTTCGATTCCTCAAAACTATGACTCCTCCACGATATTTTGTGAATGATTTTGTCTTCTAAATGTAACTTCTTTACCCCTAAAGGCGTCACATTAAAGGTATCCCTAAAAGGGCTCTAAAACTAACGATGGGAGATAAGCGTCAAAAGGTATTTTCCGAATCAGCCTCCTGATAGATAGGTACATTGGTATTAATCGATAAAGACTATAATTATCTTACTAATTAAAAGCCCCACAACTCACCTTATGCTCATAAATAAGGTCACATTAGGTAAAAAGTGTATTACTGTGATATTTTATTTCGAGGATATTTTCTTATCACATTCATGCATATCCCTTATGCGTTTTCCCCTAAAGAGATATGAGGTAAGAATAACTACTGAATACGTTACGGTAGAATAAGTTATTTTTCTTCAAAACGTTTGGAAAGTGCACCTAAAACTAGACGCAGACGGCGACACTATTCAAGGTATTCGATAGTTTTCCCGTTCCCTTATTTACGTCCCGCCCATTGTGTCCGAAAGAAATACAAAGGTAAAAAACACAAGCATTACGCATTTAAGTGACCTATACATTTTTTTCTGTAAAATGAAACATTTTGAAATTTTAATGCTGACCGTTAGCTACATACGCGTACACTAAAGAATAAAGCGAGTGACTGAAGTCGCCTTCGTCCGTTTTTTTCCCAGGACTCTGGCTGCGATTTTTTTCAACCGTCCTCAATTTGTATACGCGCAGAAAATCCAATCGTTTAGGTCAGCATCGCTTTAACTTTATTTCTCCCACACCTTTCGAGTGACAGCTGATGCAAATACAGTCCCAACTAACTTCAGGCTGAAGTCAGCCGATGGCATTCGCTCGCGCGATGTTGCAAAAACCCCCAGAATTATGTAAAAGTAGTTACTTGTACAGGGTTCTTGTACTTGTATATGATTAAACCATTCTTTTTCCTTTTTCAGTCTTCAGTGCTGTTATCCGGGATCAACATTGACGATTATTGGGTCGGATATTGGGTCTGCGTTACCGCGGCGGTGGTCATCCACTACTTCTACCTCTCAGGCGTCTTCTGGATGAACGTGATGAGCGTGGACGTTTGGCGCACGTTCTCCTCCTCGTCCTCACGCCACCACCAAGTTGGCGGCCGGGACTCCCAAAAGCGCCTCCACCTGAGGTACTCGGCCTACGCCTGGGGAATGCCCTTCCTGCTCACGGCGCTGAGCGTCGCGATCGACATGGTGCCCGCGACCCCCGACTCTACCCTATGGCAGGTGCAGCCCAACTACGGCCTGACACAGCAGGGGATGTGCTGGCTGAGTAACAGCGTGGGGGCGGCCATATTCTTCTCCATCCCAACCATCGTTCTGCTTCTGGCCAACGCGGGACTCTTCGCCCGCTCCGTGTTCAAGATACACGAGAACCAAGAGAGCAGGAGGTACATGAGGAGGAAGGCTATGGAGGAGGAGGCGCTTTGCAGCCAGAGGGTCTCCAAAGCCACGGAAAGTGAATTTACCTCGACCACGGCTGAAGTTTCCGGCATGTTGTTGAGGAGGCCGTTCCGGCGTCCGGAGTCGACCACCTCCTGCATTTCCGGAAAGGATAAATCGCGGCTCTACCTGTACGTTAAGTTGGCCACCATAATGGGTCTCAGTTGGATATGTGGGTTCGTGGCAGCGCTCACTGACTTGAAGGAACTTTGGTATCCGTTCATAGTCCTTAACGGTCTTCAGGGAGCCTTTATTTTCTTCATGTTTGACGTCAAATGGAAAATTATGGGCTTGCTGGCGGAGAGGTTCACTGGTAGGAAACCTGAATGGTCTACGTCCAGTTCGAGTTCCTCCAAGTGGCCGATTCTTAGGAGAACAATGTCTTGGGGAAGGAAAGCGAGGAACAGGAAAAGCAGTGAATACGCAGACGAGCCGGGAAATTTCCCTTCGCGCGGGAAAAAGCGAGAAAGCAGTTCTAGGACTACGTCAAGCTCCTTGCCTAACTCCGATATGGAGATATGTAATCTACCTGGAGGCCCGAATACCGTTCTTTTCTCCTCTCATCCGGCGGATTTGAAGATAATGGAAAATCAGCAGGTAAAGATATTAATAAACTTCTGTGGGTTGAACGGTTTTTTTTTAAATTCACTCCTTTCCCTTTGTTGAATAGCATTTTAATTCAAAAGAAAGTACATGGGTGACTCATGTTATAGTGACAAAGCATACTTTCTGTAATTGGATATATTCTATTTAATATTAACACGTATATCATATGATTTACACGACCATCTAACGCAAATACAAGTTACTATTTCAAGAAGGATCACAAAAAAATAAAAGATCCATGTTTAAAAATTAATGTACAGCACTGACTTAAAGTTTTGCCGAAGCTAAAGTGGCTGTCGTTTTTATCTTTCCACAGGTATTGGAACATTTATAATGAACTCAGCATCCAGTGGGATTTCTCGAGTCTAATGAATTTAAGGACACTCCAGTGGAACAGTATTGGGCGACAAGATTACTATAATAATTCCAAAGGATGAAGCTAGTCTGTTTATGAATTCCATTTCTGATTGTCAGCACAAGAAATATCTATTGAGCTGGATCCGATGTGACTGTTATCAAGTAATTTACATTTGATCAGTGGAGAAAGGCTAATTACCTCATTTCTCTATTATAAGTTCGTTTTTACGTGATTTATATGTGTTAAGGGGAGCCGCAGTAACATTATATTTTGAAAGAATATTTTGCTTGTATTCATGAACAAATCATGCAGCCCTTGCAGCCGCTGTATATTTTAAGTAATTTAAAAGAGGCGGTAATGAATTCAAAACTGAAATGCTTTTACGGGGCATTGTCTCGGGAGTATTTCGAGCCATAACCGGGTTTCGATATGATTTATACATTTTAATAAGAATTAAATAATATTTATTAGAAACTGGAAACTATGTACACCGAGATACAACGATTCAAAACTCGCCATTACGAGCGGGTGAAGTCGAAATAGTTCGAAAAAATACCACTCAGAGGTCCTTCCACGCGTTTTCTCTCTCTTCTATGGTATGCGTCTTCAAGAACTCAAACTTTAGCCTGTTGAAACCAACTTACTTTCTAGTCATGCCGTAAGTGTTTGATTATGTTACCTCTTATTATTTTGTATATATTTTGTGTATAATTACGGCAAGTAAAATTTTTTTCAACAAAGTGCACCAATATTCATATTTCCAAAAACCAATAAATTAGTGTTCCGTTATTTTCGTCATGCTTATGTCCTACGCGATAAATTATCAGTTCGTTATCAAGTCGCAATATTAAAAACTATATCAATATAAATATGAAGAGTCCGAGTCTGCTTTCATGCTCAGAAACTCGTCTGACGTTTCTGAGACATCCATACGGGGAAAATTTATCTCACCTCATGAACCACATTTTCCATCCACAATGTATCTGAAATGTCCCCTAGGAAAGTTCTTTTTGATTTGAGAGTTCTGATACAATTCATGTGTAAAGGGAATTAATGGGCAAGACTTCCCATTCCGTCCTTGTAGAAGCAGATGCATTACCCCTTGTATATCATCAGGTATATCAAGATAATCGTCTTGAGGAGCCGCAATTAGCAAAATGCAATTATCTGCGCATTTTAAACGAGACATCACGTCCGTGCGGTGTCTTCCCATGTTCAGCCTAGTAAAATATTCTTCTCACTGTTTATAATCCCTATGCGCGAAACCGTCTCACGATTTCATTAATCGTCCTCATTTAAATCGTGCCCTCAAACGAATTGGCTATAATATTTTTATCTCTAATGACCATGACTACAGTAAAGCATTCAATCTCTGGAAGTCCAATTCCAGAGTGAGATAATTAGAGGCATTTATCTTGTACTCATTTTCTAAGAACATCCTACTGAACGGTGACTACTTATCACATTTCACATTAAATTTTAATATATTTCTTCGCATAACTTCCTTTATTTGCTAGGAGACATAATGATAAATTTTTAGGGAGGAAATCACCAGTGAAGCATTGTTTATAATGAATACATTTCTAAGAACAGCAGTTCAAGATCGCATTCTTTCGGGTGTGTTTACTACTCCTGCAGTTTTCCCGCTAATTTAGTTTGGCAAATAATACGAGGGCTGCTGAACAAAGAATGACTACAATTTTTAACTACATACATTTATTGATCCTCAATATATTGATGACCCTTCTCAAATTAGTCCCCATTGGATTTAATGAACTTGTCCCGCCTTCTTTTCCAGGCTCAAGACACTGGAAACAATTTTTTATACTTCCTTCAATATCGCCTTAGCGTCCATTATCACTACTTCTGATGATGAGTAAAGCTCTCCACGAAGGCTTTTCTTCACATTGGGGGACAGGGAAAAGCCACATGGGGCATATCGGAAGGACGAGAAACGCACTTCATGTTAATTTTTGCGAGATATTCAGCCGGAGAATTTGCGATGTGAGATCATGCATCAACTTTTGCAGCCCATTGCTTTGAAATGCGGGTTTATGCGATTCATATGACCTTAGAGGTTTAGCACAGTAGTGTGTGCTAGCAGGATATTGGCTGGTCGGCAGTGATGCTAACATGTCATTTCCTAATTATCGAAAAATGATATAACATAAAGATCCTTTGTGGCATTTTTTTGTTGAGGGTGATGACAGAGACTTTCATCAAGAGCTTTGCTGTTTGCTCTCAGGATTAAAATGATGTGGTGTCACGAAACCCTACTTGACGATTGCGCTTCGTGGAGTGCATTTTAATATCGTACAATGCACGTCGGATGGGACTGCGGATCCCTCGGCGCCTTTCGTGAAGAGAAGGCTAATACCGACGCTGGGTTTCTCCCTACCCTTCCTCTTTTCCCATCCATCTTCTAATGGCACAAATGACCTCAGCTGTCGGTCGCCTCCCCTTATAATTGCTACTTCTACGACAACTATGTAGCCAAATTCCATCTGCAGTGATAAACCTTCGAACTAAATTCCTCATCTTCCTGCAGAATAAACTTAAACTGCGCAGAAACCTGCAAGCGAATGTCCCGTAGCTCGAATGTAAGCCGTCTCGGATCTCACCGTGCATAAACACGCTGCGTGGGCAATATTTCTGTAGCCAACGTGCAAGGGGAACCCGATGAATTTTCAATATTTCAAACAGTCCATAACGTCATTCGACCATCTCTCAGTGACAATGTTTACTTCCGTAAGAGCTGTGATTGGAGCTCTGGGTCTACCTTCCTTCGAAAATTACGGTGTCCCATCTTTAAACACCTTAAGTCATTTTCTAGCTGCGCTGTCGGGAATAACAAACTATCCATCAGCCTCATACAGCATTATATAATCCTCGAGAGAAGATTTGTTCTCTTGTCTTTGTTTGTTTGTGAATGCAATATTTCATGTAGCGTATTGTCCATCGTGTGTCACCTCCATCGCTGACGTATTTGAACTGAACAGGTTTCACCTTGCAACGACTGTCGCTGATTCAATACGCAAGTCAGATCAATGGAGCTTGTACTACACGTACATTATACTTAGAATATGGTAGAATTAAATTTTTGCACACTGAATAATTTATTGGTCTTACATTTTTAGCCACATAATTATAATGTGAACAAAAATGCATGATCATATCTTTATTTAACAGTTGTCGTAGATTTATAGACGATGCAACATGTCTCGCACACGCTGCATGAGACGGCAGTCTAGTGTATAATGAAAACATCAGGGTGCAGTATATACCTGTGGCACGCAATAGCGGTAAATTATTGTCAAGGCAGGCCGATCCCTTCACCTTTTCAAAACTTCTATTAAATTATGTTTTTTGGCGAAAGAGTTTAACTGTAAAACGCTTGTGACGTCTCCACTAGCGAAGGATCCACCCTTCCTCATTGGTCGCTGCTTCCATTTCAAAGTGGGAGAGGTAGATGGCGAAAAGAAAGGGGTCCCCTCGAGCAGGGAAAAAGATGGGCGTCCCTTCA
Organism: Hetaerina americana; assembly: GCF_022747635.1. Lineage (NCBI taxonomy): Eukaryota > Metazoa > Arthropoda > Insecta > Odonata > Calopterygidae > Hetaerina > Hetaerina americana. The sequence goes on along the minus strand of NW_027286874.1, from coordinate 63,589,736 downwards.
CTGAGAGGGTTGGAGGGTGTCTAGCATTCCACCGGACACGTTTTCCCTGCGGGCGTAAGGGAGGAGGGGCGTCGGGATGGAGAGATCCGCAGGTGAGTGTGGGTGTTGGCGGAGAAGGGCCAATGCCAGAGATGGAGATTAGGAAGAGAAGGAGTGGATGGGAGCTGGAAGGGAGAAAAGAGGAGGATGCCTACCTGTGCTGATCCGGCGAAAGCTGAGAAGTCGGTAAAAAGGTTCCACTTCAGTAGACATTGATGGAGAATATACTTCGAAGAAAAAGAAGGACCTGTTTCTTGTAACTTCGTCTAACGTAAGCACATCTAGTTACTAATTATACGAGGCTATTACAGAAGAAAAACAACAATTTGATCACAGATAGCGATAAAAAAGCAAAGAATTTATGGCAATGTAATTCAATATTCACAGTTAAGTAACCTTTTTTAAAGTTACAGGTTTTATGTATAGTTTTCATGGAAAATTTCTGTTAATTTATTAAAATATTTTTATTGTGTTCAATCCTTCAAGTGCATAATAAATATGATTTTGTATAATATCTACTGGATAATTATTCCAAAGTGACAGAAGCTTAGTTGAAAAACGATTTCTCTCTTTTAATTATTCGAAAAAAATAAACCAAAAAAACAACCATGACTAATGTCTCCCCATACATTGGACCCACGTTAGAAGAAGTTATAGTTTAATTCTAAAGGAATAATTAGAATTAATGCTCAACCAAAATGAATCAGTTTTAAATCCAATTAATTAAATTACTCTCTCCTAATATATTGGACCAGGTGAGAATTTTACGGCTCTCGAAGATGCGAAATATCATTTCAGTTCAAGGCGTGCTCTTCATTCCCTGTCTATACAAAAGTTAGATTTATAATGCCGATATAAGGTATGCGTAATACAAAGAACGAGGAATGCGCAGCATCGCCGCCGAAGGCTGCTGATTCGATGGAAGATGCCAAAATCGGACAATCGTTTGCGCCCATTGTCCATCGCAACCCTGAAATCTACATCATCAGTAGTACGTGACTTAAGTTTCCAATTTGGGAAAGGCCGCCAGCGTTTTAAGGACAAACTTGAGAGTAGAAATTGTCTTTATTTCCTCCAAGTTTTGGTTGTGTTAGCCTTTACTGGTAGTGCACGATGAACATTAGTGTTAGGAATTCTTTCGAGCGAGACAGATCACCTAATTTAATTCCATTTATCCAATGAATTTTTTTCTTTTTTCCAATTCACTGTTTCAAATGAATCTGTTCCTTTAGTATCGTTAGACCCACAGTTCTGATTTGCATCGCAGTCAGTCGTTTGTGTCATCTTGGGTGAAAACAAATCGGAAATACAGTAAGAAGAAGAGTAGTGGGACTCGTAATATAGAAAACAATATGAATACAAAAATATAATAGGTAAATTAGTAACTGAAAAAAGACGATACTATGCCTTTAAAAATTCATTGAAAATATTATCATTGAAAGGAAGAATGTTTATAAGGTGCTGTGAAAAACATTGAGGTCAATTATCAGACCCCGGAATGCATCTCAAGATTTATTATCGACTACCAAAGTGGATTAGAGAAAAACTATACAGAAGGATTGAGACAAGTGCTAAAATTCCGTTATCACGAAAACTTAGAAGGTATTTGGAAACAGTAAGGCTCATTTCACGTGTGGTATATGCGCGTACGGAGTCTGCTGATGGTAATTAAAGGCATAGTACTTAATACTTCCCGACATAATCTATTTTATGAATTTTAAAGTTTCATATTACATTTTTTCAGAGAACTAGTGATTCGAATTTTACCCTAGAGAAATGGGCCCTAAAGCAGTGGTTTTGGTTTGAAATAAATTAGCTGAAAGTAATTCATATAGAGTTAAACTTAAAATAATAACTAGTGACAAGATTTGAAAGCAGATTCTAATAGTGAACAAAACATTTATCTTCATAACAACAAAAAGCATAAAAAATAATATGCAGAACTTTTCTTTTATTTATTCGATAAAATAATATTAGAAAGTTCTCATGAATTCCTTTGTTCAGGTAATGCCGATATGATACCAGTGGCAAATGAATTAGAACAGATAAAATTGTTCACAGCCATTGTTGTTACGAAATCTTGGTACCCAATATGGCGTGATTTATGGGAAAAAGATCAAATCAAGACCACCATTTAAACTTCTTTATGCCTATAAGGCAACTGTGAAAATTCCTTAAGGTGTTTTTCATATATGTTGAGATAATGATCGAGCAACCAAAACAATCGGACGTACGAAATGAGATGAATCGCATACGCTTGGGAACAGAATGGCGAAAAAATGGATCGTGTTCCTCAGTTCCCCCGTCCACCAATGAAATTACATAGCTCCGAATCACGCATTGGAGATTTCAACGATCGATAATGTCAGACGATATCTTCTGCTACCAAGGGCTCATCCTCTTTCATTAACGCGTCCAAGTGGTATTATTCCCTAAAAAACATTCGCTACCTTACCAGTGAAGACAAAAAATATATCCCTTCAATAAACACGCGTGCTCATTGAGTTCATGCGATCGTGACGGATAAAAGGTTTTTCATTTGAAAATTGCAGTCTGCGGTCTTTCTTGCGATTTCATTGCTCTTATTAATGGATAATACACAGTCATATGGGAATGAAAAAAGCCATCAATAGCAAAAGTGGGCGGATCAATGTACCTGTGAACTGCGAGATCATTAAGGGACTACGGGGGCCACAGGAGAGGTGTTCCTAAAAGCTTTCCGAAAGTGAAGAAGATGGTACCGCTTCATGGCATCGATACTTCTGCCGCTTTGTTCGACTGGAGGGTGCATCACCAGCTCTTTTGCATCAGGTTATCCCGCCACTTCTAGAAAGAAATCCACAGGAAAGTATTTCAGTCATGTAAAGGGATGATTCAAAGGTGTTTATTTTCAGTCGCACAGCTGGTAACACCGTTTTTAAACTCCTAACTGCGAATGAACGTCTAATTTTATCATAACTTTTCGTATAGATTGAAGGCACGCTACATGTCAAGACACTTAGTTTGGCGTACACAAAATGCGATCTTTAACATAGGGAAGTCACTGAGGTGGAGATGGACGATAGAAAAAAACGCTTGACAAAAGATCTAATGCCAAGTTAAAACCCTAGCTGTATTTCATTCTCTTGTGTTTTCACAGCCGGGAAGATTCTGCACTATGCTCAGACCGATCAGTTGAAATAAATGTAAACTGACACATTATTATGCCTTGGACGAGACTCGAACTTTGGACCTTTGGGAAACCCAAAAGAGGCACACTATCCTCGGAGGTGCACTACTTTTTCACAACATTGTCGTGGCGCGGTCCAACGCGTGCCTTAACCTTTTGAGACCAATGGCCCGGTGTGCATATGAAGATGGTCGTCTAAATGTGGAAACAATACAATGAAGTGAGAACATGGGGAAATGCGTGTTGCAAGTGGCCGGGGGAGGGGGAGGGTATAAACTCTGGGTTAGAGATTATTAACGAGTTCACTGACTCGGAGTAAGAAGGGTGAGAATGGAGCGGGGGGCGGGAGAGAGAGTGAGTGTGTATAAAAAGGCAGCGCGAGTAAAACGCCGCGCAGGGGTCCCCGGAGAGGAGGGCCACGGAGGAAGAGGCGTATGGAGGGGGATGCTCTCGGAGAAATGGGATGGGAGGGAGAGGGTAGGGGGGGTGCGGATGAGCTGGGGAGTGGGAGAGGGCACGGTGGTGCCGGTCGCGGCGGCCGAGGGAGGGAGGATGGGGATGGCGCCCGCGGAAAGAAGAACAAGGTTCAAGGACAAGGCACTGCCCCAATCCTTCCTTCCCCCTTGCGTGCCAGCCCCGTCGCCATTCCCTGCCTTCCCTCAACCCACCCCCAACGCTCCCTTTGAAAACCTCCGTAAAAAGCTAATTAACTACAGATATAATGAGAGAGTGTGGTGCAGGAACCGAGGGTCCTATTTTAAAGATCGCTTCGCCGCCGACGCTAAAGAGGAGGGATAGGATATGTTTGCTCACTAAACGTGTTTCAGGTTCCTTTTCCGGATAGGTGAAATCTGAGTCATGCAAAAGCCACATTTCCTGCGTGGGGAGAGCTATTTTATTTTTACAGTATCTTTCACATGAGTAACAGTCCACTTCGACAAGAATAAAAATAAGAGCTTTTTGAAATTCGGGAAATTATTTTTTTACTTTTTCTCTGAAGTGTAATGCATCCCCTGGGCTTTTAAAAAATGTATAAACGCAACAATCTCTTTTCCAGGTGAATAAGAACCCTTTTAGAAATAATATGTGTATTGAAGAAATATATGACGAAAGAATATTCAAGTTCACTTAGTAACCTAAGATTTCCTACAAATGATGATAAAATGAACAGATTGCAAGTAAAATACGGCAGTTGTTACTGTTAACTGATTAACTGTTTACACCAAAATCCTCAGCACTAGGATAAATGTGTGTTTCAGAATCCACTGAAAAGTTTACATTCACCGCTGCATGTGTGGACAGTGTACACAGTAATTTTCAAAGTAAAATTTCAAGTAAGTATTCAAAACTAGGGTAGGTGAATTAAAAACTCAGTGAATTCTATAAAACAATTCATTCCTTGTGTAAATATGATAGCATTATACAAAAAGCTGCCTGAAAATGTTAAGTACATCAACATGCTCCAGAAATAGTAAAAATAATTTGAATTTTGGACAACATATTAATACAACTGGCATGAAGCAGCTTGTATGGTAAAAGTTAAGTAGTACGGAGATAAATTCAAAAGAAAACAATATATCTCCGGCTTTAAATTTGACAGGAAATAAAAAGATATAAGTTCATTCAAAGGACATGGATTACATTTTATGATTCGGTACTTCGTCATTGAAGGAGTTGAGTCCACTCAGAAACTGCGGCACTAGTATTTTACCTGATAGCCGAAGACCCGTCTCAGATCACTAGCCTGATCACTAGCGGCACCTGCCCAGATCACTAGCCTTTCATAAAATTTAGGTCGGTTCCACCCTTGCTTCAGCACGACTTGTAATTTTCTTGCGATTTATGGCCGTGTCGCCCTACGCTTGAAAGCATATTTTTATCTCAGCTGAGGGTGAGGGTTAACGAAGACCTAGCCTGCTGAGCATCTCAGACTATATTCCAGGATTCCTTTTCACTTTCGCGAAGTATGAAGTATTTTATAGATTGTGAGAATGGCTAACATTAAGACCCTTAAATCGGCTAACTCTTGGCAACAGGTAAGACGAAATTCTTATCCTACCCATATTGCGGTAGAGCACCCAGGGATGTAGTAAACAAAGCACGATCCATAACTTCTTCGAAGTCAAGAACCATGACGTTAAGTACGGCTCCTATTTAACCAGTGAGTGTTCCTTAAATCAAAGATGGCGGCAGTACAACAACCGGCCGGCCAGGTAGAGCCGCTCCGTCGTAAAGTATTATCGCAAGGAAGATTTAAGAGTCTCTCTTGGCGCAAGCGGCGTTTATTTTCGGTATTAGAATTCTCTTTTTTATCGAGATCGGGGCGTAATTTTTTAAGTACTTACGTGGAATGCATTGCATAGGCAATGCGTCATTTTTTGCACATAAAAACCACCAATGGCAGTCATCCATCTTTCATCAGCAAAGAAAAGTATTTATAGCATAGGCAGGAGGAATTCAGACGAGGAACTTGGAAAATAATAAATTGTATCTGAGGGAAGGGAGCTTGAAGATAAGCAGCTACATTTTGATTGTTCGCATATAAATGTCATCACTAGTACTTAAAAGTCTTGTCAAGTCTACTGGACAACTTTGCATTGTCCTGGACTTTTGTCTTAAACCCTATCGTGCAGTCAGTGCCTCAAAAACTTAAGTGGAAACGATTCAACACGAAAAGGAATAAGGTTAAATATTTGATAGTACTATGAAAGGCAGGCACAATCTTATATTTTTAAAAGTATACTTATTCGCCTTGCAGAAATTTATTTAGTGACACAGTAGTTCACACGAAAAATCAAAACTCTCTCCAAAACAAAATTTCTGCAATCATTTTCGGAAAAGACGAAATGACCCTATTTGCTGGAATTTCCTAATCCACTAGTTCCCAAAACGAAAGTTCTCTCAATACCTACATCAGAAATCCCATCGAGATTTTTCATCAATAAAGCAGTGAGAATATGTATTGGTTAAACGTTTTTCAATTATTAATTACAGTTAGTTATTATCTATCATTAATGAAACACACAGTGTATTATATATATACACATATATATTTATATTTTTATGTATAATTATGTATACATAATTATATATATAATATATTTTTATATATAAACACACACACAAATATATAATGGAAAAATGGAAGCAATCGGTTTGCGCAGTAAAAATATGTTGAGGATGGATTGAGGAGGGACAGAAGCAAACATTAGCAAAAGGCATTTAAGACTTACTTACATTTTTATTTAAGTAACTCAAAGCGGAATAAAATTCTTAGCATGTAATTCGTTTGCTACGATCTTCTGTTAACACGAAATGCTCGGCTTCGCCCCTTTTATTTCGTCTTAACCGGTTTCCCTGGTACGTTCTCGAGTCTCACGCACACAGAACTCCATTTTGACTGAATTCACTAACATATGCTCAGTATCTTGAACCCGCGTCACTCTATGGACTTCCTTCCTTGTAGAAGAGCAAATGACTGAGGCATCTCTATCCCATTCCGCGTTCACTGGAAAAACACTGGCTTATTCCATTCATTTCCTGCCCAACTAATGTTTAAAGTTTTTTGGTGGATACATGGTCTGGTATGAAGCTTGCCCGCCGAACAGTTTCACGGTCTCAGAATCGATTATTGTCTCGGATATCAACGCCATGCAGTGAATTTATCGGCCTTACTTGGATGAACATTACGAAATGATTACAATCTCCTTTTGCTCTGTAAAAAATAAAGTTCGTGTTGGGTTCATTGAGTGGGTGATTTGTTTATTACTTAATTATAGATTAGGATTTATTCCCTAAGACCATGGTTTCACCAATGTGTGACACAATCATGTGGCAGCTTTCGTCTGTAAGATGGAAAAATTCCATCGAGTAGCGGCTATAACAGTTTCGTCGTTCAGGAATTTAGCGAACTTTAAATATTCTGCCATCCATTCGCCGTCATTATTTTATAAATGCAATGTCCATTGCCAATATGGCTTATAAAATTGTCTGAATCAGAAATGTACAACTCCCCAAGGGCAAAATTTGAGGATCAATATTATAAAAAAACACAGGCATTCGAACGTCTATTGATTAGGGCATTAGTAATTTTTAAAAATAATGACCTCAGCCCCGGAATACTCCCAATGGTACAATCTGTTTTTAAAGGTATATAAGAGGGATATATTCTTCATCACCGCCGACCCTTCTCCTGGGCTCGCTACCGTCGTTTCCTGTGAATAACTAGGTATATCGAAGCAACGACCTTTTTCGTCCCCTTTTCAGAAAAAAATGAGAGAAGGGGGAACGAGGAGAGTCGCTGATCAAACTCGTGAACGTAAACAAGAAGCGGTAGGCCAGCATTCCTCCTCTTCAGACTCCGCAAGCATTCTATTCTTGCTTTCCTGATCTTCGCAATCTTATTCTCCCACTTCCTTGAACAAAAGTAAAAGCAACTACCGACCGGCCGATTCCCCCAACCCTCTCTCCTTAATTCCGCCGACCGGACGGAGACACCATTCGCATGTGAAGCGGCGACGCGGGAGGAGGACGCGGGAGTCAAGGTGCGACGGCGGTTGGTCGGGCAGAGTTCGTGTGTGTGTGCGAGGGGTGGAGGGTGCGGGGAAGGAAGGAAAGAGAGAAGAAGAAGAGGAGAAGCGGGGAGGGTGCGTGTGTGTTACTATATACGCGGCGACGCCCCGACAGGAGGCCGAAGGAATAAAAGCAACAGAAAGCAACGCGGAAGACGTCGGGGCAGGTTTTTGATCCAGTTTACAGGAAATGGACGGAAATCTCCGCTGCCACAACTGCCTGGCTGGTCGGATCTTCTTTTGTTGTCGTTTTTTATTTATCTCTCCGTCAAAAGCGAGAAAAGGTTTCCTACACTCCCTTTGACTCGACTCCGTTATGTTTGAGGTTGCATCAGATCGATTATAAGGTGTTTCCAATGGTGGGATAGAATCCACTTCGATTAAGGTGGAATGCGCCTTGCGACGGAGGATATCTATCTGATGACGCCCTTATCTCTTAATCTCCATAATTGCAAGCTCTCGACCCCAGAAATTATTATAAATCATGAAATCTTCTGATTAATTTTGCCCCTGGAAATTTTAAAAAAATAGAACCAAGGTGGAAAATTTAAGATAACCGGATAATTTGTAGTTACACCTATGGCAACCAATTGAATTCTCTCGTGAAGAATTTGTACACCTCAAGAATTTCCTGGAATTGGATGACCAGAAATATCTGTCGTAAACTCTGGAGACTTAAAAATATTAGACTAGTTAAGAATTTTATCAACCAAAGGGAGAACATTTTTTAAAATGAAGATTGAAGAGCCAAACGTCTGCATCTCGAGGGAAGAATGATGGATAATACTCGAGTAAGTTATTATGTGGTAGTCTATAGCACCAATTCAAGGGTATGAAAGGAAATAAACCTACTGAAATGCGTCTATTCTAAATTTTAATGAAAACTTGACGCAAGGAACTACTGAAAACTAAAAAAATAAGTTGACTGCAGAACATTTAAGAACTAACAACTAGAATCAGAAGCCATAAAGAGAGACAAATTACGCCCTCTTGAATAGATGTTCTTTCGTCACATCCGATTCCCAAGTAATAATGTTAACTCTTTAGCAGAATAGGTCGGCCTACAACTGCACATTATTAAAAGGCATCATCTTTAAGTATTATTCCAAGAAATACCATGAATTATCGACAATGTTCATTCGTTATTATCTCCGCACTTACTGATTTCATACAAGGAACAGATAATGAAAGATCCATTGAGAATTTTTCTTTATGTACTTCCTAACGTGAATGTTGTAAAGATTTTAAAGATAATTATTTCAACCACCGGTGAAGGAAAGTCAGGCGAATTTTAACCTTAGTTTTTTTTAACTGACGGCCTTTTGGTCGTTAAACCAGCTTGTAAAACGCTTTTGATGTCTGCTAAGATGTTTGCTTGCATGGTTGAAACGTTTAAGATGGATTATATTAGCTGACTCTTACGCTTTTATTGGTTTATTTCCTTATTATGGAGTACCCGTCAATAGAGGGGGAAATATATGATCCTTATTCTAGGAAGGTGGTAAACGGGATCGTTTATGATGTGAATAGTGATAAACTAGGGTCTTGATTTCTTAAAGAGTGTATCAGATATGTTTCATCAACGTTTGTTGGATATATAAATAAATAAATAAATAAATATATATATATATATATATATATATATATACATATATATATATATAATTTTTACATTCGTGATCTGCTTGATTCCGCCTTCCCCACCTCTCCTGTGTTCGTCCTTCATGCGTGTTCCTATCCCTTTTCCTTATATCTGTTTCTATATAAATGAGTATTTGTTCGCCGTTTGGCGGGATGTAGAGTTTGTTGACCATTGTTTATATATATATATATGTATATATATAGGTCGCGGTAGTCGAGGGGGTAGAGCGTTGGACAGCTGACCGGAGGGTCCCAGGATCGATTCCCGGGCAAGGCACTCTGGGCACCTGCAGCTCCACCCAAGCTATGTGATTTTTCGGGTACCAGGTCTTCCCGGGAAACCATGACCGGCACAGGGGAAGTATTTATATATGTATACACATATATACATTCTTTATATGTATATATATACATTCTTTACCCGTATATACCATTCTTTACCGAATATATATATGTTTATATATATATATATATATATAAATATAAAAACATATATATATATATATATATATATAAACATATATATATATATATAAACATATATATATATTCGGTAAAGAATGGTATATACGGGTAAAGAATGTATATGTATGTATATATATACATATATATATATACATTCTTTACCCGTATATATATTTAATTTAACTGTTTGAATATCAGTTGCCAGTTAATTCAATTGGAATGTTAACTTATATATTTTTTTTAATAGTTTTAAAAAGTTTGAAGTGAACAGAATTTCCGTTCACCTAGGGACCTCACAGAGAGAAAGGAAGGAGACTGACGTTTAGCGAAAGAAATCACACAAAAAGCCTTATCACCTATTATAAGTATGTATCGTACACTTTGTCGGTTCTACAAAGGAATTTGGATTTTGGATGCACCAAGTCAGCTACTTCCAAGCCCCATAACTAATCAAACCCAAAATCCTCATTTGTAAGTTCAATATTTAAAACTGTTCTTGCATACTAAACGCCGACAAATACATGGGCCTTGGACCTTTTGGGCTGAGATATCTTGTAACCAAATATCGTAAACGATTTTCATCTTTCAAAACAGAACGTATTAACAATAGAATAAGTGGTACTTAAAAATGGTCTTGTGAACCACTCCAGCTGCATTTTTAAATATTTTTTTCTCACAGTGGTTCGTCTTTTTAGTTGATTATGATTTGAATGGTCGTAACAAATCAAATATTAAAACTAATTAAAACTGTTAGTGATATGCATATCACATTCTTTACCCGTGTAAACATTATATGTTGGAATAATATTAGGTTTCGCCCAGGATTAAATGCGCAGGTGAATAAATAAATAAACGACTGTGCGGTCAGTTATCCCCCATGAGTGACGTCAGGGAGACCATAAATAAATTTGGAAGAATGAAATCACAGTGAGTGAGGGAGGATTTACTGCTGTGGAACCAAGAATTAAGCTGACAGCTGAATGTATAAAAAAAAGACCAGTCGTTTATCAATTCGTAGCCTGGACCAGCGATAACGTGTTTTTGATAAACGTGTCTGATACGTTCGTTATCCGGATAATTAAACATTTAACAAAAAATGTTCTTCGTACATTCATCCAAGTCGAATAACAAATATTACCTCTTTATTTTTAGCCATCGCGCTCACCAATGCTCGTGTGGCAGAGAGTAGAGACGTTTTTATTTCCCCAAAGGAAAACATTTTCCAAAGCGGACCAAACTAATTGTCCCCTTCATTTAGAAGACTGATTTTGGGAGATAAAATATGATATTCTACAAAAAGTAGCTGCCTTCTTTCTGTTTCTACCAGTAGTGAAAAGAGAGAGTTGAAGTTAGGGAAAATAATATGTAGGAAATCCTTATGAAAAATTGCATATCTTAGAAAAAATAGATAATGGCCTTTAGCAGAACAACTGGGCACATGCTAAGTGAGTTCGGAATGAGGACACTATCATAAACATTCTAAAAAGTTGTATTATTTGGATAGCTGGGTCCCCAGGGATAAGAAACGCAATTAGGGTGTGCATAGAAGAACAGTATAGCACAAAGAGGCTAGACAAAATCTACCTTCATGTGCCCAATCAATAGGTCTATTTTTAAGGTAGAATTAATAACTGAATTATGGCTGGGTACTGAATATTAACGCGTAATTAGTATTGAAGACATTGATAACGCCCAAATAAATAGAAGTAATATCGCCGCATTGATGAAAGAAGGATATGTGAAGATAGATCAACTAAATAAGTATGTTTTGTTAATCTTCTGAGACAGGCGTTCGAAAATACATATATAATGACGCAAGCATAAAGCCTTATAGTTTGGAAATATCTACGGGAAACAAATTTCCTTCCGGATTATTTCTTAAGTCATTTATTTATAATGCTCATAATTTTCATCAATAAAAATAAATAAAAAAATTTCCTTGAAAATTTGCATAACTCGTCATTTTAAAATCTCTGAATATTACATCACATAAACATGATACGCCCTTTTTCAGATGGCCTTTTCCACATTAACTTTTTCTTCATCGCATTGCTATAAGGTCATGAACTTATGCAGATATTTAATTACTCAAATGATGGAAATATCACGGGTCAAAAACAGTTTTACTTGTCATACAGCATAAACTAATAACCTACGCCTTTCCTCTGATAACTAAGTAGGATGAAGAATCAACCCAATATTTCGGAAATTCCGTGACACAGAAGGAAGTTTTAAGATAGGAGAAGGGAAAGCAAAAAATAACGAAATTCCAATTAATCGTGGATTTTCGATATAAACATAATTTGAAATAGAACCACGACAGCTCTATCGTTATCAAGCTTTCTTGAACAATTTTTCCTTCATCAGGGAGCTTAAAATAGCAAGTATATCATTACGGTGAAAATCACGTTTTATGAAATAAAGAAAGCACTACGTAAGTAATTTAGAAAAAATCAGACTTATGAAAAAATTAAAACTTTTCACCGGTTTATTTCAATCGTCTTCACGTGCAAATTGCATGCAGAAACTTTAAATATTAAAGAAAGAGCATAGATAGAGGTCACAGTCATCCTGTCGTTTCAAGATCAGAATTCTAAAAAAGTTCTAATTTGAAAAAATGTGCATTAAATTTTGCTCGCACTATAAAATATGAATCAAATCTCAACGCTACTTTTCCGGCGAAGATGATAAACTAAATTGCCCTTGCCCCGGAATCAACGGAGGAAGAACTTCTTAAGAGGACAACTGAGCATAAAATGGCTGATGTTTTTAAACCCGTTTTTTTTACATCTGCTCATACATGTGATTTGCAAGCCCGGTTACTGGACATTTTCGCAAAATTATCATTCCCTAGTAACGTGAAAACTGGTAATTTGGGAGTATTAGATTTCTATCTGCACGTATTTGTTTCCTCCTTGGTATATAACGCGCCCTCCTGGAAGCACAGCACAGCGATGTAGATAAGAAGATGGAGAGGTAGGGTAGCAAAGAATCTGGGGAGAGTTTTGAATGGGACGAGAGGGAAGGGCGTCCGTTCCGTTCCCTCGTCCAAGGTGGGGGGCAAGAAATATGGATTCGCTTTGGAGAAACATTGGTGAAGGGCGGAAGATGCTGAATGGCCGTCAACTTCGCCACAAAATCCACCCGACAACCATTTTTGCCTATCATGCCTATAGAAAATTAGCATGAATTTCGAACGGGATGATTACATATGCGGTTCGGTTCAAATTAGTGTGACGGAGATCGCTAGAGGAAATTGATGGACAGAAAGCACATAAGTCTTTGATTCGACAGAGTCCGCGTCACTTAACTGTTATACACATTAACCGCGAAAACAGTGAACTGATTCCATTTCGGGGCCGATTTAATTTTGGTCAACTGATGATTATTAAAATGAGCAGTATAGGATCAAGCACTGCACAACTAATTTAGGTATTATAAGCCCAAAGCTATTGACTATTAAATCTATACTTATCCTAAGTTGAAGAGGATGAGCAGAAATGGCTCGATTTAAAAATTACACGCTTTATTCGCGGAGAGTTTTTTTTTTAACTATCCATTAGTCATTATCAGTTAGCGGCTTTTAACGTTGTGAGGAGTTTTACTAGAAAAATCTCTTTCTAATATGCTCGTAAGTAATAATCATGTCATTTCACTGTTAGAATCTTAATGAAAAAATGCAAACAAGACAATTTTCGTGCTTTCCTGAGTTAGCCATCAATAATGACCTCGAGGGATGGTGCATTTGATGTTCAAATTTACAGACCTCAACCGAATCATCTTACAAACATCTTACCCATAATGGTAAATTCAAATACTAAAAACTTTTCTTTATTTTTCTTCCAGAAAGATAAGGAATATTTAAAAGTTATTGGGCTAGGTTCGAAATGTTGAATGCTCTTGCGGTGCTATTCTTTTAAGATAAAATGACGTAATCGCAATTTAGAATCAAAGTCTCTTAGAGTGCAATAAAATTCATTATTTTTTCCATTGAAAAAATAGCAGCAGTATTTCAATATTTTTCCCACGGACTTTATCGAATGTTTAAACTTCCAGTGAATATTACCAGGATAAAATGAAGGAGGTAGACTCAAATGGCAGATTCAAGCACTCGTTCTTCCTTCGTACGATTCACAATCATAACAAATCCTAAGCCAACCTGCACTATATTTTCAAATCAAAATGTTACAGTCCAAGCTTCAGATACCTATTATTACCTGGTGTAAATGGGCATGTATGGATGTAAGTGTTTTTTTATTTTTTTACGCATATATATATGCGCATATTTTTACGCATATATATATACATATACATATATATATATATATATATATATATATATATATATATATATATATATATATATATATATATATATATATTCGAAATGGAATGCTCTTCGGTGATGCACAAATATATAAAAACACATGTAGATTTTTAAAGCATAGAGACACAAAGAAAGGACACTCACAATATGTTGTTTTAGTTTGTTGTTATTATGTTTATGAAAACAACATATTGTGAGTATCCTTTCTTTGAGTCTCTATTTTTTTAAAATCTACATCTGTGTGTTTTTACACACACACATATATATATATATATATATATATATATATATATATATATATATATATATATATATATATGTATATATATATATATATATATATAAACACACAGATATATATTGATATATATATATGTATTTATACATAACTGCATCTTTATAAATAAAATGGTTGTACCTGAAACCCCCCAGCCAAACGCGCTTGCGGCGGCTGGTGGTGAATTGTGTAATCGTAAAAGAACACTCAACATGGTTTTCGCGTGTTACGTGTTCGTCTGGTTAGTCTAATGTGACCAATTAATGCCTACTGGCTAACCGATAAGTCATAATTCATTCGTATACAGCTCATGGGAGGAGTGTCGTTCGTGACGTAATGAAATCTCTTATTGCTCATGTTTTTTCACTCTTCATACCATTGAGAAATTTTCTTCTTTGATTAAACGGACCTTTTAACATTATATCGGCCACTCTGTTGTTTTTGGCTAAACAATATTATTGAATACCCTACAGATTCAGTTTAAATCTCGGTAGGGTAGAAGGTACGCCATTTTAGCGTATGTTTTCAGAATATGTACGTTTACGCATGGCTACGCGTGAGTAAGTTATGCAGTTGCCTAAAATATTCGATTAGGAATTCACAGTTTGGATTAAATTTAGAGAGACTCTACGTTGCATGACAATTTGATTCTCGGTGACCATCACACCTTTAAAACATGATTATCCGATCTTTGGTTATTCATTCGATCCACGATAAATTCTCAAACCGGTAGATTTGAAGGTGAAAAGCTTCGAATTGCCTGCTCATTTATAGTTTCACTTCACTTTTAATATCATAATTGCATTCAGGTCACTACTGACTACCCAATGAAACCAGCAAAACTTAAACTTCTTGAATAAAAAATTGAATGACTACGATTGGTCAATCTGGCAGGAGTTGGTGGGAAATTACTAACTTGCTACTGTTCACCAACGAGCACCAGCTCAATGTACTTAGGAACTTCCGAAGATCTGCTGAACATGATTCATATTGCAATAAAAATTTGCTCATGAGTGTAAACAGCCTTTTGTAATAATACCAGTGTTTAAATTCTATAATGTTCTCATCATTATCAGAAATCATATCAGTGACGAGAGTTACTGAAAACCCCAAAAGTTCTGAATGCACAGCATAAAAAAATTTTCTCAATGTCAGAGATACTTACCAACTTCAGAATGATGTACATATAATCAACCTAAACTTTCAAGTTATCTAAAAGGATTACTGTGTAATGCATCGAAAGGAATTATCAAGAGACTATCAAGACTATTTTCATGATGTCGTCATTAATTATTCGCACTCAATATCCAGTAATACTCATCATACCACCACCTACCTCACCATATCATGAAAATTTACCGCCGGAAAGGAAAGGAAAAGCCTCTGGAGAAGTAATTGTAAACGAAAACCAGCGAAACTAGTCAATAGATATTATGCAGCCTCTCGAAAGGAGCAAGTTTATACACCAAATATCTGAACATTTTCATTGAAATATTGTCTTGGTCCTCCTATTCCGCTGAAGCTTGAGGCATAATTGCTACTTTGATTTCAATGAATGCCTTTGCCCTACATTTTGGAAATTTTCGCGGAAGTCTTTCGGGAAAGAATTTCCTGAGACTTCCTCCGAACTTCCACAAAGAAGATGACGAAGAAAATACGTACGTATAACCGGAAAAGATATAAGCTAATCGCCTATGACGGACATTGGCTATAAGTTTCTCACCAATAGACAAGGTCAGTGACACCTAAAGGCATGGTAACCTTGAGAACTGGTCGTCCCCAAGGGACTTCTCGAGTCTTATATTACAACACGTTTCCACCCGCTCAGGCACTAGGGATGCAAAAGAATAACATAGCGCCTTCACTTCCATCAAATTCGCTCTGGCTTCGCTAGAAATGCAACACCCAAAAAACTAAGCTGAGGGACACTATGAACGGTGGGCGAGAGCATCCTTCCCACCGGAATCCGATCCGCTCGACTCCGGTTGAGCTTCGAGGGTGGGAGGAGGTAGAGTAGGCCAAAAGTTCAGTGGGGGACCAAAGATAGACCCCATGTCTCGTGGCGCTGAGCGCGTCCTTCCTATTTTTTTTAATGAATGTGACCCTACGGGTTGGCGACTGCCGGGTTTTCCGAGTGAGTGGGCAGGGGAGGAACACCGCCACACACTCCCCGGTAGAGCCCCATTCCACGGGACCCTCCTTATCCCCCCCCCGACGATATTTCCCTACGCTATCCGCCCAAGTCCATTCCAGGTGGGTGCTTCACCAACTACACCATCGCGGGGAGGAGGCGTAGGGAAGGCTCCTCTTTGAGGGGGAGTGGGAAAGAGGAGGTCGCGCCGATGAACGGTTGTGAACCCGTCCACCATCCCATTGGTCGGAACCAGTTGGACGATCGCCAGGACCCGATTCTTATTCTTTATTATTTTTTGTGTTTCCCGTGATGCGTGCGAGCGTGCGTGTGGAGGAGGGTTCGGGAGAGCTTCGGGACGAAGAGTGCGGGGTTGTTGTTTACCCGTTGACTATGGGAGTTTCTGATACAAGTCCCGCGGGCCACGAAACTGCCAAGCAAGAAGCCGGCTCGGTACATGCCGCCTTTCTCCTCCGTCCCTCCGCCCGCCTCGGGAGTGGATCCCCCCCCCACTCGACCACGAAGGCGCGGGGAATGTTTTCCACCTGGCGGTCACGCTGAGGGTTCCGGGGCGTCGTCAATTAAAACCATAAGGCGGCGGTGATGGAGGAAGGGGTTTTTTTGGGAGGGTATAGGCCGCCATGGAACGCAATTCCGTGGGAGGGCGGATGGAGCACGCGAGAACCACTCTCCCGACGCAATTTACGAATTTCTCGGACGGCAGCCCATCGGTGTACTTGCGGCCACTAAAATTCCTTCCCTCCTTCCTTGTACGCGTGAGTTTCTTTTTAACAGCCGCGCATTCAATTTAACCCGTGCGGTGTTAAACACGAAGGTTCGTCAATAAAATAAAAATGACAGCTCACGAAATTTCATTAACGCGGCTTGATCGCTCCGAGGAACCCAGTAGTAATGGCAAATAAGCACTAAAGCAACCGAGACGAAAATTCCCTGGGGGAAGAATTTATTGTTCACCCGTTATGTGTGCAGAGCCTCACGGATAAACACGAGCGTCGTCAAATTCTTGCCATTACTCCCACGAAGAGTGTTTCCATACTAACGGGCTACACTAAGCGATTGTGCTAGTAAGAATAAAATAATTTCTTAATTTCATGAAGTAAACTGCTACTTTTTGTGCATCTAGTTAAAGATGTGAACATAAGTAAAAGCATGTGATAGGTTTAAGAAAATGCTGACATTTTTATAGTCGCCGGGCCGTCTCCGATGGTCTTAGATCTTCCGCTGGGATTCCAATAATCCCATTTTGGCAAGCCATCAATTTTCCCAAAGTGCGGAACTACCAGGTTAGCAAAAACACCAAAGCCTGAGGCACATTTTTTACCAAACTATGCCGGCCGGTTATGTAAACGAGCAATTTAATAGACTAAGCAGTAAAACGTATGTATGTATTGATAATAAATAGAACAAATTACAGAATTCACGCAAATAATAGGCGATCTAGTGCCTTCGTCACAATGGCTCCTGCATTAAATTTTACGTACACATTGAGTTATATGTCTAGTTTATTTCGCTGATATGTAAAGAACCCTTGCTTTAATCTAATCATATTTTTTTATTATTTAATCCCTTCATGTTTATTTAGCAAAGTTTTCTTCTTTACAAAGCGTATCAAAATTTTGAAAATAAAAACTGGTCCAAGTAGGTTCCCGTGACATGGAGACGAAGCGCTTAAGTTTTTTTCAAGGAGAGCGGATGAAGTGAAAATAAAACTTCCTAGTCTCTCCGTTTTGACCATCGACGTCGACATTTGTTAGCAACCGTTATATTATGACTCGTTTTAACGATTGATAGAACGAACGAAGTTTCCACACACAAACGTAAAGTGGTCCAATGGGAATGACCTCTCTTTGTTCAGATGTGGCTGTGAGAAGGAAAGAGATTTATGAGGCGCACACAGCCCCAGATACAGGTATTATTTATCGCTCGACGTAACCTGGAAACGCCCCCAGATGGCAATGGGTGATCATCACAAAAATATACACTGAATCAACGCTTGTGATAAAGACTTAAGAGGCGTTAGCTTACAGAATATCCAACGAGTGAACGAAATAAAATAATAAAATATTGATATGTTAGAGTGCATCGATGGAAAATCTTTTCAGCCTATAAATGGAATGTTTTATTAAAGGTTTCCTTCCATGAAACTTATCACTATATACAAAATATATTCATTCCTTTTTACTCAAGGAAAAAAATTGCATTGTAAATTACAAGAGTGTTTGTTTGTAAGGCTTTACACAAATCAGAGGCTGAGAATGAGATACGGTGATATTTCCGGTGTATGATTTTATCCAACTATTTTTGTAGTCACAATTAATGTGAATGCAAACCCGTTCATTTCTTTGACACCTGCTAGATTTGAACTAAAGTTATATACGCTTGAATATTGTCATGAGGAAAGTTTTTCTTTATTATGAGCTGTTTATTATGCATATAGTCTTCTATTTAATAGTACATTCAATGATTTTGATTTCAACATCCAGCATTTTAAGTTTGGTAGAAACTTATATATATTCCATGATTTTATCTTCATTTTTGTGAAAGTAAATTTATAAATTATGGTCCTATTCTAAATGAGGAAGTTGAACCGCTAATCTTTTGATGGAGCCATAAAATAAATGTTATATTTCCTGATTCAAACCATAAAGTTAAGTGAATTTTAATGGCATAAATTCTCTTTTGTTTTTTATAACTATAAAAGAATCAACGGCATTGTTTTACTTAAATGTAACTCATAACGCAATAATCTGGTATCTGTACCACATAGAGTTTTTCTCGCAATTTAGAATTGAGTAGTCATAAGATTAAAAAAAAACAAAATAATTACAGGAAATTCGACAAAATGACTCAGATAAAAATGATCAGTAAAAACTTAAGGGAATCATATACATTTCTGCTTCAATTCCACATGTTGTAATTGGCACCTCAGGGACCCGATATTTTCTATGAAAATACGACTCTAGATGGCATTGATAGTTTTTCCATATCAATAATAAAAATTAATGTGCAAGTATCGTCCACAAGTGTTAAAATTATTCGCCACGCGAAATAATTGCGAACGCAGGGATTATATACATTCGCTCTCACGTCATACTAAACTATGCGTAATCTTGATTTCCCATAGTGCAAGAGGGACAAGTATATTTCCTTGTTACGGCTACTATATTCCAGGAACTTCTTTTAATAAAAAAATCACACAATGTAGATCTTGCTAATGAAATGCGTAAAAACATTTTTATATGCTACCTCACCGATTGGTTCAAACTTAATCTCTAAAAAATGAGTTAAATCCATCGGCTGAAAGTTCAACCCAAGAATCCCAATACGTTCTGATGCGATGAAAGAAACTAAACTAATTGAATCATAATAACTATGAAAAATAATTAAAATACTGATAAAAGGAAATAAGTACATGATCATCTTTCGACGTCCTCATTATAAAAACGTTCACTTACACAGCCAGATTATTTGAAAGCATTCAGTCGGAATATCAGAACGCGTTGTGGGCGGAATCGTAACGTCATCATCAAAAATTATTGATAGGGTTAAATTATTTACCGAATGTTTCTCCTATTTCTTTTGGTGTAATTTCATTTTATTTCTCTCCAATCCCGTTTCCATACTTTAACTTGAAATTTTGAGATAAATGCCATGCGTTTGCATGAGCGTGTCTTAAAGAAATCATTTGAGCTCGTCGGAAAGAGAGGAATTTTAAAGACGCTGAGGGAGGGGGTGTTTACATTCCATAGCACTTGGACACGTAATTTTGTAGCGGAGACGTCCGGGTTGGCGAGGGTGAGACTTTTGAGGCTGGCGCCGATGAGAAAGCGCGCACACGCTTAAGCGTCGGTCGGAGGTGTTGAGCAGAACAGCCGAGAACATTATTCAGAGTACGTGATTTACCGCGCGGAGTACCGCCGCCGCCGTCTTCTTCTCTCGTCCCGTTCTCTGCCCTCTCTGCCTCTTTCACCCCCTCCCATGTATTCCTCCGCGCCTTTTTCACTCCCTTTCCGCATTTCATCCACTCCCTCCCTTGAATAATCCGGGACGCTGAGAATCGAAAGACGGCCAAATGGCTCTGTAGGGGATTCGGCAATGAGAGGAGAAAGGCCCTGGGTACCTTGAAAATACCACACTGCATGCTAATAAAGAAAAAAGCAAAAATTTGTTTGCCATCAGGAAATGCATGAAAAGAAGAAAGATAATATCTTCCTCCCCAATCACATCTTTTCCCCCTACAAAATCTCCTGCGTAGGAAATTCATTACATATTTCTGAACTCAGCAAACCTGGCTGCAGTATCAGTTCCGTTGATTCATAAAAAATGAATATCTGCAACTGGAATTAATGACGCCATTAAGAATATTATCATCCGATTTTTCAAGTCGATAATGTATCTTTTATTTAGTCTTCTGCTTGTCTGTCGAGTATTGTCTTCCACAAATGAGATTTTTGCGTGCCATAGGAACAAACAGGATATGAAAAACTTGCTACTGGAGCAGTCAGTCAAAATAGTTACTAATATGCGGATTAGGTGTTTAAGTCTACAAGATTCCTTACCTCATGAACGCTATCATCTATGAAAATCACTGTTTTATTATCGCTCAATTAGTATAATTATCCGCATAAGCGAGAACGTGTGCTTAATTATAGAAACGCGGGCGGCGTAGCTATTTAGGGCTACAGCTGAGGAAGAGGTAAATACCACAGCGATCGGAAAATTAATATTTTCGATTTTACATGTGTACAACAATATTTTCAATTATCATTCACATAAAATATTCATTACTAGCATCATTATTTTATTACCTAAACACCTGAAATAAACTTTCTTTTCTAGATTACATCAACAACCTTGTCTACTCATGGCAGGAAATACTGATGAGGATGACTAACAAGATTCCTTCATCCAAGCATCCAGAGGAGAGAACTAAAACCAGGCCAAACATACTCATCGAACGTTTCAGAGCAACCCACGTTGTCCTCTTTTGTCAGAAAGCCTCAAAGATTTGGAAAACCTTTTAAAACTTTATTGACCATGAGCGGCCGAGAAATATTAACCAAGTTATATATGCATGGGTGGGAGAGAAGACGTCCGGGAGCATCAGTGACCTGAGAGCCCTCTTCACATTTCACTCCACCTTCTGGCGAATCGGCGCTGGATTTCGGAAGAAGAGGGCACAAAAAGTTTCGCTCCCACCTCCACCACCGCCTTTATTTCTTTCCGGATCCGCGCGCATCTCACGGACGGACGGGTGGGACATGAGCAGGTGGCGGTGTGAGGTGTGGCTACACCAAGAACTCCCATAGCGTATGCTCGCCACTACTACAGATTGGCAGCGATGGGAAAATCAAACTCAGGAAGTTTCCACGAGGATTGACGAAAAAATGGGATTCCGGAAACCTCAGAAAATATTTTGCTTACAAAGGGCAAAAGTATGAAAACCAATCATTCAGAATATTGCAATGAACGTCCTTGACTCCCTGTGAATGATATAGACCCATTCCGTCTTACCGAAAAATTTCAGATAAGGAGTAAAATGCGGAAGAATTAAAGGAATAGTCTCACGTGTTCGAGCACCTCTATTAATTGAGGCAATATCGCATTTTTATATTTTCCTATTCCTTTAAATGATTGTAAGTATTTTTTCACTACGTCTTTCATGCACGTTACGTGCCAACAACTCTTTGCGTACTTTCCATGTATGGTATCGATGCACTCCCTGCCACAGACCTTGCTGGTGGCTTTCAAAGTATCATGTAGTGGATGTAGATATATACACAACGTAACCGGAAGACCGAGCTTTTCTCGGTAAAGTGGGATTGAGTATTTCATTTACGGTTCCTTAAAATTTTACATTTTTTTAATTCTACGTACAATGATCTAATGATGGGTCGAGTCATTTATAAAATAACGTCTAACTTCTGGCACAACGAATCCAAAATCAACATCATAACAGATGGATGGTAAATTTCATTTTTTTTTGCATCAGCGTAGTAAGGAACCTTTGAAACAGTTTATTCTCAAATTTTGTTTTTACAATATTTATCATTCAAATCTTTTGGAACATAAATAAGAAACAGATTCATTGTCTTTTCAAATTGCTAACATCGGCAATAATGCCCAGTGAAAAATAATGGCATTCCTTTATTTATTTATAAAAACGAAAACGATTCGCAACTATTCTGTTGGTCAATGCGGACGCCACACTTCAATAAGTTTTTTCAAGACCGACACCTATGTCAATCGATTTCTCGAGCCCGAAAAAATGTGAATTCACTTCATTTTAACAAAAACCGCACCCCTATTTTCAGGATAAAACTTACAGAAACTGAAATCTTATAGTATGGTTACGACAGATGCTACTCACCCCGCACCTACAAGTGGTGAAAAAACAGATTTCCATCTGTAATTTGGAAAAAACAAAGATGCGATATGGTATGCTAATAGATGACTGGTATCTTTCGTAGTAGATATATAATTTACTTACTTAACGACTAGCTGATGTTTGATTCATGCCTCTGATTGAAGATACCATATGTGACGGCCATTAGTGCAATTCATAATAATGTTCTAATACGATTCAGGATTGAGTTAATTTTCCTAATTGATCATGCGTAATATTCAGATGTAAACATGATAAAAGAGCAGACAGAAGCAGTGTAAGCATTAGCTCTACAAAAAATTCTTATCCTTCTCCAATTTCTCCTTGTTCCTTAAATAAACAGTTCTCTCAGAGGTTCGGTGAACTTCGTCGTTGATTTACTAATTATGGAAAAGAGAATCAATCTCTAATAACTCAAATGTTTATATCTAAACATAATAGGGTTTTCCAGCCGGCGTGAACAGTTCATTCTCATGGTCGTTGAAACGTACACTGCCTCACTAAAGGAGGAGAGTTTAGGAGACTTCTTGGTGAAGATGAGTAAAACGGATGAGCTCAGACTTTTTCTCCCAGTTCCAAGTGCTTTCGGAGTATTAACTAAGTATAATCCAAAGTAAAGAGGTAAGCTAATCTTGACCTAAAAATTACCTCCTAAATGAAATTTTTTTAGACTTCCACAAACAAAATGCGTGGATGTTCTTCAGCTCGGAAAAATTATCTTAGAGTTAAGCCAATTTTCTTCTCAACTCGTCTTTCATAACATTTTTCATTTCTGTACTAGTCTACGCAACTCAGTATTTCTTTCCTCCCATATATTATCTATTTTTATCCTCATTAGGCGTTGTAAATATGAAAGTGTCCATTAAACATCTAAAATGAAAGAGAATGGATTGTCATTTTTAATCCCGTATTCTTAACAAAAAGATAGAGTTCATCTTATCATAAACTATATAAAAATCCATGCATATTTCCATTACTGAGTGTATGTACATTGCAGAATACAGTTCACGTTCTTCGTTCACAACGACCGCGTATGTTACAATTAGGCAAAACCAGCATCTCGAATTCAGAAGCGTGGCAGATCCGCTTCATTACTCTCTACTCATTTTTTGGTTTTTTAAGTGCCATCACAGCCATTTTGAGTCATCGTTAATGAAGTTCATTACTCTCAGATGTTCCAAAAGAATTCATATGTTGATATGACCGTGGAATCAACGATTGGTGAAGCGAAGGAAGGGAGTGCTCCGAGAGATGATGATGGCAACGGTGGAGGAACTGTTGAACAACTGCCATTCATAATTAGTGCAAATAGACTTGGAAATGCCTTCTTTTTTTCGAAAAGTGAAGGGTCAGGCGTGATGTTGTGGAATCGAGACATAATGAAAACTTCGTTGCAATTTTCCACAGTTAAAACTTTATTGCCGACCATGGTTTCGATACACTGTATCATCATCAGGTGATGATGATACAGTGTATCGAAACCATGGTCGGCAATAAAGTTTTAACTGTGGAAAATTGCAACGAAGTTTTCATTATTCTTTTTTTCGTTTGCTTCACCTTCCATGCCTATAACCTAACAAGAAAATACTACAACGGGATGAATACTTTGCAAGCAAGTTTCGTGGAGCAACAAGCTCTTGGTAAAGCCGAATATACATTGTGGCCTACCTCCATCGTCTCTCCTGCACACGGGATGACCTACGAGAATAATAAATGATGCGACCCACAGGCTCCCTTACTCATGACCGTGTGACGCATTTATACGATCTGTTCAAGCAAATCCTATAAACTTCAATATGTTCATTATTCATTTCATCTAATGGCACATGTCATTCGGTAGATAAAAAGAGATTCAAATAGAAATCGGATTAAATCCCATCGTTCTTCTATCATTTAAGATCCTTTTCTCGTGGCATCCACCGGTCGCGTACATCACAACTTACCATCGGCAACAGATGGCATTCATCCATCACTTGCCCCTCCGAACTGTTCTCCGTTCCTTCGTTTTAACACGAGCTTCCCCCCACGTCATTGACCGAAAAGAGGTGGTAGCTACCACCAATAGCGCGGTTCGTATGACAATTCTGCCCGGAGGGTCTCTCTCCCGCTGGGAATAATCGTTAAGGGAATCGATCCGGATAAATGGCTGAGAAGCCTAAGCGGCGAAAAAGCGTAGGCGGCAAGGCGAGGGCCTCATTTAACGCCCATTTAACAAAATCAAGGCTCGGAGTGTTGCGAAAAAAAAACTAAGAGGTCTTCTCGACGAGACGGACTGTATTGATTCCTAAATACCATTCTCACTTGTAAAAACTTGTCTTTGTCGAAGGTTCTGGGTCGTTTTTTAGTCGCATACAACTCATGCTTAAAATATTTCATGAATAAACATTTCACTATATCTATGCTCAAAATCAAATTACGCCAATTAATTTGATTAACTAATTGTTCATAATTACTAAAGGACATAAACATGAAATAGCTATAAGGAAATAAAGTGGCGAAGTTTCAATCAGTGGCACAGCGCCATTTTTTTTAGGCCGTACGGGTTTGACCTCCTTCCCAATTTACGCAAACTTAGGCAAGCTATAATTTAAGCGGAGCCAATTAATCATTGGTCTCACCTTTCCTCAAAGAAGGAAGGGAAAGGCCGAGTTCTCACTCGATAGAAGAAAAAAAGAATGAACGCTGTTTGCCAAAAAATCGCATTGATGTCCGCCGGCAGATCCCAGAACCGGACCTACTGTAGAACGGACCCTGCAGTGCGTTTTGGCGCCTTCCACGTCGGATCCCGAAGAGAACAGCGAGACGGAAACAAATGAGAGAGGGAGTGAGCGAGAAAGAGATAGAGTGAGGGAAAGGGAGAGGTAGAGAAAGAGTAAAAGAGATGAAAAATATGGGTTGAGGGTTGACAAAAGGGAGGAGATGTAGGTACGTCGGGCGGCCGGGGAGTTCGCAATGAGACACACAATGGGAATGTAAATCTCAAGAACAGGGTTAGCATACGTGTGTGTGTGTGTGTGTGTGTGTGTGGCAGGGCGAGGAGGAGTGGGAGGAAGACGGAAGGGAGGCAAGTGGCTGCGGGGGGTGCGGTGGAGGGGGGGGCGCGCGGTGAGGAAAAGGGCGTGGCGGGCAAGTCTCCCCAATAATCGCCTCCAACGCTCGGACCGTTATGAGTTTTGTGAGAGGAATTTTTTCGCGAGGAAGAAGGCCGCCGCCGCCGCCAAGATGTTTGACGTTTCGTGGAGCAGCCTAAACATTTCTCGGAAAAGCATTTCATTTCGTCCCGTGGGCGAATTGCTACCGTCGCTCTTCCGTGGAAGGGTGCCCGCTTGATACGTGCTAAGAAAGAATTCGGAAACCACATTAGCAATTTAAATCAATTTTTTTCGAACCCGCGAAGTTATTGGTAGCTGATTTAGGGAGGAAAACGGGATGAATTTTGAGGTAAAATGAAGGATTATACTTCATAGCGAATCGAGACTAACCGTTCGTTTACCGGAATAACGTTCTTCCGACGCTTTGATTGCCGATATAACAGAATATGATATATCGTGCATTGGTGCCGGAAGGAGATAGGATTTCCCAGGTTCGACGAAAAATTATAAATTTCTGTCCCATCCGATTAATTTCCCCTTCTTCAAGACAGCGATGGACCGCAAGCAATCAACGGTAATATATATATATATATATATATATATATATATATATATATATATATATATATATATATACGTTTTCTCGAGAATTACCAAAAAATGTGTGACACACCTTAAATATTAATGTGCAGATTTGTACGCTCAATGTCAGTGGAAATATTATATCGTTTTAACAACTGTTATCTATCCCGCGGCTAATCAAGGTTAAATTATGGAAAAATATAAGCAACAGCCTCCACATGGAAATCCATCGTATCACAATTGAAATAAAATTATTCAAACGAATAGGAACTGGTTGTTACGTTGCCTGAAATACCGGTTTTCCGCGTTGAATGCCCAGGTTTAAATCCCGGGGGGAGCGGGAGATATTAAAATAATATTATGATTCCAACTTGATTATTGTGAAGGTGCACTTTAAGTGCAGCGGTTCATCCGTTGGAGAAGAAGTTGACTTCAAAAACTTGCCGTCTTCAATAGACTAAGCTAAAGCCAAAGCCGGGTTTCTCTCCGCTCTTCCTTCAAAGCTGAAACTCATCCCTCCCCATTTATCCATTAAGGAGCAAGTCACGTTAGCAGTTGGCTGTCATTCCTAAAATTTATTACTTTCTAAAAGCGACTAATCACTTATATATGATGTGAACCTTGAGGTATCAATCGATCTGCCCACTACCTTCGCAACATTTCTTAGTTGCCCTCGCCTTAGTTACCCGTTAATTTATCCTGCAAAATTAGAAATTTAAAATTGACAATACTTGAAGAAACAGAGGCTAAAACATATATATATACATATATATATATTTTATATAATATTATATTATATAATATTATATTATATATAATATAATATTATATATATACATATTTATATATATAATCACATGCGTTCACGTCCCTAGATCATAACCAGGTCTACTGTCATGATTTAATTAAATCTATAGAGCCACTATTTAAGAAAAATTAGGCACAACATAATGCATTCCCTTCCTCTTTTCCCTTAGAATTTTTTCAACGACACTCGGTAATTAGCTCATTGTTTAATAGCAGTTATTGGTGCGGTAGGTCAGTTAAACTTGATATTTAATCTCATACTTCCACCGAAAGGAGGAATAGATTTAACTCGCGAGAAAAATAAGTTCGTTGTTTTCCAGAGCCAGAGAATTGCGGGCGTCTGTGAGAAATGTGATAGGTATCGGAACCTATAGATCTTACGATGGGCTTAACCCTTATCTGATACCTTACTAGGGCGCAAATTTACTTCGCTGAGTGATCTTTCGACTTCCCTCCCCTATGTATTTCAAAGTTTGTCAAAATATAAGGAATTGAAAAAAAAATTATGAGCAGAAGTGATATGAGTTGAAAGCACTACGTTTAAAATTTCATCCGGGCAGTTGAGTGATATGAAAGGAAACAACCCGATTAAAAATTTCATTAGCTTCAGCGTTCAAGGACGAAACAAGTTCCCAGAGGCAAAGAATATTTTTCCAAGACCAACCACCCTGCCTCCATTTCACTCGTCCGAAGATGAGGGGCTCGGAAGCGAGGGCAAACACTTGGGCGAGTGGAGAGCATGTCCCAGAGCGCTCTCGAGGAGCCAGCGGCGGTCTGAAACCTCAACTCTTTGCGGCTGGCTCCTAGAATCGCACACGAGAAATCGTTTCACTCCGTGAGCATCCCCACGGTCGTAAAATGCGCGCATGATGAAACAATGGAGGAGTTCAATCGAAAGGGATTGGATTCCATTTGCTGAGCCATCGGTGAATCATCCTCACTCAGCGTTCAGAGAGGAAGGCAATCACCAAGTACTTTCCAACTCGCACTTCCCTAAACGATGATGCCCGTCCATCACAAAATTTAACTTTAATTAACAGCTAAGGGGCCAAATTTGGAGCTCGAATCATGGTGTCTGAATTACATGAAGGCTTTCTGGAAGTCACGCAACCCAATTATGGGGAAAAATATAATTATGTGGAGAAGAGATGGTAAACATCTTTTATGACGTAGCTATGTTTTTGCTATCCGGGAATCTGTTGGTGTGTGTGGCCCTGCAATCCTAATAATCCACTCCGGGCTTGCGATCAGGTTTCCTGAGAGACGAACCGCTACGATTTACGAAACAGCCACGGCCGAGTCAGGGTTGGAACTCTCAAGCTAGCCTAGTATGCAGACGATCGTGTTACCGACTTAATTTTCCCGACACGAGTATGTTAAAAAACATAAAATCATGATGCATGATTTTATGTTTTCATAATTACTGATTAGATCCCTGATTACCATTATTGAAAGTAAGATAAAGACATACATAAATAATAAATAGTTAAAGATTCCTTACTTCATTATTAGAAATTTAATATAATTCCATCTCTCTAATTTGATAAGGGTCCCTAGTCCTTGGTAGATTTATGTCTCACTACGTCAGTTGTAGGCAAATATTTCTCACGTAAATCTCTCAATTCAAGTATACTTCATCGACTCGAAATAATGTCTATGCCAGAGGTTTTCACCAAGAAGAGGCTACCTTCCGAGGGAAAGTTGGTTGGGGGAGGACCGAGCCACAGGTTGGTGGACTTAGAAACGAAGATACAATCTCTCTTAAGATAAATTGTCCTCGATTTCTCGAATTAAATACACAAAAATAGTAAATATACGCTTACCGTTTGGAATTCATTTTTTCAAGGGTTCTTAAGAGGTGGGTAGGGAGGAGAATGACATGTGGTGAAAAGGGCACATTGTTGAAAAGGGTAAGGATCACTGCTCCAGGAAGAGTCCTCCCTCTTCTTTAACCTATGTGAATTGACGGCGGAGCTCCATGATTGATAAACGGAAAGCCGCTCTCAAATCTGTGAAGTCTGACCCCCATGATCCTATACGCTATGCCCAAAATAAAATTCATGGTTATAAATGTCTGAATATTATTCCTTACATTTATTTCCTTTGAGCTAACACGTCCTTCCTTCACGTATTCTTTCCTCTATAAAAATATGGAAAATATGAACCCGCCAGCCGCCACAAATCATTTAAATGGGCAGGTTAAAGAGGGAATATGCCCACGAGCAGGAATTACTGAACTGCGAATTTACTTGACTGATTATCGCAGGATACATGGATCTATACTTTTATTCTAGATCCGATAATCACTGAAATTCTGCTTAAAAAGAATAAAATTACAAATAATTCGCAATTTAAGATATTTAAGTCTATTAATTATTGATTTTATTATCCTAAGAGCGGAATTATGGTCATAAGTTTCCATTCCGAAGCATGTCAATTAATAATTGGTGGTGCTAAGACATTATCCATCAGTTATGAACTAATTCATGCTTTTTATAATATTTGGAATCCAGAAGCATATTTACATACAAATTTTTGTTCGATTAAGCAGATATATTTTAGTCAAAATAAAAGACCCACACAATCTAAGAGTGCGCAAGAAAAGTTTTTGAATTAATTATATTTAATTATCCTTATGAATGATTACAGGAGGTGTGGTTCCGATATTTTAAATAAAAGATTTTTCAAGCATTAAACAAACAAATGATAATATTTGAATATATGAAGAACTGACCGAAAGATTGAGACTAAAGCTAGAGTATTTATATGTAGACCACTAAGAATCTCTAATGTTATGGTACTATTGTCTACAGGTTAAATTACTATTAAAAATGCTTTATTTATGCCTATTACGACGCTCATTTCCACCAAATTTTTCTCTTTAAAGAGTAAGAAATAGTTAAACATGAGGGCGAGTAGTAAATTGTTCCTTACATTCATAAACTTACGAGCTTTTTAGGTACTTGAGTATGGTTTACCTCTCCATGCTTCCAGATAATATCTCAGGTTAACTATATCCCCGGGTGTTACCAGAAAGATAAAAGCCCTCAAAATAATTCTGACGGTCCATTAACTTTGAAATTGACGAAAAACACACACTCACGACCTCAATTAGACAAATGAATGATTCTTCCGAAAAAAACAACTTAAAAGGTAGCATCATCGCGCACTAAGGAACTACCGTTAAAAATCACCAAACAATTCACTTAATCCAATCACTCGAGATGATCCAATCTCATTCTAACGCTGAGATTCTAACAGCAGTAACAAATGACTGAATATTTAATACCTCGCCAATTGATTCATTTTAATTACAATGCATTTTTAAAGTGTACGTGTTGACTTGCCCGGGCGTGGTTGTCGGGTTCATGGAGCTGTTGAACATACGCATGCAAATGATGGCGTCATTCAAACTCGTTATATTTCATATAAATAATTGAACAGGATCAGTGTTCAATTGATTCGTCATGTTTTTCTCCTATGCTTTGCCTGACAGTGCTTAATTACACTGTTGATTTGCAACTGTTAAAATTTATAAGTTCATCATTCCGCTTTTTTTCTCAACATTCAGTGCTGCTCACTTGAATTGACTTCCAACTGACCTTTACAAGCCTGACCGACATCTCAGTCAAGGCAGAATTACGACTGACCACAGTTATGGAAAATATTGTTAGCGTTTTTCTCAGAAGCAAATACTCAGCCCGTCTGAGCTAATCCCACAGATGATGGCATCCGACGTGATGTCCAACATCCGTGATTCAGCTAGATACAAGCTGACGACTCCCATCCGAAAGAATGAGCGGTTCGACCAGGTAGGACGTCACTGGTGACGTACCACCAAATTACAAACATAGGGGCTTAAGGGGAATGAGGAGATCATCAAAATTTTGATATGCTTATTCATGAAAAAAAATGTCAATTCGTATGCGTTGTTAATCCTTTCGTTTTACCGCCCAAATCAGATTTTAAGATACACTCATTGGGGGCAACGCCCCATGATCTTGAGATACCCAACCCAAAAATGGTAGTAGTAGTTTTGAGGGGAGGCGACCGACAGCTAAGGTCATTTGCGCCATAGGGGATGGACAGGAAAGGATGAAGGGTGGAGAGAAACCCGGCGTCGGCATTAGCCTACTCTTTACGAAAGGCGCCAAGGGGTCCGCAGTTTAACGTCCCATCCGACGGACGGCGTACTCCCTCAAAGTGCCCTCCACAAAGCACCTCAAGTAGGGATCGAGATACCTCTGAAAAATATTCAACACCGCCGGGATTTGAACCCGCGCCCTCAGGGTGGGAAGCCAGTACGTTAGCCCCCGCACCATCTCGGTTCACCCTCCGAAAACATCCGATGGGATGTTTTTCGATGTGGAATTTCCGGGCTGAGTGTTGACCTGATACGCCATCTTGCTGGGAACTTGACGGGAATAATGCGGGACAGAATGTGGCCCAGCGCCACAAGGAAAACTGAAAACGAGGGACAGATGATTTACTGCGTAGGAATCATACGAGTGGGATGATGTATGACGGGGAGTGATTGGTATTCAAATATTCTTTTGACTTTTGTACAGAAAACATCAAACAATCATACTAACCGAAAGCGATTACACCATTTGAAATCATTGTTGGTATCCTCATTAATTAATATGTACATAGACAAAAATATGGCAGGCGGCAAGAAATGAGGAAAGTGCCCCATATATTATTTTTCAAACATGATTAAATACGGAGGTTTTCTAGTGAATTAGTTTATTACTTGCATAAATTAATTCGTAGATACGAATTAAGCGTACAGTATTTAACTTTGGCCGTGTAGTTATGTGAGATCGGTCATTGTCGGCGATCTCTAGATCGCAAGATTTGACTTCGGCTCCCCGGAATAGATGCATGATAACGAATTAGCTCTCATATTCAAATGTGCTAATGACGCTGTAATATCTCACTCGTCAAAACACCTAAAACGTTTTGCCAAGATAAAAATTAAACGAGGCTTCCCTGTTCAACAAACCGTTTTGAGCACGCCATAAATATACACGAAACACGTTTTTGATAGCAGCAAGTGTGTCATTACTCATCTAAGGAGCAAGCTTAAAAAAAATCACTATTTTCCATAGTTTTATCTTTTATCGCTTATGTCATTAATTCACGACTTGTTTTGCTCTCTTTAAAATGACCCAAAATACCGTGTTCTCGTCCTCCCTCAACTCAATCATCTAACGCATTCCCCATCCATCACTTACTTTGCCATAACTCTTTTAATGGTTAATTAGAGATAAATAAGATTACGTTCATGCATTTGCGCGGAGGTGGCGAAGTCGTTCAGGTGTGAACAAGTGTCAAGTAAAGGGGCGGGAGGTCCAGGCTGCATGCGGCGTCACAATAAATTTTAGTCTGCTTGTCAATAAAAGAAATCAAGGTGAGGAGGCGGGAGGGAGACAGCAGAATAATTGCATGGCGAAATTTATGAGCCACCTCTTGCCTTCCCAAATCTTCGTTTTCAATATAATTTCCTCCCCCCCCCCTTCCGGTCTCAAACTTGATCTTGAATATTTCTCCTCTCTTTGTCCCAGGTACATTTCTCTTTCTGCTCCGAACCGAATTTTTAAAAAAATCATACGCTCATGTATTTTTTTATTTTTCCAGAATATGTTTTGGCGGTAATGTTCCATAATTAAATTAACCTTGCCTTTATAAATGACCGCACCGCAATTTCTAAGAAACCGACCCGCAGGTTTATCCAACAGTTAATGTAAATGTTTAAGGTACAACACTAGTTGGGTATTTGTGCCCTAATTAATTAGATTAGACGTTCAGAGTCTATCTGAAGCATTCTTGTGTGGAAAACCACACAGTTCACTTCAAATAAATCTAACTATTTACTCATCTCATATTCTAGTACTTCATATGCCTGAATACACAAGCAATAAATTCCATTCAAAGCTATAATTAGCATATTTTTACGGCTGAAGGCCCAGTCATAACTTTCCTGACATTCTCACTAAGAGCTCTTTTCTCTACTCATCTTCAATTAGCATTCTTAGCGGATGAGAAAGCCTACTGTCATGAATATCCTTCTCTCTCCGTAATATTTATACCGCCGTTTTCTAATTTTATGATTATCTGTTCGCTTTATTCACATTATCCTTTTACGAGTATTCAATTTTATTTGTCCTCCACCGGAATCTTCGTAATAAATGTATAGTGGCAATTTATTTCCACCGCGTCCAACTGATTCAGAATCACATGTGAATGCTTCTTTGAGGGCACAGTGAAAATTATATTTTTCTCATTTGTACGCATAACTACGCTCTATAAGCTGACAAAGTTTTCCTGAGAAAGACCAAAAGTATTATCCACTCGCTATATTAGGAGTAGCAGTATGCAATATACTTTAACTATCGGTACAAGAAAAATAATTCATTTCAACAAAAACGCCTATTTTGTGGTTATTAACCAGACTAGCCATTAAATAATGCATATAAATCGTATATTAGCATTTAGTTTAACATTACCGTTTACTTCTCGCTTTTATGCCGCTAGAATTCCTCGGTTGTCATTGATTTCTCTTCAAAATGATAGGTCTTTTTGGCAGTCAATTTCCCTGGACTTTCACAGACTTGTCTCTTTTTCAACACTCTTCTTGCCTCTTACTTTCGACGTGTTGGGAGTTAGAGATTTGGGCTGACAGCTAGGGCTCTTAAGAAGTGTCAGCCTAGATCATTCCGCCAAGGCGGGTCAAAAGAGCACAGGACGTCGAAATTAATCGAAGATGTTATCCAACACAAAAAGGCAACCCGAAAGTAAAATAGGACGCCTTAAAAAGTTTTGCGATACATTATTTGCCATGCATTGAAAAAACAATGTATGCATTGTATTTAAACATTATCTGCATTTTAAAAATGAAAATCTTCTTCATTTGGCCCAATGGAAGGTCCAAAACCGGAATTAAGTGGCCTTCGAAATATTTTTTTAATGTTACGGAATCTATTAACAGTACCATTAGTCCCCTTTTTAGCATTCCGGTTAATCGCAAACAGCCCATTTCGCTCTGGTTTGTTGCTACTTGTTTGTTTGTTTTGGTGTTCATTTTACATACACTTCACACGATGGCGGCATAGTTAGAAGATCACGTATAGTTTTCACCATCCTGAGTCCACTTCACGACGCAGCTAAAGGTGTTCCAAGATGAGTTTTTCGTTTTATTTATGGCAAGGCAAAAAAATCACGGTGAAAAACAATGCGGAGATAAATACGCCAAAAATTCGTAGCATTGACTTCGGGATAGATGTGCACGAAGCTCCTGAAAGTCCCAATTGAAACATTAAGCCGCAGGATGCGCGTGAAAGAGACGAAAAACATTCAAACAATCCCATCTCAAGAGTTGGAATAGTTGTACGGAGGACCTCGGAATCTTCCACGTTGAGAAAGAATTGTACGAGAGGCGAAACCGAGCGGGAGAGAAGTGGGAGTCAAGGATGAAGTATGGGGAGGAGGGGTAGGGGTGGGAGGACGGAGGAGGAGCAATTAAGCGGCGGCCGGAGATTCCAAAGGGGGCCGGCCCCTCTCCCTCGGGCGGAAGATGTATGGCGACAGCAGAGCTGGAGGAAAGAGAGGAGGCAGTGCGCGCGAGGCTATTATATTGTTGGAAGAAGGCTCGTCCCTTTCCCCCGATGCCTCTCAGAGTAAATAAGTGTATTTCGAATTTGCTCCGTCGTCCATTTTCTCATTGGCGTGGAGAATCGGCAGAGCAGTCAATCCTCAAGAGATGCTCCAATGCCCAGTAGCGAGTTGGTTTTTCATCGCGAAGAGTTTTATTTTCCCTCACCACTCCTTCACCTCCACACCCGCTCCACCCACCCTCCTTCCCGCCCCGTGCTTAATACTTCGGACGCAAACACGAACGCGATTTTCCTCCGAGCCTCGCGTGATGAATCACGTTCTCTTTGTTTGTCATTTAAAGTTTCTCCCCCCCCCCCAATCTCCTCGTTAGTGAGACTCGCACTATTTGTTTTGGTCGGAATAACTTTGGTCCTCGTCGGGGGCACGCGGACAAAAAAAACATCCATAAATATTTCAAATGCCGGACAAATTGCTACAACTTCCACTAAGCAGAAAGAAATTCTTCTTTTGGAAAAAAACTGACGAAAGACGACAAAATAAATCTTACGCTTTATCTTTTGAAGGAGATGATGCTTATCTCTGTGACAGAAGGAAAAGAAAAGAGTGTCACAGCAAAAGGCACAATATTAATATTTTGCTATTAAATACGTGAGTATATATATGAAATCATCGTAAGTCATTTTCTGGTGGTTAAAAGCCCTTATATTATACATATTCCCAGAAAAACATTAATATTTGCACCATAAAATATAGCCTACAGCTGTTATATTAGGCTATGCCTAATATAACAGCTGTATATGCGATTTTTACTTTTCCACAAGTATTGCGTGTATCATTTGTCCATCTAAGAGCTTCCAGCCTTCTGATAAACATGTGACGCTCTCTGATGGTTCATAGTATTTTATTTAAATGAATCGAGGACATTTATTTTTAATCAGTTTTGCTTCCAACGCCTAAGGTCAATTCAACGCATACTTCATCGAACATGATAACTAATACAAAAAGACACATCTCTTTAATTTTATTATTCGAATTTTTTGGTCTTTCCGATTGATGAGATCAGGTTTCGTTAGTGAGTCTCCGCAGATATATCGTACATGTTTTCTCCATTTAAGTTCCGCCGTTAAGTGACACATTAACATTTTACCAGATCCACTATGTTTTAATCTATCCATATTTGTCACTTTGCCCGATTTAGCTCAGAGTAAGCCGACGAGTTTTGAGTTTTCCCTCACGTTCTTTTTTTTGTGTTATACATTAGAGAATTAGCAAAAATTTTACCGCTAGCGATCTTTCAATAAATAGTAACATGTTAGTTTTACAGTAGAGTAGGTTCAGGCCCCAGAAATAGGAAATCCTCGGCCACATTTATATTGTGGAACCCACTTACGTGTAGTTATGCATTGAATTACTTAAAACCAAATCGATTAATTGGCTAAAAGGTATTTCTTTATTTTTAACATTTTCGATGAAATATAGCGAATACTTCTGCTAATTATATAAAATGCAAACAAAGTCTATAAGTTAAAAAATAAAGATTCAAATATTCATCAAAATATTCTTTAATATTTGATACACATATTCAGATAGAAATTCATAATTAGGAGGTAAAAATAATCAAGCAGAACTTCTTACAATTAGATGCTACTATTACAAACATTCGGGCTGAATGTAAAGGAGAAAACACTTAATTACTGGAAAATGGAACTCAGATGAATCGCTAACGGATCCTGATTGAACACTACTGGATCTTGATTAAACACTACCGGATAGAGTGAAACTAAAATAATCGTAATTACTAACTATTGTACTTTGTTTGAAATATACGAGTATATTCAGCAGGATAGCAACGGCTAAATATTTTGGTATGAAAATGAGGACTATATGTAAATATTTCATTTGAAAATTCATGCATTAAAAGAATAGAAAAATAGCCAAGAGAAAAATCTGACACACACATAAATAGTAAATAGATAAAAAGTATTAAGATTTGAACTTTGACCATTAGGCTCTCGCCTGAGTTCCGTGAAGCTCATACACTGTACGAGCACCACACAAGAACAAAGTTTTCGCGCAATCGCCTGATTGAAAAAAATACAACTATCACGTAGTCACATAACACACATTTATGCAGAACCTAGTACCCCCAGCTTGGAAGTAAAAGAAATTATTTTTTAAATCCCCGATGAATGACGCTCAATGGCTGAACATGCAATAGCAAAATTGCCAATCGCCGTAAACTTTTCGCAAGAACACAAAATCTAAAAACTATGCGGTAGGCACCAGAATAAACCTCGCGCAAAATTATTTGAATCGACCCCAAGGTTCTGAAAAAACAGCCGACACCGAGATATAAATCTTTCTGACAACTTGCTTTTTAAACTTGACCTTCCGTATAGCGGTAAAAGGTGAATCAAAGTCGCAATGATGTGAGGATGAAAATGTTCGCGGCCTCTACGGTAGTGGAAAATTCTCGTTGGCATATGTACGAAGAAGAAGAGGAATCAGTGGCTAACGAAGACACATAGTAAGAGGAAATATTTAAAGTCAAGCCTAATTAAATAAAAATGTAAAGAGCCAAAAAACTAATAAGACCTTAAGGGAACTGGACGTGACTCATACAGTAAAACCAATAAATCTTTTTCAACAGGATTACACCATTACGCCATTCCATCTCCGTTTCATGCTGATGTTTATATATGTGTTTTATACTAATTAACAGCCGTCTGATTACAGTGATATATTGAACCGATGACAAGGAACTATGAACCGAGGAAACTGCAGCGAAAAACGAGCGAATGAAGAGGGAAGGACCGATGGGAAATTCGGAAGTCCGATCGTTCGAGGAGGCACGCCCGAATGGTGACAGACCACAAGCCAGGGGGTCTCAAGAAAGACGCGAACTTATTCCGATTTTTTTTCAGCTCCTTTCTCAGTCTCTCCCCTCAAACCACCATTGCAGAACGTAATCCGAGTAAATAATTCGCGATGAAAAAAATGATCCCAGAAAAAAATTCTCCGAATGGGTATCCGAGTGTGGAATCGCATTCGGAGGCGTCCGTAGGAAAATTAAGATCATCGAGAATCGCGGCAAGGGTCTTGGAACAAAGATTTCTCACTGAGAGAAAAGGAATGAAGACGGAAAGCGAACGGGGAAGTCTGAGAGGGAAAAGAAAGAGCGTATGGATGCGCCTTGCGGTTGAAGCGCAATTTATACATAAACATAGCGCAGCCGCTGATGTGACGTTGCGAGGGAGGGTGGATGGACGAGGTCAACAACATTTTGGCATAGGATCCCCCATGAGACCAGTTTCCAGCGACTGCTGCCTCGTCATCCTTCGCCCGGGAATGTCATTGCCTCTGAAGGTAGGTAGGTACCCGTAAAAAATATGAGAAAATAATAATTCTTGAGGAAAAAAAGAAGTAGAAAAAGTGACGGGGAAGTAGGAGGGTGAAGGGATGTGGAAGAAGAATGGGAGATAACGTAGCGAGAGATGGACGTGGGCATTGAAGAGTTAGGGGGTGGAGAATGGGGAGGTCGAGGGAACTCCTGTAATCGCAGATCAAAGCATTTGCCAAATAGGACGGGGCTTCATAAATACAATCGCGTACTATGAGACCTCAAAGAGGAAGAATTGAAAAACAGTCCTTGACCTTACTTACCCAGGTATTTCCTAGCAGCACTTCGTAGATTTGCAGCCTTGCTAGTGGGCGAGCAGATAGACTTTTGATGAGAGAGGAGAAATAAATGAACAAGCCAACTTCACAGGCAACGCCATGCCCATTTTACGATATTCGGTGGTTTTAATGTACCACGTAAATTCTGAACACGATATCTTCTC
Organism: Hetaerina americana; assembly: GCF_022747635.1. Taxonomy (NCBI): domain Eukaryota; kingdom Metazoa; phylum Arthropoda; class Insecta; order Odonata; family Calopterygidae; genus Hetaerina; species Hetaerina americana. The sequence continues at coordinate 63,550,770 of NW_027286874.1, read as the reverse complement.
TTTCAATTACGTAATGCCTTAAAAATGATCGGTAGGTGGGTCGCTGGCATCGCGCGGCAGTTCGTGATTACGAATGATTGACGTGTTGTAATTATGTAGTACTAGAAATGAATACTAAAGATGGCGTCTGAGACGATCCTCTCCGAATATAACATGATTTTACCAACACAAACGCGCGCGCACACACACACATATATACCTGTGTGTATATATATATATGCTTTCGTAGACGTAACACGGAAGTGCCGAATAGTACAATACACAGTAACACACAATATAGAAACACAAAAAAGAAGAACAATCACACGTTATTTCTTGATATTTCCACGGAAACAATCCGTCTTCATCTGAAGATATAGAAGTAATGATTACTTCTAATCATTACTTCTATATCTTCAGATGAAGACGGATTGTTTCCGTGGAAATATCAAGAAATAACGTGTGAGTGTTCTTCTTTTTTGTGTTTCTATATTGTGTGTTACTGTGTATTGTGTATATATATATATATATATATATATATATATATATATATATATATATATATATATATATATATATATACACAATACACAGTAACACACACATATATATATATATATATATATATATATATATATATATATATATATATATATATATATATATATATATGTGTGTGTGGTCAAAGGAAAAACCTTAATACTCCCTCATCGGTCCATCATCGAGGCGTGAATGGAAAGCACAGCAGAGGCTTATCAGTCCTATTTAATAGTTACAAAAGCATACAAATCTATGAATTCTCCATTTAAGTCAAACCATACGAGTATATTTCACATCATTGCGCCTAAATATGAGCACAAACAAAGATTATATCCACAGCTGCAATACATAATAGCGTCGGGATTCAAGCCGCTGAACTCAACTTAATATTTGCCTTAAGAAGTGCTCATTCTTGGAAATAAAATGAAATAAGCCAGTAATTATCGGTTATTATTTGACAAAGCGGTCTCAAAAAGACAGTTTTGCCTCTTCATGCACTGATCACAAAAAGCAAGTAGATCTGCCTTTTCATAGTGTATTTTTTTAAATCCCTTTTGGCTACCACGATATAATGAGAATTCAGTCTCACTTATCTGATTCCTGGAAATGACGAGGATGAAATTGAATGAGAGATGAATTTAGCATTGTATACCTAAAATTTAATTGAAGTTCTATCAGAAAAATAAAGTGAAAAACTGAGCACACTGCACGTTTTAAATTCATAAACTCAGCATGCTTAAAATGCATTTAGTTTCTTTTCCCGCTTTTTTGCATTCTCCATAGAGGAAAATTAACAAAAATCAGTCGCACTAATTTAATGAAAAACATCGTAATCTCTAGATTTTTGTAGGGCAGTAAGCATTTCAACTTTGCGTCTATAACCAACTTCTGCCCATACTATTTTATTTCAAGGCTATATTACAAACCACTATTTAAGTATTACATAATACTTGCGATTTTAATACTCTCTTGGCTAGTAGAATAACTAGGTGGGCTACCTGCTGGTTTATCACCGCCACACGTGACGCGGTTGAGGATTGAAGCCTCTCCTTGGGCGTCGTTCATTCTATCATTTAAATCTAAGAGAGATCACGTTCCTGATTTTCTGTAAATAAATACGGCTTCATTATATTTTTATTATATGCTCATAGGAAAAATTCTATTTTCAGTCTTCGGAAAATGTCGGGTTTTATTGCCGTCATAAAGTCCGGAGAGACCATAAATTATAATTTTTTTAATTTGAGCCGACGGGCCTCTTAAACTTAAATCTTTGAAAAAGGCAGTAATATCCAATATGCGTCTTAACTAAAGTTATCCCTCATATATTACTCTTTTTCAAATGGTTCTCACTCAAATGAATGGATTAATAATTATGATTCATATTACCAAATTTTACTTCTCTCCTTAGATCAACGCCATTTCATTTCCACTTGTTAACAGAAAATAAGTTATTTATGAACTTAAACGAACTGAAGCTTTGAATTTTAGAAAGAAAAAGAGGTAAGTATATTGTAATTTGTCATCGGTAGCATTCTCCCCAACTGATTTTCAAGAGGCTCTTCCGCCAATAATAATTATTTTTTTCAGAACTTCTCGCGCGTACCTCCCCTACTGTTCTATTGAAATAATTATAAAAATCATTTCTCCCATCGATGACATTACATATATAGGCAGCTCACACAAGCATTTATAGCCATGTATATCTTTCTCGACATGTTAATCCTTAATCTATGCCGCCATTTATAAAAATATATCTGTTAAATCACTCAAAATGCTCTATGAAGCCATCAGTCAACGGAAACACAACGTGAGACGGCTAATATAAGACACCGAAAATAACACGTGGATAAAATGGTCAGAAATATTATTAAATTTCCTTCGTCTACAACATATTAAGACAACTTGTTTAAGATTTCGGATGGAAGAAGCCTTAATTTCCATTTATCATACAAATTACAAAATTTTTAGCCATGAATATCCTCTTATTTATTTTGGAGAAGGCTAATGAAAAACACCTTAGTTTCTATGGGATGTGCGTAAAATATAAAAGTGAGGTGAGAGCGTGTAGTGACTCTCACCGCTTTAAAGGCGGAGTGAACTTTCCTAATGCTTTGACATTCTCGATGAGCTTGGTGAGCTATCAGATAAACCTGTTTAACAGAAAAGGACATCTTCTCGGTCGTTCATTCGCGCGAAACCCCACTGATTTGAAAATTCGAAAAAAATGGTAAAATACCTAATATTGAAATAATTCAAAGCGGTTTCTTCACTCAAAAACACACCTAAGAGTGTGACATTCATTTCTTCGTCATAGCAAAAAGGATGAATATCACTTTTAAATCACATTAAATAGTACATCTCAAAATATAATTTTTAATTCTTGACCAGACCACGAAAGGACAGCCATATTGCACCTAATTGGCCACGATCATTTCATAAAAACTATTCCAAAGTGGTTAGATCATAAACTCAAGTGAAATCAATATTATTAAAATTCTTTCAAGCGTTATAAAATTCAAGAGCACCACATTACTTTGTGGTATTTCATTTGAACCGCTACATGGTAGAAATTTTTAGAAAGGACCTAATGTCAGCCTTAAAATTTTCAAACACTGCTGTCTACAATTCAGCAATTATCATCAAGTATTATGAAAACCAAGATGACATACGTTATCATTTTATCAGATTTGTATCATTGAATGCATTCCACAATTCATTATTTCTAATCATCACACGAAAAATATTCGACTAACCACGCTTTTGGTTAACGGACCAAAAGAGCAAAATTTGTTGGTGACTTCATCTCAGCTTTCTTTCATGAATATGAAATGAGTTATTAAAATTAAACACTGACAGATTAAACAATCACCATTGTATACTAACTATTAGTTCCCAAAGAATATATATTTTCGCTGTTTCTAGGATTAAAACCAACTCTCCTTCATCTCCATCGGAGTCACTCATTTGGTCCAAGGCGTTTGGGCAAACATTTTCTGCAGCTTCTTCCACGAATGAAACTGAGGAATTGAGACGTTTTGCCATCTCAACGAACGTTTTACGACTTTTTATAATAGGTGACGCTGGAAGTACATGCATTCGGCAAAGTCCGAAATTTTGCAGGGATGTCATTTTACGGATCGTTAAGAACGTAAAAGTCAGGAAGAAAGAGAAAGAAAGACCCACAGCACATTTTATGCTCTGGAAAAGCCTTCTCACTTCCATTTAATGCGATGCAAATAATCTCTGTTCCCCGCCTGATGAATAAAATAAAGATGTCTCGCACCACTCATGCTGCCGGACGAGGAACACCTCTCTCGTTGTCACCGCTCGTGAATTTCCCAAAGTGTGATCGGTCGTGTGGGCAGAAAATATTTACGTCCATGCGATGTCGTGCTTCGTCCGGCACACAACTTTTATCCTGGTTCGTTGAATTTAAATCGGCGAAAACGAGTAGTTCTGTCAACCGTCGATATCAGGTGGCTGAGAGCCCACATGATTAAGTCGGCGATTGTGTCAGCACATGTGTATTTTCTTCCTAAATGAATGGCACTTCAAGAATTAATTCTGGTAAATACTCGATCCGATAGATATCGCCTGATCATGTAAAGGAAATATGAGACACTACTTTAACCACCAGGGGAGGTACTAGGAATTCGACAATACTTTGCCTCAAATAAGAATTAAAACTGACTCTGAAATGCAGTGAACTATACATATTTTTGGTCAAAAACCGTATCGTAAGAGATATAGGCATTGATATAAGTCATCTAATAATAATCTTGAATTATCTTTAATAAAAACAGCACCTGAAAGCTATTTCCAGGAAGTGCTGTATCAGGAGGGGTCTTTCATCTTCAGCTCACAAAGAAGATTGTAGACCCCTCCTTTCTGCAATAAAAAAATGTAAAGTTTCGCAGAAAAATCAATAGCATTAAATATTATTAAAAACAAAAAATCAAGGATGACGTCCATGAATTTACTTCCTGAATTGACTTCTTGAATGCCTAAAGCATTCATCGGAAAATTGCAACAAAATTTCCGGTATTCTTATAAACAGCAAAGCGAGAAATGGGAATCTTCCGCAAGAAAAATTCTTGACGCAGAATGAGAAGAGGCGAATCACAGGCTTTTAGCGCGCGGGCGGATTCTCACATCAAGGTAGGAGCGCCATCAAGATAAGGCTTTCCCGACTAAACGATCCTCGATCCTCTCCTGCCATTCGGCTGAAAGCATCGAGGCGTATTTCAGAACGTCACATTTCACGCATTCTATCGGCGGTATCGGAAGGAGGGACACGGTAAGAATCAACGGCGGAGATGACAGCGAATGGGGGAAATGGCCAAGTAATATGCGAAGGATTAAAAATGGAAAAAATATTCAACGGCGCGCCTCATCGCGACCATAGGCGGGATTTACCGGGCACGGAGCCCTCCGGCTCGCAGTGAGGGAGGCGGCGACAGCGGACGATGCAAATGAGTCGAGGATTCCGAGGCGGCCTCCTCCTTCGTGGCCCCATGCCATCGGGCCCGCAACTCGCAGATGCGATCGACGAGAGAGCACGCCGTTAAATTCTAAGCAGGCAGCGATAACTTCTACGGCGAGTGGCTTATGCCCCCTTGCGTTTGCCTCCTTACACCACGAGCTATGATTCCCTACCTACTTCATTCTGCGAGATAAAAAGCATTACCACCAGATATGACGTCATGGAGACGGCGTTTGTGCAGTGCAATGTCTTGTCTGAGGTTTGTGCCTCGGCCCTCGTGACACGTGCTGAATATACCGGTAGCAAAAACTGGTTTCTCCTCTCAAGGAGTGTTCCCGTTGTATTCCTTTATTTAATCTTTCATCTGTCCTCTCGCACCCAAAAAGAGTCCCGTGTGCCGCCATGGCGAGAACGACTTCCTGTATGGGACTTACCATAGTCCCAAATTTCCTTTAAGGATTGCAAAATCAATGGAGATTACTCAAAAGAAGATTACTAAACTTCATCGGCTATTATATTTGGAAAATTGGCCGGGAATTGCCCCTCGTTTTGGTATGCTGACCTGGAAAATGATGAGTGAATAGAACGTCGCATCCGAAATGAAAGCAGTTTCGTGGACAAGCAAATATACGAGATGTTCCCGGAAAAACTATCATAAACGGTTAATTTGAAGTTTACACCCGGACCAAAAAGTATAGATGTAACTCCGAGATTATATTAACCGAGGAATTATTTATCTGTAAACCATTAACACAAACAGTCACACACAATTTAGGAACAAAGACACTAATTAACATTCAGATCGTGGCATTCATTGATTATTTCTTAATATTTACAGAATCGCGCATAAGGTGGCAATCTGGATAATCAACTTAATTTTTAATAGCAACATTCAGTTTACATTCAATTTTAACTGAATTTTTTGTAACAGAGATATTGAAAATATTGTAGCCTTCTCATATGCAATGCCTTGCTACGGCTTATGCCTGAAAGAAATAAACCCCATGGATGATAGGTCACTCTGTAGTTTGATTTTCTGGTTGCAATCGAATAATTCTACCATGATGGATTGCAGAGTACAATGAATAGTATTTAGTACATTAAATTCAAAAACGTTCGCTTTGTAATTACGAGTTCTAAGAAGCAAAGTGGTTCCCACGTTCGCCGGGCAAGCGGGAGGCCCATGATTCGATTTGCGGATTAATTGCACCCTTTTCTGTGACAATGAAATAAGAAACAAAAATGGGGAATATTCTCATATGGCTGCGATAAAATTTGACGCAGAATTTCAGAACACTGCGTAGTGCCACGCACAGAAACAACAGAAAGCAAAAAGCTTGGGGAATATTTCCCGTCTTTGTTAATCATTTGGTACGGCATTATAAGCTCGTCAAACCTCACATATGGCACCACAGTCATATTGAAAGGTAGCGTTTTCAATATTTTAAAAAATAATGTTTTACCTTTCCTCTATTACTGCTTGATATCACTGCTCATTAAGAGTCTTCATTCAGCCTTTATTCACATCTCAAATTGAAAAAGCACGTGATGTGGATAGGCGGATTGTGCCAATATTGGGCAGAAGTAATATTTTTCTGCGAGTACAGTAGACATGGGCATACTCGTATGTGTCAGGGAGGATTATTGTTTTACTATTGTAGTATTTCCTCCCTCTGAGTTCAAATCGTGAATTGTTCACAGAGAAAATAAATCCCAGAAAGCCTATACCTTTATTTATCAAGAACTCACTTTTGTAATAAATTTAATAATTCAGCCTTCTAGTCCCGAAGAGTTTCCATACTTTAGGAATTTAAAGCAACAATAAAAAAAGAATAGAAAAGTCCTCGGATTGAAATAGAAATAATCGCCTTGTCTCAGTGAAATTGTTTTATTTTTCAATGTAGTCTTCCAGTACGTTAATGCATTTGGCCCAGCGATGTTCCAATGTGTTGATCCCATCTCGAAAATTAGATTCCTTAAGACCTGCAAAATTCCCATCTACTTCGGCTGTTAGTTTTTTGTTTGAAGAAAATCTTCCTTAACTGAGGAAAAGCTGTGCTTGGAGAAGAGATGGAAATCTGATGGAGCCAAATCAGGCGAATAAGACGAGTGTGGTAGTAATTCGTTTCTTATTTCACGTATTTTGCTATGCCAACGACACCTGTGAGTGGGCGCGCATTGTCTTGATGAAAAATGACTTTCTTCATTGCCAAATTTGGTATTTTTCGTGTATCTTTTGCTGCAGTTGGTCCAGAAGGATAGCGCAGTATTGTAAAGTAATTGTTTTATCAGTGAGAAGATACTCTATCAGCAGAATCCCTTTCTCATCCCAGAAAACTGAAGCTATCAACTTTCCTACCGACCGTATTGCCTTTGGTTTCTTAGGTGGTGGTGATTCAACATGCTCCCACAGCTTTGACTCCTATTTTGTCTCTGAGGTATAGTTACGGTACCAAGTAAACTCTGGTCGCAAACCACCGCAGAAAATCTTGTTGATTGCTCTTAAAACGGTTAAAACATTTTTTGGAAATATATATTCTAATGCATTTGTGATTCTTCGTCAAGAGTCATGGGACCCATCTAACGATGACGTTCTCATATCCAATTCCACCGTTAAAATGGCATATGCCCGTTCAGATGACATCCCTACAGCTCCAGCGATTTCTTTTCCAGCACTTTTAGTCGGCGACCCTTCAAGACTTGTTTTTTGATTGATTGCAGATTGCAGAAGATTGCACTTTTGCAATAATTTCTGGGGTAGTGGCACATTTTGGCCGACCACTACGCGGATCATCATCTAAGCTGTCGGGAGCTAATCTGTTGTTGGTCAACATGTCAAGAGTTGAATATGAAGGAGCAGAGCCCCCAGAGTGTTTTGAAATTCGGCATGGATTTTCTTTGCTATCATACCTTTCTTTGCAAAGTATTTAATCACTGCTCCAATCTCAATTGTTTCCATCTTCACAAATTACTTCACGGGAACAAAAAAAGAGAGGCGTCCGTGCCAAATTAAGGAAGCAAAGGAATACTGTGGAGAGGGGAGGATTACATAGAATGGCATATGTAATCTGTGATTGGTTGTTGAGAGGAAGGTGTCAGCTAATGGGAGCAATTTAGTCCGGGGGGGTATTAGGATTTAAAAAGATAGATAGATACAAGCTAACTCTAGTGTCCTTCATTGCCACATCATTACAATAAAGGACAGTATAGAGTTAACTAGTATTTCTCTCTTTAAAACCAGCCATTTATCATACAAAGTAAACATTTTCACAGTATTAACCTTTCATGATGTCACAAAATCTAATCGTATAAATAAAATCTTTGGCTTTTCTAAAAAGTTATTTTTTTACTCAATTTTTTTCAGAAATTCTTATCATTCAACCGCCCATCTTTCAACCAGATTGATTAATTTAATGACTGGTAGCTAACTTTTGATCGCCAAATGACTAATTATATGAATAAATAGCACAACAAACCGCTAGAAAATTTGCTATCTAACAATATTTTAGTTGGTTACTACTCCAGAATTGTTTCCAATATTCCTTTAAGCATATTAATTAGTAAACTATGAAATTCACCATTCCATATCATTGGATACATCATTTCTAACCAATCACAAGTATTCATCAACTGGTAATAGCATGCCATTGTGTAAAAACTACGCCAATATTTGACTACGCTTGCTAAGAAGACTGAATTATTTCCAATTAGGTAATTTTCCCAATGAGAATGACGTAATAATGAAAATAACATAATGGCCGAACGAAGAAGTAAAAACAAATCGATTGCTAGGCATAGTAACGTCTTAAGTGCTAAATTGTCATTTTTTATTAGTTAAGAAGGGACAAGAGTATAACGGAGGGAATAGTCTGCACGACCAGGAAAGTCTTCAATATTTTCACGATAGAAACAGGTCGAAGTCTGAATAAGTCGCAAATGAACAATATTGAACTATTGTGGGATTTCAAAATGTTTAGGATAATTTGACCAAATTTTTATCTCTAGATTCCATGAGGAAATTCTTCCTCGATTTTCAAATGACCTTGGCTTCTTTTTGAGGCCACTCATGTCTTCTGATGGCGGTGAGCAGAAAAATGAGATCACAGCATTCCTTCTTAAGAAGTCGCAAACGCAAACCGAGCGGAGGAGGAGCGGTCCTTTCTAACGGCATCCGCACACCGACCTGCATAAATACACGCCAGGAATCAGCCTTAACACATCACGCGTAGGGCGTAAGAGGGTTGCGTCGAATGGACACACCTGGTTTGTTCCAATTTCATGAGGAAGGCATTTTACAATGGCGGCGAGCGTAATGGCAGCAATATTGCAATTAGAGGCCACGCCTCTTCCCTCTTAAATACATTGCTCTTTGCCCGGAGGCTAAGCTCGGAACAATGGCACTCAATTGTCGGGTAACTGGATTAAAAGCGTCAACATACAGCTTTTATTTTCCTTGTCTCAACCAAATGAAATGGCAAACGCGTCGAATTAATTTTTTCGATTTAATTTCATCGTTTATTGTCAATTTTGAACTTGAACCGCTAAAATGTTTTTCAGGCGATGATTTATTTACAGTTAATATAATTTGGATCCAGGGACACTCATTACACCACTATAATTTCTCATCTTTGAATTTTAGAGGAGGCATTAAACCGTGGCATATATTTTTCGTCGGAATGAACGCCGGACCTCGTGACCATTAAAATACTTTCAAAGTCAGAAGACGGAAGAGTGGATTAGGGAAGTTGACCATAAATTTGTGGAACTTCCCGAGACATAATCACGGCCGCCATTCTAATTTACTGCCTATACTTCATTAGGACAGCATACTTGTGAAAAAATACGAAGATATCCCGCATAAATTCCTTTTTCGTTCCACGTTACGCAACTAATTTAATAATATCATGCAGTATTTTTAATATATCATGTGGAGAGACTCGTTTTTGAGGTTTTTAAGTTACAAATTTTTACTTGATTGATTGCTGCTGCTGCTCCGTTTTCCGTGTTTCCCTGAGTTATCGGGCGGCATTTTCCCCGTTCCCCGCTGGAGTTGAATAGAAGATCATAATTATAAAACCAAAAAATCATAGATATCAACTCGAAGGTTGGTTTGATAGGTATGGGTAGAGCGCACCTAGTGCTAAGTCCAACGGCGTGTGACATTCACACATCAGGGTAGAGGGGGGTGGTTCCTTTCCCTGTGCCGCGAATGGTTTACCCGCAAGATCTGGTACCCGAAAAATCACACAGCTTTGGAGAAACTGAGGGTGCCCAAAGACATACCTCGGAGTCGAACCCGGGTCCTCCGGTCATTATTACAACGCTGTACTTACTTGACTCCAACGTCCCTATGAAGTCTATCAATACATGAAATGCAATAAAAAGAATCGTTTCAACTTCAAATTCTGTCTTTTACCGGCCGTACTCTTTTAAATTATCACTGAAGCAATGACAAATTGTTTTTTTTAATGAATGATGAATGACTACAGGTGAACATGTGGGTAATGTGCGCAATATCATCTTTCAGTAAGAAGTATCCCAATTACAGTTAAATTACTGACAGATCACTCGGAAGAAGTAGCCATAGGCAAGAGGGAAACGGGAAAGGGATGTGAGCAGATCGATTAAATCTTACGTTCGAACACCTGTGAGAAATTCCGCAATCTTTTGCGGCATTTCCCACATGTTGATTCATTGCACCAGAATGCTTACTTTTGGAATAAATTCGTGTAGTTTTCCAGACGAAAACTATCTCTCTCTCTCTTTCTCGAATGCAGTATGAACCCAAGAATAAGATTTTCAACGTTATGTTCAATCGGCATGACACTGAAACTCTTGGCGCCTTGGAAAATTTACCTCCATTCTCAAACGTAGTTCAACATTCAACTACACCATTGCTTTGTCGAAACCTCTAAGGAAATGGAAAAGGAAATATACCGGGGGAAAAGCAAACGACTGTAATTAGTGTTTTAAGTCATCCCCTATCTTATATGGCTAAAGCCCAGTAAAGTAAATAAACGACAGGCAAGGACGACTGGCAAGCATTACGCAATGGACCGTGCGGGTCAAGTGAAAACGCCTACGCGTGCGATTCTCTGAGGAAACTTTAACGACGTCCTCAGCTGGATCACCGCGGACCACTTGCCTACGTAAAAAGACGGAGACTTTAACTTTTTAATGACATTGATAAAAAAACTTGACACTACTCACAGTCCAGTTGTTCTCCAATCGTCACCACTCAGCACCTTAAGAATTAACAGCTGCCGTCTGAAGATTCACTGAAATAAATTCCAGTTGGACCCACTGAAACTGGACTTTCCCAAATTGGAGTACCAGTCAGAACTGGAGCAACGCTCGGCGTACGGTAAATTTTACAAAGGACAGCGCCTAAATCATGAGACAATGACGAAGCGATTCATCGTCACATCGTTAGACAAGATTTTGAATAAGTGTGGAATAAACTAAACTATATTACTTAAAGGACCGAATTAGGTGTCCCATTATTTATCACTCTACGCAATAGCATCCATATGCATAATTAGATATTTTCATTATAAATGTACTTATTCAATTGAATACACTCAAAATGTGATATATTTTCTCTTTCGCAGAATTTAATGAACATTAAAAGTCAGGTGAAAATTAGTATGATCGCTACAATTCATTAATAGGACATGTAAAATACCGGATGAAAAATGCTTATTTCTATCCGTCAGATACATGACTCTCCAGATAAATAAATATCAATAAACCCCTATCTAAAAACTAGAAATACTGCATGCATACCCTTCGCTTGAAATATGATGGTATTCACCAAAAAAATGATCGTACGTCCCAAACTTTGTTCGCAAATATAGGAAATGTTCACTGCAAAAATAATTTCGAAATCAACTTTTAAACATTCTTTAACAGTTTAGAACCAAAAATTTCCGTTTGCAGAATTAGCGCAATGGAAATCAGAGTTACACTGATAATCCGATATATCCCGAGGTTATAGCTAGAAACACATTTCATAGAATGTAACTAAATTATGGGTCGATGGAAAAACTATTAAATTTTCCCACTGAATAATATGCCGTATTTACATATAGTAATGATTAACTCTGCTGAATGCAGATTCCTGTGGCAAAAGATAAAAATGCCTTCAGCATAATAATGAATTAGACTGTTTTATTACTTATTTGATTGACCTTACCACAATTAGGCAAAAAAATTATAAAAATAACAGTCAAGTTGAAATACTCGAGAAACATTTAATTTTTGAAGTGATAGAAGATGTTGGCGCGACGGAAATATGAAGGAATGGAGAGCTAGGCAGTTAACAGGCTATTTTGATGAGCTGCTACAAACCTGTCCTCGGATTTATAACCCTTAATTATGATATTAGGAACAGAGGTCGTCCCTAAACTTATTTAGAGAAGGATCTTGACAGTTTAAGATGAGTATTTTCCATGAATTCTTAAATTACGCTCCATTACGATCTTCTTCAGCTTCAGTGCATACAGACAGTGCACTGTATGTATAGTCCCAATTATTTCTTAAAGTGTATGTGTCAATACTTCAAAATTCCTTTTGCAGATAGCTCCAGATATCAAACTTATGCTTATTTATCACGAAATCATAAATGATAAAGAAGGAAAATGTATTCAGAATTGGTTACAGACATTACGCTACGTTAACGATTCTCATTACATTGAAAAGCATTTAATGCAAGCAAAAAAATCACGGTACAAAAGTCTACCTTTTCATCTTCACTCTCCAGTACATTCTTAATTTTCTCTCATTTTAAATATTCTTTGGACAAAACTCCCAGTTTTTCTTCTTTTCCTCACTGAATTTTACCCTTTTCTTTCCGAATGTCCATGTCTTAAGCATGACTGCTGATGTAACCTTTTCAGAGTCCATTGGACTGCTTCGAAATTTCCCTGTGATAACTGTCTCGTACATTTGTTCACAAGTCTTTAACCCATTACATGTCCCCAGGCTATTCATTAACAAAGTCTAATTATATTTCCAATCGTTTTATGATTCTGCCGTCATTTTGTGTAGTTTGAGTATTTTCTTATTCCTTCTAAACGAATCAAAACTTTCTCTGTTATCCATGACGTCTTCTTAACTGCTTTTAAGATCTCCACTTTCTCTTCCACTACTCTCAGAATTTATTTTTTTTGTTTTGACAGCTGCCCTGATTGATCCCTTTCCATTTCGAATTTTTAATGCTTCATATAAATAAAAGATACTTCGTAATTTTCCGCATGATAACATTTCGTCGACCGCGGTTCCAGCGTTTACATGTAATTTTCAAGGGCTGATTTTTTTCATGGTGTTGGAAATGAAGTGTAAACATTGAAACCACAATCGACAATGTATTATTATCATTAATCTACCGCTAAGGTAGGTTTTGGATGGACATGAGCTTCAAAACAGTGCAGCATGTACATCTTCTCCGGCCATGAGGAATATGTGTTCCCAATTCAAGAAAATATCAGCTGCAGAGTGGATCCAGTCTGTCTTCCCTTTCATTCCACTTGCTCTATGTATATTATATTTCTTTCTCTCCTTCTAGGGACTCTCCGACATCAATATTCCAACAAGGACGACCACAATACAATGATATATCGTTATGAATCGTAAAGTATTAAGATACGAGGGTCATCCGGAAAGTAGTACCCGTTCGTGCCGCATGAACTGCTGACGACGCGAGTAGCCGCTGGACGAGGTCAGATAGCTTCAGTGGCTTGTCTGCCTTCTCTGAGCCAAGTTGCGTGACGCTAGCATTGCCTGTGTTGTTTCTGTGATTGTTTACAATGTTTAAAAAAATTGAGAACGCCGCCAGTTGTGAAGTGAGGGCAGTGATTAAATTCCTCAATGCAAGAAACGTTCGCCCATGTGATATTCATCGCCAATTAAAGGAGGTGTATGGAGACAATGTAATGGACGAGTCGTCTGTTCGGCGGTGGTGTCGCAACTTCAACATGGGGAGGGGGAACACACACGACGATGAGCGTTCGGGGAGACCGTCTGTCATTACAGACCAACTGGTGAGCTCAGTTGACGAATTCGTGAGGAACGATCGGCGCGTCACAATTGATGACATCTGTAAGCATTTTCCCAATGTTTCTCGAACAATTGTTCATGAAATTGTTAAACACCATCTGCATTATGCAAAAATTTGTGCAAGATGGGTCCCTCGCGTATCTCAATGAGCTGGCGGCGAAGGACTATGCAGCAGGAATACAGAAACTTGTCACACGTTATGACAAATGCCTTAATTTGCTTGGAGATTATGTTGAGAAGTAGTTTAAAGTATCCTCTTTCAAATAAAATTTTTTATGTTTGTTAATATTTACTTTTGTGTCTTTATTTCACGAACGGGTACTACTTTCCGGATGACCCTCGTATTTAATCCTTTCAACGTACCTCGTGTGCCAGTATGTTTTCAAGAGTAATTGATTCAGACATCATTGTATTCATTAAATGTAAAAAAAATTATGTACAACCAGGTATTGAGAATAAATGCTGTAATTTGCCAAGGAATGAATCACTTATCATTTGCTTTTTAATACTGGATACTGACGTTCATCAGACGCAACAATAGACGTGCAAGTGCCAAATTCCTGCTGATTTCTCCGTGGTTAATCACCGGTGAGTCAACATTCTGCAGATCAGAAGCAATTTTTTTCACCGGGAAAAAATCAATGATGCCAAGGAGAAAAATGTTGAGAAGAAATGTGGTTCCCCCACTTGGTCGTCTCCTAATGTTATTACTCCTACATATTGGTGCAATAACATGTCCACTCAGATTATTAGATTATCAGGTAGATACCAGATATTATATTTGTCAATACGACCAAATATTACAGTGACTGCTTTGAATTTAATTAAGACGTCTAAATCAGTTTTCGTCATGTTTATCATTTTGTCCTGGTACTAAATATGACTATTACGCAACGAATTATAGTTTGAATCACAGAGAAACTGCTTAGAGTTATTTAACTATTGTTGAGTAATAATGATAATTAAGTGAGAGTTGTATAGGGCAAATATGACATGCTATTTCCTCTTCTAAAACGTACACAACATTTCTGATTCAACGCACTTTTTTATTAAAAAAGCAAATTGATTTAATTTTTATGCAAATTACCACTTACACCAACATCGAAATACGCTAAAGTATTTGGGCAGTGCATTGCTTAAGGCAATAATGGAGTGTTATAGAATTAATTCGGTGAAAATTCGTGGTCAATTAGAGGATATTAACACTAATTGCGTATAACAATGACTATACATACTCGTATCTTACTGTGAAGTAACAACAAAGGCAAATTATTTCTCAAAAATTATAATCTTTCTGCGTGTCTCTGGAGTGTACATTAACCTCACGCGAGAAGGTATAGTACTCATTCACGCAGAGTTATTTTGTGTCGCAATTATTTATTACAGTATTCAACATTTAAAATATAAATTAACATAAAAACCATATAAAAGGTAAATGTGGTCAACAAATTGCACGTGGCTACGAAACTCCGGATGCTCACGCTATCGCCACACCTAATATCATCTTGCCGTTGATCAAATATATAATTACATGCCTACTAATTTAGAATGGCTGGAAATTGATGAAACAACAAATGCACGCATTTTAAGCATTTAAGCATTACTTAGAGGAAAAAAGGTTTCTCATATGGATCTAAAAACTTCTCAAGTGGAGATGTTACGATTTTGTACTCATTGTTGGTTTTAATTTTCTTTTCGCAGCTTGAACTACGATGCCACTTGACAAATTTGGTTATATTTATGTATAACTTTTGCTTCTAATTACATTACAATTACATATTTACATAAGAACTCTCATCCACTGTGATAAAAATTTCTAACGCTGCAATTGGCTAATTATTTACGCCCATTTTCAAAGTTGAGTGGGACTTAGACCACTGATCGCACAAACCACTTAACGGCAACCGTTGAGCAGATAACACCACTCGCCTTGCACCAGTATTTCGCTGAGCGCTCATCGTAAATAAATACTGAACATGGCCATTGTTTTTGGATTTTTAAGACATCGATTCTTATACCTATTAGTCACTTGTTCCCAAAGCACACGTACATGTTGCTGCTACATTCATTATCTCCGATTAAGCTTCGCCCTTCTATATGTATGGTGCATTGGCTTCACATATATGCTATCAATCGTTGATTCAGTCTAAATTTATTGAAAAATGTTGTAAATTCATTTATTAATTAATTAGATTAATACAAATAGGCATTTGGATTTTCCTTTCATTATAATTTTGTATATTTTTCTTTTACTCGGATTTTGACTTATAATTACTGAGCATTTTCAAATTATGACGCATGAGCATTCATGAATATGTTTAACTAACCACTCCGCTCTCTTGGTATCAAATATTAGGTCGCCAGTGAAGCCTTTACAAACCTATAATGTAACTCTTTTCTCGGACTAAATTAAACTATCAGAAAACGGAAATTAAATTATGCCACATTACCTAGCTAGTATGTATATCCACGTTATAGCTTCTGGACATATTTTCCATGTACATCTTGTCTTTCCCCTTGAACAACCGAAGCCATCGCTTCAAAACAATTGTAGACCAAGTCGGAAAGGGCGTACGCTGCGTTCGAAGATAGACTGGGTAATTGTTTTAAATTTCTTTCTTCAAGCGTTAAGGAAACACTTATGCATGCATGGGAGTCCTTTGCATACATTCGTATTCATATTTCCGTCCGTGGAATGTCATTCTAAGACTTATCAATATTAATTATCAGGTACATTGAGCAATTAGGGAACACTGATGTAATTTTCCAAAATTACTAGGTGTGAAGTTCGTTCATTTGGTAAACAGTGCAACACTGGCTTGGATACAATTTTCAACTCATCTGCTTAAAGCCTTCGAAAGGTCTGTGCCTTTTCGCTACAACTGTTTAGGATAAAGAATAAGTAAATATGTAAGTGAGCAAAATTTACAAGCGACAAAAATTTTGTTAATTAATAAAATATAGGCATAATATCCATGGGTGCAAAAAAATTATTAATTAAGTAAATATAAAATTTCTTTAGCATGAGTTACTGATTGTCTTACTAGGGGATTGAAGTGTCCTATCGCCTGGGGCAAATTGGTTCTGTAAGCTCATTGCTCTTTACCATTATTGCAAAAAATGCCGTTTTATTCCAAGTAACACATGCCTGAGGTGGGAATCGCTGTGAAGGTCACGGTTAGCCTTCGAGCGCGTTACCCCCAACGCCAGCCTAACTGGGTCGGCTTAAAATTCCAAACAATTATGCAAATACCGTAGGAAGTTCAATGGAATGGTGAACTTAATTTTCTTTTAATGTTACCAAATTTTCCACAAAGACGCATTTATCCTAATTGACTCCATTTACTTACACATATTTTTCTATCACTTTGCGGAGGGACAGACTTAAGATGCCTATTATACTGCCAAGCATTCGTTTTACATTGAATTTCTTCCGGAAAATCTCTGTCATTAAACTCATAATTTAATGACCATCCATTTTGTTTTCCCATGAATAAATAACCGTCACAGGAAGACAAAAAATGGGATACCATTAACGGCCTTGACCGTAAGGGCTTGACCGTAATGGAAGGTGGCTTTTCTTTTTCTAAACTCTCAGTTTGGTGGGACTGGTTATGGAATGGCGAATGGGGTCTCGCCTTATTTCCTGCAGCACAGGGAGAGAAAGAGACAGAGAGGGCGGGGAACCAAGAGATCAAGTGGTACGCTAGACGTTACGGAAGGAGTTGGCGTGGATGCTGGAGCAGTGGGCGGATTAGCCAACGGGTCAGTGGTTCGGAACCAAGCGAAACAAAACCGAAGTCTTGCGTGCGTGGGTAGGCTTTGCATTGAACGAATCGGCTCACGCCCTTGCCACAACTCCTACAAAGTTTGTTCCCGAGGACTGCGTCCACGCCCAGAGGGTGGGAGAGTGTACAACAAATGACCAATCCGTTACATGCACACCTCCGGATCACTCCGCCCATCAACTAGGGCACCGAGATATTATATGAACTACTATCTGCATTGATCAGGTTTGAAATCCTCGTGATGTCGAGTAAAAAGTATTGTTAATAAATGAATTAAATAATGTGCTGAAATAACTTATTAGATCAAGAAAAAAACAATAGTACATTAGGCTCAGAATATTTTTACATAAAAATGTAGTAAACCAGCAAGCAAACAAAAACAACTCAGTTCAATAAAAAATAAATAAGTACATCAAACTCATTATTTATTGAAACAATCGAAATAATCAATAACAAACAGGAGGAATTAAGATTCTCACCAACCCATTTTGAGGGATTACATGGAGCAAAACAACCACCATCGTTATCACCAAAATATACATCATTGTCGTCAGATATATACATCGCCCATCCACCGATGAAGATGAGGACATGCGGACGCAAAGCGGACTAACGTAAATATCGTCATTACGCACGATGACGATGTGATTGCGACGCTGCCTTATGAGTGAATTAAAACTCAATGTCTTCCAATTAAATACAGAGTTCACTGGATAAGTGGCCACTTTTACAATATTCGTCCGAAGCCAATAATTTAATAAGATTAACAATGGAAAATTATATGGTTGTGCGATGCTCAAAGTTGACGCATCGTTCGACCACAAAAACTTAAACGAATGAAGACACGGTTCTCATTCGCGCGTTCATCTCTCCCGTTCTCTTAACCCACTCCTTGCAGGGAAATCCCGGCTTTCGTGACCCTTAGTAAATCATCAACACCTTTTGTCTCGAGCCTCTTTCTTCTTTCTCCTCCTCCTCTTCCCCCGAGGCACCCTTCCTACGCCACTCGTCGATACCTCGGTTGGATTTCTACCCTCGTCCCCGCCGCCTCCGACACATACTATGCGCACACTCGGAGGCTGCGTCTCCTACGCTTGGCCCGAGACTGCGCCCTCAGAGGGCAGACGCCTTCATCCTTCTCCTCCTCCGCACCTGCTCCTTGCTCTTCCCGTTCCGCACGTTCCTCTCTCCCAGCGTCCCTCCACTCTTCTAACTCCCCCGTCCAGCTCAAGGAAGTTCCGAAAAACATGCCTCGACTCCGCCCACGATTTCCTCACTCATTCTTCCCATTGTGCTCGCGGAATATCATGACTCAATAAACGTCGACAGGCGTCCTTGACATCGTCATTTGGGGTTCACGGGATAAATATCGACGCGGGATCGTCGTCGGTCGGAAAACAGAAATGAAGGAGCATCATGCCTATGGATGACAGAATGAGGCTACCTCCATGAGTAAACATGAGTTGAACTACCAAAGAAAGGCGAGTGAGGGTGTGGTCGAACCTACAAACGTAAGGAAATTCTTACGACCATCGTTCCCTCACATCACGTATTCCTCGATACATGGCCCGCGTCGTCATCGAGAAGATTTTATCTCGAGATTGAGCGATAGATGATGTGCGGAGTAAAGGATGTAATGCTTTATTTTCGGGAGGTGAATTTTTTGTGGTGGATGTTCTCGTCAGGCAAACGCAGACCCTAATTATCGACCATCGATACGTGACTTTGAAGAGCATTGAGTTTCTGTTGCTACGAAATACGAAGATCAAATCTTGAATTTTTTGAAAATGAATCATTATACGTTTTGAACTTAAAAATTTTGGACACCCTATGCATAGAGTGAACAGCGTGTCTATTTAGTAATTAATAGCCCTGCATTCGGCAGTTTTGAATAAAGGCAATCTAAAGTAATAACCGGAACCGAAAAATTAGTCGAGAGAGAATGATTACTGGTTATGACGCAATTACCGAGCCCAAGGACGTACTTCCGTCAATAGGAGTTGAAATGGAGCTCTCCAGTTTTCAAACAACCACCGCTGAAGATATATTGCTTTGATGGCGAGTAATACTCCAGCAATCTGCGGATGCTACTCCGCAAATTAGGAATCATTGCGCGATATAATCGTAAGTCAAAGCCATTCTCTAGCATGGTAACAAGAAACTGGTGTGCCAAGCTCTTCGTCTTGAGAGAATCTCTACACGATGGAATGCACACGTAGCATCTACCTCAACCTCTTTAGGGTATTAAATGCCAAAAACGTGATTTCACGGACAACCACACTGGAAATGTATCAAAATTTTATGTATTCGGAGCTCAAATGGTTTTCACTCTTATACTTACACGAAAATTGGGCAATTATTCGTGTTTTAATACTTTCTCCCCAAGGTTACAGATTTTCAGAACGCATAGTCAAAACACGTAGCTCATTCGGACACAAAAATGCGTTTTAAAAGTTGGATGCTTGATGGCTCTCTCAAAATTATCTTTCACTCATATCATGTTCCAAACATGTCAGAGATATATACAGACTTCTATTCTATAGCAACTTGGTGATATTATAAAGAACTGTCCTTAAACGCGTTATTTACAAGTTGTGCTGGACCGGTTTCCGGATGGGACACGTAGAAGCAAACAGATGTTCTTATTATTACCTTTAGCTGATTATCTGCAACGAGACTCGTTAGTGTTTTCATTTTATCGCTGACTCTACTCATGATTAGAAATACAAGGGGCAGGGCAACAAAATATTTTTCCAGTGAAACGCTCAACAATAGTGAAACAACACCAGTTATTAACTCCGTGAATGAGATCACGCCTTATCCCCGTCATCATATCACGCATCGTGGCGTCTATTACCTACTATGACGACAGAGGAAGACGTGATCTACCCCACGGATTTCACAGAAAACGAAAAAAAAATAAGTCTCCTGATTTACATTATCAATGTAGTCCGAAATGAAGGGCTGAAACTCAACGTCCAAAAGGAAGAGCTTACCTCATGGCGTGAGTGACTGATGCCCGACTCACCTATACTGGCTATGGAAATGGACGCGCATAATGGCTTAAAATTGGGACGCTGAGCGTCATAACCGGCCCCACCTCATTCCATTCTGAGGCATCCACCAAGAGAGGCTCGGGTTCCCGCCGATATGGCTACGCGTGTGTTCCCTGGATCGAACGATTCCAAGCCTCAAAAAAAAATAGTTCCCACCTCTCGACGTCTTCAATGTCGCATTCAGCGAACTCCCTGGCATTGACATTATCTCCGTCTCGTGTTTGCACATTCAGGACCATTATTCAAGGCACGCGTGCCACGTTCACTCTCCCCTTAACCGACCACACGCAAAATAAGAAAAGCAGGCCCTGACCTTCGCACACTGATCGATTCCGGAGGAGGGGGTGACGAATTTGTCACCCACGGAATCGAATTGAATACGACTTGGAACAATACGATAGTCATGTATGAAAATACATCGAAAAAATTTAAATTCGGAGAAGGAATAAAAGCAGGTCTTATTTAGATTTTCTTTTTCGAATTTTTCGCTAAAATATCTCAATTAACTCAGATGAAACGGAATGTCTAAAGGTACTTTACGAGTCTTTAGTTCACAAACTAAATTCTATAATTCAAATCCGAGTATTTGATCCAAAAGTACTTTAAAAAATCCGCGGATTGATTACGCTCACAAATTTCCTGTCGTTAAAGGAAATCCTGTCCCAAATCCTGGAGCTTACGCTAACTGTTAGTCGTCACGGGGTAATTTTAAAGATGCCTATCAAATTTCAAAGATGGAGAAATGAGAAGACAAACAGAGTAGAAGATAGGAAAGCTCTGTGGGCAGGAAAATAGAAACAGGTTGGAAAAGGGGAAATGCTAATAAAGGGTTGTGAGGGAGGAGATACGAGATGGTCTATAAATTAGCATTATAACGGGTAAAACGGGATCCGCAAATAAAACGGAGATCTGAATTTTTGGCTTGAATTCCTATGATTATTACCATGAAAGGGAGTCTGTATTAAAGTTTCTAAAAATTTTATTTCATTGAAATTAGGATTTGATTTCAAGTATTCGTAAAACAATTACATATTTATTATTCTTAATTCTTCAATTCTTCTCGGTATGTTCTACCTGTACATTTATAATAGCACAGCGCTTTTGGCCATACCTGCTGCTCAGATGAATATCGATCTCCAAATACAGACGTTGTATTGTTAGTATCTCTCAATGCTTTAGCATTTCTCAAATCAGAATGGTAATCTTTTCCGTATTTTCAAAGACATTTGTGAGTAAAGTCAGTATATTGTGTGGATGAGAAATCACATCGATCCATCAATAACATCAAAAATATCAGAATGGCATCAGATATGAATTCTCTCAAGCCATTGAATCTTTGGTGTTGCTCTAATGCACTGAAAGATCTCAATAGCATATAATAGTACGTCAAATTCATCCTCTTAACTGAGAAGATGAAACGGATTAATAATTTCTGCCGGAAATAAAGCGGTATTATTTCCTAGGCTACTTTTCCAAGCTCCCGATGCTAAAGCTAAAGCGTCGATTGAAAAAATCCTCCAGAACTAACAACCTTGTTTATCATCTTTGATACCACTTCTCCTTTAAGCTGGTATTTTTTTTCTTAGAGGAGAATACTAAGAATTGGGTGAGTACATTCTATTTCATAATCATCCGTCGAATGGGTTATAGTATTTGATCTAAAGCTCCGGCCTATTTTTGATGTTTTTGAAACAGATTATCTTTAAGGTTTTAACAGCTCAAGGTTTGTGACTTCGAATTGGTATGGCTAGAGAGAAAAATGTGTCACCTGATCTAAGGCAGAGCTATGTTTAATGATTCAAAGTCCAGCTATAAGGTATAAGAATATAAGGATTATAAAGTAAACATAAGACGACCAGCATCACAAAGTAACTATTTTTTTTCTTAACGACACAAGAGGCGATGAATTCTATTCCGAAGTGTGCTAGATGATTATTGTCGCAATAGAGTTTAAGTTACTTTTTTTAATATTTCTTTTCAGCACCAATTGAATAACGAGAGCGCAACTGATGTAAGAAGGGACTTCATAAAAGTATGCATCACAAAAATACCCGCATCTCAATGAATTCTTATGCCAACACCCTGTCAGAAGCATACCGATTGTGACTGCGATTGCGTATTATTTCAGTTGAGATCCAAGACGCGGAACTTCCGATTCCGGAGGGTCCTAGATGAATATAGTCGAACTAGCACTTTAAACCGTAAAATAATTTCTTATATATCTCTTCTCGATTCCTTCGTACACGCGAGAGATGAGTGAAAAAAGTTGAGAAAGAAAGGAAAATAAAGAGCATTTACCCCGCCGAAAAGTCGTTCACCGCGACTGCCACTTCTGGACGAAATAAAAAAAATAAGTCGGAACGATAGCGAGAGTTTTGACGAGAACGGCGTTGAAGAGTGCTGAGGAAGCAAAAAAAAAGTTCCAGCCTAAAAAAATCAACTCAAGCAAGTGAAGTGAAATACGCGTAGCGTAACGCCCGTGTTTTTCCCACCTCTCAACCATCGCCGCGAAGATCAGATAATGGATAGTTAAAGGCAAACATTGGAACGGGTGGAACAATTATACTAAGGCCAATTTTTTCCTGAAATGACGAGTCACCGCACGTTGTAATGTTTCCATTTAAAATAACCGATGTAATATTAAAAAAAGTCTGGAACAGCATGGTAAAAGCTGGATCTTTTAATTTCTACCAATTTACGTTTTCCTGCGTAAAAAATCTGCTAAATTGAGTTCAATTAATACTGAATAGTTGGAAATGAATTAAGGTGGATACTGAAGAATTAAAGCGATGAAATGAGAGGCAAGAAAATCTCGTTGGAATAAAATAGATATAAAGTGACGAATTCCTTCAAACTTCTATTTTCTGGATGGGAATATAGATTCGTAAGAAAGCGCAATGGATGTACCTGATAGGACGCTAGGAATATTAATGAGTGGATATTACCCATAAACGTCTGCTACAAATAGTGTTTGCATTAACACCAAGAAAACCATTTAAAAATCCTATCTGCAAAGCAAGGCGATCAAGGAAAAATATGAAAAATTCTTAAATTTGCCTACTTATCAACAGTGCGTAATATATACTGCATTTTCAGTACAAACAATTCTGTGGAAAATAATCACTTTTATCAGACCTTCTACCACTACTGATAAATCTGTTTAGATGGCACATACTTCTCACTTAAAGCCTCCATCGGATTCCACCACGTATCTACGAAATAGGATGTAATTTTTTAAATTGCTTATCTTACCACCTATTCTTGGATCTCCGGATTTAATTCATTGTTTTGATGACCATACACAAAAACCGTGACGTGTTTCCATTCATCCACCAAATTCCGTCATGTCAAACGTAATCTCTACCACATACCACTACCACTAAGAGCATTTGGAAGAACTAAATTTTATTGCAAAAACATTCCTACCATCACTTCATTCACACGCTTATTAGTTTAAAATTCTATGGAAATGTGTTCGACTACACTGAGAAACAAAATACAAGGACAGCGACCGTGGGATAGTGGCGACGCATGCCGTGAATGTCTGATCGTTTTTTCATCCTCGTAAAGATGTCCATGAAGGAAGGTGATTCACCTATACTTTTCAAGGCTAAACAATGATCCTATGTCTTACTCACAAGTGCATACTGATTGGAGATCTTATGAAGAGAAAAAATATGGCTTCCTAAACTCAAACTTAATGAATTTTTGGAACATATAAATCAAGTTGTTAAAATATATATATATATATATATATATATATATATATATATATATATATATATATATATATATCTATAGAGTATAGATTTATATATTTAGAGTAACTTCACAATATCCTTCTGACCCTCGGTCCTGAAATGTTCGTAAGCTCACAATTTTCTTTTCACTTTCATGCAAACTTCTCAAAAAAGGAATATGTATGTATGTTAGTAAACACGCACACTTATGAATGCATGTAAGTGTTCATGGAAAAGCACGAAAAGCGGTAATAAAGCAGTTGGATCAGTCAAGTAGTCGTGGCAAACAAAAACCTAGAGCACGTTAGTTATTGTTAATTGTTTCACAATTTATTTACTCTCTCTTGGTTAGTCAGCACAAGTAGGGTATTTGCTCATGGCGAAATATTTTCCTAAGTCCATTGCTTTTAGATTTTCATTGCACACTGGAAACCGATAAAATAAATGTATTCACCGGAACCGGATAAGATTCAAATTCGTAAATAAAACACTCACTTACGAGTAAGAAAGAATTCGTCCAGAAATCATTTACTCTTATTGAAAATTTACTATTATAACTGTAGTTTGCTTAGAAATGTTTCACTGATTTATATCGTGTACGAGCTTTTATCCGATCCTTACTCTAAAATATTCTAATATAAATATATTTATCTGGCTTTCCAAGTTTTACTTAAATTTAAAGCATAACAGAAAATTACTGTAATATTTGTAAGGTTTAATAGAATATGCAAACTTTTACAGCACATTACGACGACTTGGATCAAACTCATAAAAACCTATGCCAACGATCAAACAATATCTCATCCTTACATTAGGTTGCTGTGATTAAAAAAATTACATGCGTACGAGATGGCGCTTCTACATTTAATGTCATAATACCTGCTTTTTTCTCGATCACCACCATAGTCGAGCTCTGCCTCCATGGGATCCACTAATAGCCCCTTAAATGAAGCCGGTTTTTGCAATCGGAAAGAAAAATCTGTTCTCGTAACGGCCGGATGTTGAACAGCATTGAGGAGAAAGAAAGAATGAGAGGGTACGGGCGCATGGTCTGCTAGCATAATCACTGATCCCATGAGGACAGAATTTATTTATTTATTTATTTATCGACTTAATTGGGCGAGGTTGAGACTAATAGTCTCTTCTTCCACCTAACCCTACATTACAGACATTACATTGAAGACAATCACATACAACCAAGCCCTAGATGGAGGGAAATCCACCTAGGTGGGAATCGAACCCATGACCTCTGGGTTGGTAGAATGGGAGGAATCAAATGGGAGTAAGGTCACAAATAAAGGGCAATAGCAAAAAAATCTATGATCCTGCTACTTTGGCACCTGCAATAGGTATCGGAAGGAGTTTTAGAGTTATAGAATGAATACCTACCTGATAAAATGTTTACGACCCATAAGTCTGCATTCATATATTCAATTAAATTGCAAAAAAATAAAATTATTCAACTTTTTTGCAGTAAAGCAACTTTAACTCTAACTCAGTTTTAGCTCTAAAATACGTAAATCACTTGAAAAAACCATAACTTTTCTTCTAAAGTGAGACTTATACATAAATGAACTTGATTGTTTTTACTTATCTTTTTATTCTCTCGCAATATTTTAAGTGCCAAAATGCCAAAATCAAGTCTTCCATAATTCTAACTCAAGGATTCCAATCGCCACTGGACACGGATTACAACTCATCTCAATTTCACAAGGTTCTTATTACCAATCAACTGGGCAGGTCTTTGAACGAATCAAACCATTATAAGTAATATAGAAAGTCATAGAAACTTTCTGTTTCTTTCTGTGCGTGAATATTTATTTTAGGTAAATAATTGCAACACTGTAGGCTCTCGGTGTAATACTACCTTCTTTTCATACATCAGAAAACACTAAAATGACCCAATCCCATAGATACATGCACATGAGGTGCAATTCGAAATCACGATCTTCAGGCCAAAGGAAAGTTGAACCACCTACGTACAGGACTAATCAGGTCGAAAACCCAAATTCACTATCGTAGAAACTCTAAAAAAAATAGCATAACAGAGGTATAATACCTGAAATAATGTTACAATCGCCCTGGAATTCCCTAAACTAAAGACTAGCTCACTGAATGAAGAATAATATATCACACGCACCATTTAAATAGTCGAATACAAGGAAAATTCTTTCCTCTAGCAAACACATCTGGCCATTGATGACCTCCAAAATTTGAATTCACGCACTTTAAAATACATACTTCATAATATTAGTTGCTTGGTTAAAACAATCTGTTGTAAAGAATAAATCCACCTTTACGGAAACATGACGCCTAACTGCATGTAACTTTTCAATAATACGTAAATTAATATAACTTTTTACCATAATTGGTTGTTTTTGGTTCGTACAAGCATTGCAACATCTTGTTATCCACGACAGTATTCGCTTGCACATGCTGAGGGCAATGAATGGATTGTACAATGGGTATTTTTTGCTTAAAATAGCATTGCAAACTTTGAGTTGCATTAACTAAAGGGGAAGATGCGCGATTTCTTAGATTATATTGTTACGGATACTTAGACAATGTAAGCATTTAAAACAGAAAGAGGAATAAACATCAAAGGGTAACCCTAGGTCAGCATTAGTAGAAATACCGGAGTTCAATTTCCATTGCCAATTAATCAACACAAAGCGCAAGCCAGAAACCCTAAAAACAATTTGAAACTTCAGGTAAAAAAAAACAAGGATCTCAGCTTTCAGGAATTCATTCTAGTAGCGTCCTCACCGATCCGACACCCTAAATACGATAGTCAACATTACGTGTCTTTGCCTACGGAGCATCGGGAAATTTTAATTACCTAAATTCATTTCATCACCGAAAACTTGTAGCTCAGAAACCTCTTGATATTACAGTAACTAACACCGAAGGTTTAGCATGAGGTGATGCCCAATCCTTAAATTTCCTTGATTTTGCTTAAAACTGTTAGAAGAAATAAATATTTTCCTTTAAAACTATATTTTTTGCGCAACACTCCGCAAGCTGCTACAAGAGCGTATGGCGGGAGATGCTAGGACTTCACCCATAAATGAAAAAATACATGCATTTGAATATCATCTCAGTGCTCAAATCTATCAATATGATATGAAGCCATGATCTACATCTACATCTAGATGTAGATCATGGCTCCATATCATATTGGTAGATTTGAGCACTGAGATGATATTCAAATGCATGTATTTTTTCATTTATGGGTGAAGTCCTAGCATCTCCCGCCATACGCTCTTGTAGCAGCTTGCGGAGTGTTGCGCAAAAAATATAGTTTTAAAGGAAAATATTTATTTCTTCTAACAGTTTTAAGCAAAATCAAGGAAATTTAAGGATTGGGCATCACCTCATGCTAAACCTTCGGTGTTAGTTACTGTAATATCAAGAGGTTTCTGAGCTACAAGTTATGTGGCTGGAGCCATGATATGATATGATATGAGATATGATATGGAGCCATGATGATTTCCTAGGTGTCATAAGTAAACTTGGCTGTGTTGTACCTTCCTTGAAGTTTAAGTCTTGCTTGCTCTCTTGGAGAATCAAAGGGATCCCAAACTAATTCCTCCAACATACCCGTCACGCTTACTCTGCTTTCGTTTTTAACAAATCTTTGAGCATCTTACAATTCCTTAATGGAAGCTTTCTCCCACCAAACTCAAATCCTTGCTGCGTATTTCTAATGCGGCCTAAGTAAAGCGTAGTTACACTTCTCTTTCAACTTTTCATTATATTTTCCTACAAACCGTCAAATAAAATCTTTTTGAAGGTTGATCCGTATGTCCTTCTAATGTGTAAGTAAATAGGGTTTGATGTAAGT
The DNA here is from genome assembly GCF_022747635.1 of Hetaerina americana. Taxonomy (NCBI): domain Eukaryota; kingdom Metazoa; phylum Arthropoda; class Insecta; order Odonata; family Calopterygidae; genus Hetaerina; species Hetaerina americana. The sequence goes on along the minus strand of NW_027286874.1, from coordinate 63,522,283 downwards.
GTAACGCCCACTTAATTATTTTCTGAGTTTCTTCATTTAATCCCGTCTATTTTATAATGTACGTCTTATTCCTGCTTATTCCAAAACTTCAGTGATATGCATTTGATTATAAGAAATACATTCTAACCCCCCAATCCTTAAACCATTCCTATATCTGAACTTAAAGTTTAGAGATCATCCCTAAATTTGCAGGAAAGCCTACGCGGCACTAACAAACTTAACATAACGAACGCACAACCTAAATTGTGCGTAAAATACTTACTGATAGCTGTTCATGGCTCTTTGGCACTTTGATAATATGGTAATTACGCGAAATATTTTCCAATTTAGAGTTACCCAAAATTTTATTGTTCGATTTAAAGTTGGCAAGCAAGCGACCGAAATCCAGACAGGCAATCGGGAAGACTTCGGAATCTCGGAGCGGGGTTCGTTAAACAGTACCGCAAAGCGTGCCATCCACCTTCCTTTGGCCATATTTTTTTGCAATGCATGACACGGAAAGACATAAAATCGGGGAAAACTGTGCCAAATTCCTGCCGCGACTTTTGTTCCTTCAACGCCTCCGAGTGTATGGGTGGTGATGTCGACCTGGAGATTCTTTGAAAAATAAAATTCTCAGTCGAGCACGTGTTATGACACCTTGAAAGCGAAACAGAGGAAAGAAGGTGCGAAAGATTAGGGTCGCACGGTCAATGAGAGAGGAAAACCGCAAGGGAAGCTGTTGGCCGGCGAGAGGTACCCCCCTTCGTTGCCTTGACCTCGCCCTTCTATCCAGTAGCTTCTCCGCCCCGGTTCGCTCCGGTTCGTCACCTTGCCCACGGCGGAGTGTCTCCATGCTGGAAACGCCAACAGGCGACAGTACCTGCGCAGGAAACGTGTGTAGAAGATCGCCCTTATCTCGTCATACAGGTTGTACAACATAATGTCGCAGACCAATAAATCCATCGCATTCCGTTCACTACAGCGTCAGTTCATCGCAGCCCACGCGAGTCGCGACACACACTAATCACAAGTTTCAATTTATCGCCAAATCTCGAACTCGTGCTGATGCCGTGTGGCAAGTGGAGAGAAACTTATATCTTCCGGCTTCCTTTCAATACCTGATTATAAACATCGATACCGGCTTTCATAAATGGACAATTTTGCATATCATTTTCGACGTGACGCCTGATCGAGTACGCCATTACAATTCCTTGCAGTGGTCTCATGACATTGATGCTTATTGATGACAGACATTAATTCGATGCTAGAGCTTTTATTTGACCACGACAGAGATGCAAGGATTTCTGACGAATAGCTTGCTAACGTGATAGACTCCCACTCAAGATACTACCGCAGCGACGACTTTGCGCTTCGATGATTTGAGGAAACAATAAGTTGCTCCGATAAGTTGACGCGTAAACACCTTGCTGAAAGAATTAGGACTTCAATCAAATTTGCAATTAGGACTTCGGGATTCAGAATGTCTCGTCCTTAACACATAGTCGGAGGAACCCCCTCACACCGACTGAACGGATTGATGTAGGTTCATGCTGCTAGCATAGCGCGAAATGAACGTTGGGCAACACGTTTCCCGCCCCAATTCGGCCGGTGAGGAAGTGGAAATATTCGTGTGATCACACTCTTTCGGCGGTCCTAACCGGCACATTGGCGTGTTCCCGCCCGCAGACCCGGAGGGGAAATTCGCTCGTTCGCATCCCGACTCGGGCACGGTCGCCATGGCACTCCACACGTCGCCCCGAAAGAACCTTGACGGAGAGAGAGTGGCTTCTCCAGAGTCAGAATGGTTTGGAGCAACCCGGCGAAGGAGGCGAAGAATGGAGTGCGAGCACAATGGTCCGCGAAAAACGAAGGCAGTGGGAAGGGGTGGGTCATTACGGGATGGGAGAGGAGGGGAGAGGAATTTCGGAGTCAAACGGACGAAAAAGAGGGAGGGAGAGAGAGACAGAGATGGGAAAAAGAGTGGAAGAGGAGAGGGAGGCGGAGTTACTGTTGGGATGATACGCGGAGGCGGAGGTGAGGAAGGAGGGAGGACCAGGTGAGAGGGTTGGCGGGTGGGAGAGGGGTAGGGGGGAGGAGAAGGGGTCGACGGAGGATGATCCCGGATTGGTGGTTGGTGCGTGGTTGAGAGGTGGGGGAGGAGGAAGAGAAAGAGAGAGACAACTGTGTGAGAGACATGGGGGAGAGAAGAAGGAAGTAGAGGAGTTGACGGGGTTGGAGGACTCTGCGGGTGACGTCATTGGCGAATCACCCCCTCAAGGGAATAGCCATGGAGGTTCTTCGTATGCACTCATCCTTCCCCCGTTCTCCGCACCCTGCCCACCACTTCCCACCCCACTCCCATCACCAAACCCCTCTTCTCCCTTACATCCACGCCGTCCGTCCTCCTTCGCCACAACATGTGTCTCCTCTTCCTCTTTCGTCCCATTCCTCCTCCTCTATGCATCTCTCTCTCCTCTTTCTTCGCGATAGATGGAGTATCCCTCCTCCTCCTCGGCCCCTCTCTCTCTCTCTCCCTCCCCCTTTGCACGGTTATAAGTATCTCCCCCGACGAAGGGATGTCGATTTGATTTTGGCGCCCGGCATCGACGGTGAATGGCCTGGAGGAGAAGGAGGCGACCGGAGATTTCTACGAGGGTACTGCAGTGATCCCTGAGGGACGACAAAGAAGAAGGGATTCCCCGGTGAAGTGCTATCCCTCTCTTTCTCTCATACAAAAACGCGCGCGCTTCTTCCTCCTTCGCTCGCTCGCTCGCTCTCTCCCAGGGAAGAGAGGCGCTCCGGCCGCGAGAAAGGAGTACGGCGGAGGAAGGTCTGGACGTGGGGATCACGGGAATAAAAGTGAGTACAACAATGGGTCGGTTCGAAAGGCGGCTCGGATGTGGGAGTGCGCCACGGGCGATGTCCGCCCCTAGCCTCCACCACCTCTCCTTGTTTTGCGAGCCAAAGTTATGGAACCCTTGCTATGATTATTGCTATGACTCCCCGGAGATGTGTAGAGGACCTTACTGTTTTAGATGCTCCGTTGATAAAGTGTTCCGAGCGGAGTACACCCTTATTCCAAGTGTACACTTGGAAAAGTTTATATTTACCTTGGAGAAGACAGTATTTTTTTAAATTTTTTGCATTGGCCGCGGTTTTCTAAAGCGCATACCTGCGATATCAAAGTGCCTACATTATTAATTAGGGAAAATATGTTGATGTACCCTCACTGAAAGACGTTACGCGCACTACGGATAATATTTGCAATTTTTTTAGTACCCTGCAAGCTACCACCAGGGTGTGTGGCAGGGAGTGAATACACATCAGACTAATTCTGACCCGAATTACTTTGCCCCTTGAGCGGTCAGACAACCTTATTATGATCCCTTATCATTCGTTGTAAAAATTACATTTTAAATCTATCTCTCCTACACTTAATCTCTCCAGTTGTATTGACATGATCTCGCCTACCTTAGTACGATGGGGTAATTTAAAGTAATGCAAGACGTATCGGACATAATGTATCTTGAAATTGATGCTAGATAACAAATGGGCACGATACTAGAAGATTTAGTTTTCCGAATCAGTGTTTTTGGGGGAAAAAAGTCACGAGCTGCAATCTGACGCTTTATAGATAATTCTTATCTTCGAGGAAAGTTCGTTAGACAAAACAAAGAAGGAGAAAATTAGTAAATGCATCACAAAGCACGTAGGAGAACTAAATGGACGGCAGCGTGACCATGATGATAAATGGTTAGCACCATTTGAGGTAATTAGAGAGTAATTAGTCACGTCCCCTGATATTAACACCTAATAGCTCTAAAGAGTATGGTCAATGTTTACCATGGTCTGTTTCAAGATGGCAGAAAGGATTTAGGAAAAATAATAGTTAGAGTATAAAATATGAAAAAAGATATAAAACATCGTGAAAGTGGTCTAATCGAAATTCCCGCTGCAGTGTTTTGCTCGGGTTTGCCCTTCGGCTGGCAAGTCAAGATCACGGCCACGCTACTTTCTCGGAACGGGGACTGACGCTCGGATAAAGTGAATGCCCTTTCCATTCATATGTTTTACATAATGCGGCTTTCCGCGAGCCTTTATCGGCTCTAGCTCAGAGAGCTCGGATCCACTGTTTGATGCCTCCTCTCACTCTGCACCACCTGGCAGAGAAATGGAACTTGTTACTTCGTATGGCTCTCGCAATCTCCTTACGACTTATGGGATGTATCAATTTGTATTCCACCTAGGATTCAAATTCCAGATCTTAAGCCATCGCTTTGCAATTTGGGATCACGGGTTCAGCACGTCTATTTATCCACAAAATACTGTTTATTCTCTAGTTTATTTAGGGGGGATCGAGATGGTGCGGGGGCTAACGTACTGGCTTCCCACCATGAGGGCGCGGGTTCAAATTCCGGCGGTGTTGAATATTTTTCAGAGGTATCTCGATCCCTACTTGAGGTGCTTTGTGGAGGGCACTTTGAGTGAGTACGCCGTCCGTCGGATGGGACGTTAAACTGCGGACCCCTTGGCGCCTTTCGTAAAGAGTAGGCTAATGCCGACGCCGGGTTTCTCTCCACCCTTCATCCTTTCCTATCCATCCCCTATGGCGCAAATGACCTTAGCTGTCGGTCGCCTCCCCTCAAAACTACTACTACTTCTCTAGTTTATTTGACTCTAACACTATGACGACAGCGCCAGGGGTGGCGCTATTCCACAATGAAGCAAAATTTCACTAAATTCCAAACGCTCAGGTATTATATTCCAATCTATAAGAATTCAATGATTTTAACCAATTGAAATAAATTTATGAGTACAGATTGAACGCACTGCTTAAAGTTTGAACCAATATGAAACAATAGAGGTTTGTAGAGTGGCTAATCAAATATTATAATAGTTATATTTTTGTGTTTTCACATCCATTGTATTCGAGCAGCAAGAATGTCATGTCACGAAAATATTTAGACAGCAAAGCCATATCGTCAAGAGGATATTTCATCCTAGTGATTAAATAAACGCCCAGTTAACATTTACCACATATGCATTTGTTGAGTTCATCACGTTATACATAATCATGAAATTAAAATTGAAAACTGTCAAACTATCTTCGAAGGACCTGAAAAATCCGGTGAAGTCCCACTTCTAAAATATCCCATGCAATTAATTATAAAGCCATCGACAAAAAATATTTACAAATTCAATTCAACTATTTAATGCAGTGTAATCCTATCAATGTATGCAGTGCCTTATACTGCACTGAAGACGAGGTACAGCGTGGTATTCGACATGCTGGAGGAGGCCCCCAGTGAGGCTAGAGCCCTTGGAGCGTGTCGAGGTGAAAATTTTTTAAGTAGCGACTCATTAGCGAGAGTGGAGCGAGGGAAGGTATTTTATTTCTCTCCCCACTTTCCTCTCGTGCATTCACTCTGCGGTGGCAGAAAACATGAGTCTAAGAGGGAAGAAGAAATCCATTTTATCACGCCAAACTACCCCTCTTAAATTACCTTACTCCGAGAAAATTAATGGCTACTCGGGATACAATAAGTGATCGTTTCGAATTTTCAAATGACCGACTCATCTTTATTGATCGCGCTAGTAACTGCATGATTTTCCTCGCCAACCACGAACAATGTAATCCCTCGGCAGTAATTTCTTGCACTTCAAGGAATCATCCATGCAGCATAAAGAGATTTATCATAGATTAAAATATGAATCAGGAATTCAAAGATCTTCCCACGCATGAAGATATTCAATGAGTTCAACTTGGCAGAGCACCAGTAGGGAAAAAGTATGAAGCTACATAATTAGCACTGGATACAAGTGAATGTATCGTTGCACAGTTGTACAGATTTTACCCGCCCAAAACCTTTGATCCAATCATCTTAACCGGTAGAATACAAATGATAATAACTTGCGCCGAAACTCTGGAGTCCAGTAATTGCATGAAGAGTTCATCTTTTCCCGAATCATACATCAACGAATATTTTTTCTCCTAAATTCGCACTGACTAGAATCGATATCCATGCTTGCTGCATTTCTCATAATGTCTTTAATGTCTCAGTGGTTAATACTGTTGTTATTTCCAAAATTTCCCTTGAAATGAAGACTATTCAGTCGTGGAGCATGTCGGTAATAATGATAGACAGTATAGATGTCTTTTTATATATTCCTCTCAATGATCAAGGCTACAGTTTTTACGCTTTAAGTTACACGATATATCTTATCTTATGGTGTAGTTTTCTTATCTGTTGAAAAATATATTTCATTCACTAGACTAATAAATAAGGATCTTTGCCAAAACAAATACATTCAGATGAGTTCACGTATTTCTGTTCATGCACGTTCAATATATTCCCAATAACCTATCCAGGATGGCAATCTTAATATTCGTATGCTTAATACTTCTTCAATTTGAACTTTCCACCTATCAAGTTGTAAACAAAAATATCATGCCAAGCGTTGATATTACCAAATAGAAATAATTATACTACATTAAGTCTATAACTTTACCTATTTGATTCCTTCAAATTGTCCACAGTTAACTATGCAACTAAGTTTAATAGTAATTGAAATAATTTAACACCTTATTAACTACTTTCAGTTCTAAGGATGGCCTAATATGAAAATATTTCTTCATAAAGCATTAGAGAAAATTGTGCGTAGAAATATTTATAATCAGAGTAACGAAAATAGACTGAACCAATGCATCCTTAAAAGCAAGAAGATTTTTAAAAAATCATAAGAACCAAACCATGACAAATTTCCGCCAAAGGTTCAGATGACTTGCAATTCTCATTTTTCTGTGTCATTTAAGGAAATAGCTACATACATGATCTCTTTGCACTTCGAAATCCTCTCGTGAATCAATTTTTGGCAGGCAACCTAAATGTCCAAGGTTGACGGGCTGCTTGAAATTCAGTCGGGTGCGTGTCCTTTTAAGCGGCATGCCGGATGCCCAATTGACGTTTTCACTGATTTTTTGGCACTGCATCGGTAGTCCGAGAGGGAAGAGGGTACGCGATTCGAAAGCATATTGCCTGCTCTCTCATTTATATAACCGCGCTAAACACGCATTGATATGAATTAAAAAACATTGAGCGTCTCCGACCTCGACAAGGTTTTGGCGGAAGGTAAGATTTTTTTTCACCTTGTTACGTTAATGTTCTGCCTGCCCCAAAAAATGCCACATTCAACATGCGAGATACGGTCGCGGCCTCGACTTAACTAGCATTGTTTTGGGGCTTATGAATTTCGCAAGGGCTGGCGTGTTGGCCCGCGCCCAATCGCCACTAGGAGCACGGCTTAAGTCTGACATGATGTGTCAACGGATTTCTCAGGACTGAAAAACATGCCGAGTGATATTTTGTCTTTATATGTAGACATATCGGTTCCCACTGAATGAAGAGTTGTTTAAACTCTTGGTCAACCAAAATATTTAATGTTGGATTGCAAGTTTCGATTGAAAGAAAAGAAGGACACTTCCGTTTTGTGCATTAAATGCACGAGAGAGCCTTGTTGGTAGCCATAATCCTTGCTGAGCACCCAAATTATAAATTCTAAGGAAATCATAGATGTAAAAAAACGTGGGAATAATATTCACGTATACACCGCGCGCTCATTGAGAGTAAAATGTAGGATTGCCTTCGCTAAGTATATAATTGCATCTTCCGGGTATATAATTAAATGATATACAGCTCAATGTTGGCATTAATAAATTATTTCAATCCTTTTAGGAAGAAAACATTCAATTTTTAAACGACACTGATTTTATACTTGAACTCTTTTGACAATTATTCTATCAACATTACAGCATATTTAAAACAGCTTTTATGGACTTACATGATACCAGATTGAAAGCAAACATTGATACATGTGACCATTAGAACAGATTAGTCATTCATCATTCCATCACGGAAATATTTAGACAAGTTCAAAAAAATATAACTGGAGCGGCAGTTTATATTCTTGTTTCAATGGCTCTGAAACCATATAAATAAGTGAGATTATTTTTTAATAAGAATAGGTAAACTTAACTAGACTGTTTGAGAAATATCATTGTAAAAATATCAAAATCTATGCATATGCGAATGTGCATTTGAACACTAGTGGAGAAATACTGATTGGTCGGTTTATATTTTGTTCATTTAATTTCCGGAGATATCCTCAAGCATCTTAGACCGAAAAAACGTCGATAAACATTAAAAGTGAAGCAAATAAATAAGAAAAATCCTCGTGTAACAAGGAAAATTGTTATAAATGGACTTGTGTTATAAAAAACAAATTTAAATATCTCCCGATAAAGTTAACGATTATGCCAAAACGTTTGAAACAAGCCCAGGGGCCATCCAACTTCCAAATAGCGGGGGAGCATTCATCAATGTGGATATTAAGACTTATCCCGTGACATGAGAAGAAATAGCTCACTCAAGTATTCCGAAATGGCCGTGAGTCATCACATATGATATTCAATCAAACATCTGTGACGTGGACATCAGATAAATATTGAGCTACCGTATTTACCCAAATTAAACACTTCCTATTGACGCCCATTCCAGGATTTTTTACCTACCTTAATTATGCCCCGGGGATGTATCCCTTAAAAGTAAGGCAAAGATGAATTGATAAAGCTCCGGGCTTTGCGAATGGGATCCGCCAAAAACTGGTAAACTCTGTGGTGAAAAAAATAATATCTCTCTTGCAAAATAGGAAGAAAGAGAGCACGGGGTGGGCGAAGGAAAGGGCGGGGGAGATAACAGTTTTTGTATTTCCCTCCCTGTTGCTTCAAAAAGGTCACCGCCCTCGCCCGAGACAGCGTGAACACCTTTCTATCCCTCCCGGACCCTGCCGACGCGTGAGAGAGTGCGTGTGCGTGCGCGGTGGCAACGCGCGTGCGTGTGCTCTCGATTGAACGCACCGCGGAAGCAAGACAATTTTTTTTTTCCGTTCGAACCCCCGCCTCCCTTCCTCCCCTCTCCCACTCCGGTCGCCATCTTCGCCACTGCGACGATGGATAACTGGAGATCGCCTTAGCGGTTTTTTTCGCGCAACCGAACACGAGCCAAAGATCATCTCCTTCCCACCACTCCTCCACCTTTCCTCCTTCCTTCCTCCTCACTTCCATTCCTACTTCGCCACCTCTCTGTCCCTCCCCCTCTCTTTATCTTTTTCATTCCTCTTCCTTCCGATCTTTATCTCGCGGGTCGTTACGCACGGTAAACCAGCAGCCGCTGCTCCGTTTTTATTTGGGAGAGCATTTCTTTCCAACCCATTCCTTTTTTCCTCTTCTCCTGTTTGTATTTCAAAGGGAAGATTAGCACTAATAAGGCGGACGGTGGAGCGCCAAAAAAAACCGAAACACAAGAGGGGTCCTTTCTCGTGCGGACGAAAGGCTAAGCGAGAGCTCTGAGCTTAAGAAAGAATCCACCACGGGGGGGAGATTAATCAGTTTGCGCGTTTCCTTTCCAAACCATCCCCTTCCGCTTCTTTCGTCGACGTCGCGTCCATCTCAACCATGTTGAATTGGCAAAAGGAGATGTCGGGAGAGAAGTCGAGATCAGCATGTGGGGAGTCTTCACCTTGCGATCGCCACGCGAAATAAAAAAAAGAAAGAGATGGGAATCGGAACGAGTTAACAATATCTCAGAGTCGAGATTCGGTGGTTGTTTAGAGTCATGCAGAGTTTTGACAAGAGCGAATGTCGGGGGGGGGGGGATGGAATCGGACGATGGGTGTTCGGAGAGAGAAGACGTCGAGGGCAGGACACGGGGTGCCCGGAATGATAAATGGGTCCGGGGTGGGTGGAGACGCGTGAATGGTCCCATCCGATCCAACTGTCAGTCAATAACAATCTTCGTCCGTTTCTTCCGACGACGACTCAAAGAATAATATCTCAAGGGACTATGAAGACATGCGGCGTGAAAATATTGAAGTCAGCGATTCCGAGGCCCACAATAGTAATTGCAAATATTGGAACGCTTAGGTGGTTCTGAACTCTAATATTTCTATCATTTTACGGGCGCCTTTGAAGGAAATTAAATTTCCAATACCTTAGTATAAAACTGTCGCCAATTTAATGGGAGCTTTCATGTGATTTCGTAACCTCATATTACAATTGTACTCTCACTAACCTTTATTAAGTGTTATGCCACTATCTCCGAGTCATGTATTCTTGTAGTATTGAATCTTGCTAGCAAAATTTAACGCGAAATGTAACTCGCAAAAATGAGTTAATATTATTTCGTCACTTTCACATTCGTAAATCTCCCCAGGTCGAGCTAAAGAAGACAATTTAAGAATATGTTGCTAATATGTGAGCATGAAAATGTACATTTACATTTGATCGATCATGAGCTAATTATTTCTAATTTGAAATGAAGCAATTCGAGAGCACTTGGAAGGCTATTGGCCATGATTGTTCCTGGGTGTGTAATGATAACGCGCGGCCCATTAATATAATATCATTGAACGGCAACTTTTAACAAAATTATATGCCAGCTATAATTGAATTCATTTTTGCTAGATTTATAAAAAAATTCTTTTGAAAGGCGCTTTGCGTTCTTTTTTTCAATTTAAATGTTCAATTTAGAGGAATCACAGGTTTGGAGTATTTATTTTAATCGCACTCAAATAGTCACTTATGGCTCCTAAATTGTTCATTTGGAAGGTTTTGTACACCTACATCTGGATAAAGACGTAAGCCTTGTAAATCGAAAGAATCATTCCGCAATTCAGTAGTTGCGAATTTGGTTTGCTATTCATATTAATTCATCATTATGGACCACTTGAAATATTTGCCTTAAAATATCATAACTTGTAACTTGTAAATAGTTCCTAAATCTATACCTCTATGTCCAAATGTAATCACTGGATTTGCGATCATTCGTCAGAAATAGCATAAGCCAACTAGTTTTGCGTCCCTCAAGCCGTACGTGCGTGTCAGAGATTAATTAACAATAGCCACTTATGTATTTAGCGGACTTTTGGCGAGACTCGAGGTGACTAGGTTTTTCTAAATGGTTTTTCATTGATAAAAAAAACCATGCGTACAGCTAAATCTGGCGTCAGTTATCAAACCATCACTGATTTCTTACTACTCATCAATATTTCCCTATCTTAAACGATTTTGTTCGTCTAAATTTGGCCTTCCATTATATTCTCCTTTTAATCAGCGAACGGTTACCAGATACTCCCAAATCACCATCATTAAAGTAGCTAAAACAGATTATTATCTAAATCTTGATGAGGTGAAAGAGAAAATGAACAGATAAGCGTAAAATTTATTCCGCCTAATTCTTTACAAATGCACTTTTAATACTATTAATGCCTCATGCCAGTAACATCTTTCAATTTTGCATAAAACTTTAGCAATGTATTCCCTTTATTTTTGTTAACAACTGAATATTTGGTTTTATCATTCATTGCCATTGTGTTATTGGAAAACAGGCACCCGTAGAATGAAACATCGAACATTTCCCGCAGGACTTTCATTAACCGCGTTGGAGATCTATATGGAGGCTATAAGAAGTTGATTGTTTTTCGTTAATAAGGAAATAACAGAGCCCTTAGCCCGAATCCTAAATGAACTGGAACGAATCTAAGACAGCTTTCCGCCTAAAACAATTCATTTGATAACTACCATCATTTAATGCTGTAAATCTCTTCACTGGCATCAAAAAGAGATAAACGAGCATTTTAACCTTCGAGCGACCTGAAGCACTGCACGTGCTTATGAAAATTGTACTCATGGAATGTTAATCCTCACATCATAGTCGGCGCATCTCGGATGGATCGACGAACTGAGTCAGGCAGTCGGTTCGCTTGGAATAAATTAGCGTAAATTAAACCCGCATAGCGAAACAAATAACAAGACCAAAGAATGGGTAATGACTGAAGGAGGGAGGAGTGATGAGACGATTTCATTCGTCCGAGTATTCGATGGGCGAAAGAAAATCCCATCCTGAAGAGCGATCACCCTTCAACATTACTCTCTCACTTTCCAACCCGCCATTCCTTAATTCGCTGCTCACGAAATTTCTTTCGCCTCCATCCGCCCCTTTCGCACCCTCAACACAGCAAGTCATCCACCCCCAATCTTCCCCTTTCTTCTCGATGCGAGAAAACCGCTGCACACCCTGCTCGCCATTAAGGACTGGGTGCGGCGGCCCCCACGGCTGCGGTAAATTCCTTCCATGCCCTCCCCCCCCGCCGCCGCGGCCGTCGACAAAAGCGCAAAATCACGGATTAACGAAAGGCACCTAACAGGGAGGGCATTAATAGACCGCACCTACCACAGCGCATATGGCGCGAAAATAGACCCCCGGGAGCGATTCGCGTTCGCCCCGGTTCGCCGCGTGAAAAGAAAGATTTTTTTCCCGAATTTATTTTCCAACCGATAAGAGTAATAACGTGTGAACACGAAAACGGAAGTTCGACTGAACGGTTTCAACGTATTTTAAAGGGTTGGCAATCTTCTTTCATTCACCTTTGCTAATATCTTCCTCATGATTTTCTCCCTCTTTCATTCCTGCGTGTTCATTTCTTTTCTCCGTCTCAAAATATAAACCTAGGGCTGAATGCAATAAAGCTCTGAGAAATTTTACAACTCTAATGTCACCGTATGCATCGACGGTAGCAGTCTATTTGTTTTTCGTTTCAGTTTGAAACAGCGCGCGATTCACTTTTAATCCTTTTTTATAAAAAAATTTAGCCCCCTCTACTCTACATGAGCAAATGGAATAAGAATGAATGATATAAAAATCAGAATTCCAAAGCATAGACGAAAATTAAAACTAAATTAACATAATTCAGTCTTTGTAATAAAGTTCAATGAGAAAGTTATCAGATGCTTTTCTTCGAAGTGAGCTCGCGTTAGATTTCTCGAAACCATCCGAAAGATAAATTTTATATATCCTGTCACACGTCATTCTGAGCTAATTGATGGAGTTGCAGGAATTTTGCAATGAGTAAATCTGAAATTATTTTCTTTTTGGGTCAGCAGCGATGAATGCTCAGCTCTGTATGAGAGAGAATACGGTACCTCTTGGTGGGGCAAACTTTAAGTCCAGTCCCAAAACCAAAAAAAAATACCACAAGTGTTTCTGGAGAGATACTGGTTGGCATCCGCGTCCGATTTTGTGGACCGTTGGAAGAGAGTAGGCGAGCTATCCATTCACCTGCATGGGATCGTGACAGCGACTAAGCAAAGCACATGCAGAGAATGATGAAAACACCTCGCCATTCTCCTCCGGCCCTCCCGAGCACTCCGTTCCTGCCATTCCCTCTGGTCTCCTCGTCCATCGCTCCTCCCCCACGCATTTCTATCTGTTACTCCAAACCAGCCTAGCGAAACAATTTCCAATCTCTCCCTCTCCTTATTTCTGCGTCTCCCCCTCGAGCATTATCGAAACACCATTTGTCGAAGATATTTTGCGATTGCCGTGATGCCAGGATGAAATATTTTTCCCGATATCAACAAGCGTAAGAGATAGTGAATGGATTATTGATATTAAATAGAAGATGAATAATCAAGTGACTCGATCATAAACTTGAGTAAAGCATTACTGTTTTTGTTGGAAGTAACTTTTCACTGTGTATTTCTACTGGTAGCTAGAGTTTATTTTGGACCAGTTTCAACTTTTCAATTCCGTCTTCAGGTGCATTGCATCCCCTTACACTCAAGTAGACAAGAATTAATAAAAATGAAATATATGCAAGAAATCAGAAGGAATGGAGGAGAGATATTTCCAGTTATTTGCAGGACAGTCCCAGCATGAGAGGCATTAAAATGGAGAGTCTGTTAGTGATATTTGACCAACAATACCTCTTCTTAAAAACGGAGCTCCTTCATTCTTTTAGGAGCTCCTAAAAGAGCTGACGTTTTCATTAACATTTTGTATGGCTGCCCTTCTGAATTATGTTTGGACGTAAATTTTGATATTTTTTAATTGAACTATTGCACTTATTCTGGCAAGCTAGCAAAGTGAGTATCTCTAGTATACCTACCACGGACTTAGGGGATGCACTCATAGACTAAAATCTCACGCATTTGCAAATTAATATCATGAGCTCGCTAAGTTATGAATTTCGGTCTTCTTTTGTTTAAAATATAATCCGAATTCCTCCTTTTGACCGATTTTCAATTGTTGTACTTATTTTTGCTATTAGGTGCCTGAGATGTTAACGTACAAATGTCGTCTCGTTATGTTCCAAGAGTACAACTCGTCCGGGAAAAGGCGAAGTTTTCTCCAGCGCCACGGCCGTTTCCTTCCTCGAGGATGCAATCCTATTTTTGACAATGCCCCCTGGCAAGGTGCGGCGACCTCCTCCCTCCCAATCCCACCTCCCATCTCTCCCTAGCCCGAGAGCACGCTCATCCGCGGCTCCGCTCCTTCCCACCGCCGCCAACAGCGAAACTCCTTCCGGATATGTGAGGGCACTTAATGAAAAAATAGAAGAATCGCGATCGCCCGAAATCCCTCACACAAACGACTTAATAACGTTAATGGACGCGTGAAATTTTATTCTATTTTTCCTGGACTTGTTGCTTTTCTCCCTATCTTCTTCCCCCACCCAACACTTCCCAATTTCGCAACCACTCTCCCACCCCTCGATTCCGTTTCCATTCTCCGCTCGCCACAACCTTCTCCCCCTTCCGCCCCCGTTCATGCGAATGCGTCGGAATTATTTTCGCCGAGTAAAAAAAATGAAACTCAAAAGAGCGAAAAATCTCCCTCCTCCAAAATGGCGTGCCTGCGAAAGGGGGAGGGGAATGTTTGGTGGGATCGGTTAGGGGGAGCGAGCGGGAGAGGGGAATTCTGGGAAGGAAGAGCCGTCTGCTAACGCGAGAGTGGTGGGAGGGGGTAGGAAGGCACGCCCCGTAGCGCGATACGTCTTCCCCCACCTCATCCCGACTCCTCCGCCGCCTTCACCCGGGGGCTGCGGAAGGCCAACGGGGGACCGGTTCCAGAGACCCCTTCCGCGCCCTGTGTCCCTCCTTCCCTCCCACTTCCACCCACCTACCCACCGCCACCCCATCCGCCGGCTATTCCACCTCGCCTTCCTCCTCATCCTCCGCCTCCTCAACACCCTCATCCATAAACATCCAGCCCTCCCTGCCTCTCGTATCATCCGACCCCTGTCCGTTACCCCTCTCAACTCCCCTACGATCTCTTCCTATTAGCCCATCCCATCTCTTTAGTACATAATTCCATTCCCTCCCCCAACATCCTGAACACTGAGTCAGCATAGGGTGTTTTTGCTAATCCTGCCAAAAAAGAAGCGTTCATTGTCCTCTTGAGTAAACGTGTTCGCATCGGAGGGAAAAAAAGTTGTTTTAAATATATTTTTTGGACTTTCTCGCCACACGCAACTAAGGTTTTAAAAGATTCACGACTATTAGTTTCAATAATAATGGGATATTTCATTAATGCCCCTAAAGCAGCCATAATCATTACGTATTGATTTTTCTGCGTGATAATAAAACCAGTTCCACGCAGCACAGAAAGTTTGAGTCCTATGAGCATTATGATGGGGCTAGCAAAGCCTTCGGCAGCCTAGTTCTACTTAAGTTCTACTAGAATGACCCCTTTATGCGAGCTATAATCCATATATTAGCCTATGGAAATTTATAAGCTGAAAGAAAATATCTTTAAGTACATTTGAATCTCGATAGATTCCAGCCAAAAATACTAAGAGAAAATAAACGCATATACTATTTGGTTTTCCATAACTTTTCCAACCACGACCAGAGATGCTAATACTTTGATTTAAAGTATGCAACTTTGTAACATTCCACTTCATGACACGTTCAAATTTGACTAAAAAATACTGAGAGTAATGCTCGTTCATCATGTATTTTTTTAAATTTAGCTGAATTATAGAAAAGGCATTCAATTTATACCGTACTTAAAGTAGACCATCGACAGTGCACGCATTCATTTAATCAGCAAATTTATAGTTATCTAGAGTGCAAATGCGGCGGATGAAGACATTAAATTAGTAAATGAGACGTATTCTACGAGATCTCGTGGTGACCGAGTCGAAAAATATGGTCCAGTCGTAGAGGAATTGGGCGTTCCCTATCCATATCCGTTCTTAACGATTCGATTGATATCGACATCATCGTCAAGCACGGAATCCAGAAGAC
Organism: Hetaerina americana; assembly: GCF_022747635.1. Taxonomy (NCBI): domain Eukaryota; kingdom Metazoa; phylum Arthropoda; class Insecta; order Odonata; family Calopterygidae; genus Hetaerina; species Hetaerina americana. Next base: position 63,506,157 of record NW_027286874.1, on the reverse strand, counting down.
AGTTGACGAAACCACCATACTGGGCGGTTTTTCCTCCTCATCGCCTTGACTTCGCAGCCTCGTTAAATGAAAACCGACACCCCCGCTGCTCCTATCCTCATGCCTCGCCTCACCCGTCCCTCACGATTTGTGTCGAACCCAGACCACAAGAAAAAGTCGAATAGAGAGTGATTATTTCCAGACGTTCTCCAACTGCCTCTGAGCACCAACAAGTTTAAAAACACGGACGACACTGCGCACCTCTTAGTACTTAACGATCTTAACGCGCTTTTGAACGCGTAGGTGTGATTGTCTGGCTTACTATTTAAGAGGCAATATCAATGCCGATGCAAACCGAGAACACCCCAATCTACAACCCGGATGCTGAACTCCTCCACATCTCTCGATGATTTCCTCCCCAAATACCATTCCCCTCATTTGATTCACGCGCCGTCCCTCCTCTATTTTTTGTCTCCTCCTGTTTCCCCACTCTCCTGCCTCTCCCTCTCTCTAACCACCGGCCAACCACTTTCTTTCCACTGAGCTCTCTCCTCCGGCCTACCCGTCCTCGGCCTCCACCTCCATCCATCCTTCCTTCCCCCATCCATTCCATTCTCTTCCTCCTTCTTATCCCCATTTCCCTTCTCGTACTCATGGGGATGTTATCTCCATTAAAAAAAACCGGAAATGCCGCCGTCCTCCCTTGCTCTATCCGCCGCCACTAGATGAGTCGTGGACAAAGCGCGGAGACCTCTATCCCCTATGTTCCTGGAGGTCGGAGGAATTCCTTTTCCTTCCACCTTCCGAGGGAGTTTGCGGGTTTGCCGGCATTCCGTCCGGCTGAGAAATGCACCGACGACAGCCCAGGAGAGATCGGCCTTCCCCGATAGTAGGTGGAGCAGCGTGTGCGGGGAGAAATGAGACGCCCTCCCCGCCCCCCTTATAGACGCTGGAAGCAGGCAGGAACGTTTACGGAGGGCCTTCCCAGAAAGAGTCTTCGAGTTCATCAAAAGAGGCTGTCGGCGAGTTTATTTTTAAAACTCATCTCGTTCCACGTGGTCCGAAGATGGATGCGCTTTCTCGCATAGACCGTTATGTCATCCTTTAAATTCGACGCGCGACATGGTCGTAGACAAAAGTAGGGGGACAGCAACGGTCTACGGTCCATGAGCGTAGACCACTTCCTGGATCAAATGTCTATATCCCAATGTCGGTGGGCGCATGCTAGACGAACTGCCGCGATGATTGATCGCACTTCGTGGGATAATCAATGCTGTGAACAGATTGTAATTTAGTCGAAACTATCATGCCCCAACCTCAACACTCACAGCCGATTCATCAATGTCGTGAGCGCGAGTTTTAATTAATGTAATTTATCCGCCAATATTTTCCTCATCACAAAATCGCATGAAAAATTGAACGACACTTTGATCTTGTACGACGAATTCGACGTTCACAAATATTCTTCTAAAGTATTGGATACGTCAAATTATCCCAAAAAGATTCTGGCGCACCTTATGAGTATTTTAACAAAAACAGAATCATCACAAAATTTATAGCAATCCTGAAAGTTGAAATAATGTCTTAGATAATTAAATTTTTATATCGATGAAAAAATCAATTCTGATGATACATTTTAAGCAAAGATATTAGCCAACAGCAAACATCATGACATTAAGAAATGGGCAGCATGTAATATAACACCCGCTTAGGAAGTTTTTCATTTGACTTGGAATTAAAATTCAACCTCCGAAATTAACCGCCATCGATTTATCATTTTGAGGCCAGCCTCGTAATCCGTTACTCATTATTCTGTTCTTTTTCATAGGGCATTCAAATTTCTTTAACGTAACGGTGTGCACCGTTCCGCGTTAAAAATAACCCGTAATTAGAAAAGATAAACCCAACTCAAGAGACCACTGTGGGCAAATTGTTCTCTCCCGAATTAATTGCCATACAAAGCCATCGCTCCTCAACCCACGAAACTGTGGAAGCAGTAAATGAAACTTTAATTGAAATTAATTTAATCACACAGACTAACTGGTAGTGAGCCTCGTTCTCGGGAAGTTATTGTGGTGGAAAAATCATGCAAGACTGATCGAACACAAAACTATATAGAGTAACCGGAGCTCCTTCGTCGGGTGTATTGGGACTCGAGATTCGCGTAGGAGTGTTCGCCTTTTGTGCTCATGGCCGGTGGGAGGGGCGGGGCGGCGGCAGAGGGAAAAGAGGAGAAGCACGAAACGTCTGGTTAGGAGAAGAGAGACGGCCCCGGTGGAAGAGAGAGAGAAAGAGAGATAAAAAGGAGAGGGCTCCTTCGTTTGCATTTTAATTTGCATTTCCGCCTCGGCGACCGCTCCCCCTTTTCCCTACCTCCCGCAATCACTCCTCCAACCTCCTCCTCTTCTCATTTGAGGTCCGCGGCTAAACGGAGAGGAGAGGATGAAGGTGTCTAGGCCGCAGATTAATGGCTTTCTTTTTTCTTCTCTCTCTCTCTCTCCCCTTTATTACTTCTTCCCGCGGCATTTCTCGCCGCCGCACGAGGTCTCCTCTCGTCCAATTCGATCTCATTCTCCCTTCCCCACGACCACTCTTCCATTTCACTTCGCGCCCCATCTTTCTCTCTCTCTCGCACATACACACACGTATCCCTCCTCCCGAAGACAACTCATTCCTTATCTTCTTAACAATGTTTATCTCATAAATTTATCTCCAATTTCCCTACCTCTTTTCCCTGCTCAATTATTTGCTTCGTTTCCTTTTGTGAAGCATTCTTGTTCCTTAAAACGAATGGATGAAGGGCGGCGAGCGATGAGCTCTCCATAAACATGTATAGGTAGATATCTAACCAATACAATGTCAGTATTATTATATTCTTATCCAATATTTTTATATTCTTTTTTCTTCCAAGGTTGCATTCGTTTACCTATTCCACTCACCGTGTGATTTTTTCCGTGAACCTATTTCATAAAGATCCAATTATAACAGTTCTATTACAGCCCCTTAATGCAAAGAAGCTATGGCTTCGTGCCTCTTAGATAGTGCCGCTGATGGATTCCCCCATGACCCACACCCTCATTTTTTTTAATATGACTCCATTCATATTTTACATTCACCCATAATAAGATCGCACATGCTATGCACGTTTTCTTCCTCCCGGTAATATTTCACCACAATACCCTGAAGTTTTATCTCATCTGTTATGTGATGAGTACATTATCTGCGAACGTAGGATGAACGTTGTTCATACATAAAAATGTTTGCATTCCTCCGGCAAGATGTTCCTAATAATTTACCTTTCTTTTAAAATATGAGTCGTAATAATGATCCTGGTCAGTCAGAATGGTTATATCCTAAGGGTATTTTGAAGAGCCGATCCAGCAAAATTAATATCGTGCTGCTGGGCACGCCGACCGAATGTTAATAGCGGTGATTTTATATGTATCTTAGTCGCAAGATTTCGTTCGCACAAATTCGTGTAATTTCTCAATTGACGCATCCCATTTCAAGGAGGTAATGTAAAAGGTTTTTCATGGCCGTGGCATTGGTCAACTTGCTCCATTGCATCACTTATCGAAAACTTGGCATACCGATACATTAAACGGAGTTTGGAACGTTTAACTGAACATCATCACGAACACAACATTCAGCAGACCAATCTGATTCAGATTGGTCAACTGAATGCAGATATTCTGCAGATTCTTCTATTAGATGATCGAATAAGAATTACTCTTGCAAATAATATTAACCCAACATTGATTTTAATTCAAAGCATATCCAAAGCATTGTTTCCCCTTCGGCAATTGCAATTTTTAATTCTTACGCCAGCAAACGCATATCCATCTGAAATCTCGCCAAAAGTAATTGCGCAGATTCTTTGGAACCGATTGCTCCAAAATACCAAGAATCAATATGGGAAATGTGCCAGCCATCTTCCTCCTTTCTCTCTTTTCTTCTGAATCAACTGCCTTAAGTCACTCATGAATAAATCTAAATTAATAACAGACCCCACATTCCAGAACATGAAAATATTTTCAAGCAATGTATAACAATCCCAAAACAGATGAAATGCATTCCCTTCAATCAAGTAAAAATATGAGGTGATTAAGGAAAGTTTTTTGCGTTGAAAGGTCACATCTTGTAAACAAAAAAAACATTTCCAAAGGCACTCAAATATGTTGTGAATCTCTACGTCAAATGTGCACACAAAGAACAAACGTGTTCCTGTGTAAATCCAAAGCATGACTTTTGATTATATTCCATTCTATTCCAATTATTGCGTAGGAACTCGAAATTGTAGGATTTTAAAGATGCAAGCCTCGGTGAAATATCCATTAGTGATTTTTAGTAGAGTTATATGTTCTAAATCGGGAACAGATATTGCCAATTCGCTCAAATTGCTATCGGTTAGCATGAGAAATGTTATGGGACATGTGGCTGCAAATAAATTTCCAATCGTATTTTTATGTATCCATAAGAAAAAAATTTAGGTGGCTTTTTCCAAAGTTTTACCCGCGAAAACTTTTTCTGGCGATAAACACGGCTGGGAAGTTCCCAGGATCCTATACTATCCGCCATCTTACGTATTCTCCTTCTAAATTTTTTTGGCAAAAATAGTGCACTCTTTCGATCATTAGCTTTGGCTGACCTTCAAGATTTTATTACGGAAAATTCTGGGAAAACTCAAAAATATTGCAAGAGATTAATTAAAGCCAATAGCCAGTTTCCCTGTGCCGCTTATGGTTTTCCAGGAAGTTGCGGTACACGAATACTCACACTATTCGGGTGAAACCCAGGGTATCCAGAGAGATGTGCCTGGGAAACGAAGCCGGGCCCTCCGAGCAGTCCAACGCTCTACCCCTGGACTACCACGTCCCCATATATACATACACACACAGGCAAACATACAATATAATATGCACACAGATAATCGTAATAGAATTTTTCAAACGGAAAATCCAAGGCAAAAAAAGTGAGCACGCAAGAAATAAGAGACAAGGATTCCAGCAATTATCTATCAATCTTAATATTATGCAAAGGTACTTTGGTTCTCAATAAAATATAAACAAAATTATATTGTCCATTACTAAAAAAGGAAAGAAAGACTCGTACTTGTACTCGTACTCGTAAAATTATATTGATTGCATGAGTAAAGAATAACTTCGAGCTGTAAAATTCGTGCTCAAGTCTCCTCCCGCTATAGTAAACTACCCATTGACGTAGTGGTAAAAATAATAGAAAATATACCTTATTGATACACATGCCCATGTATAGACCTGCCTAGAACTATACACTTACATGCAATAAATCAAATGTTTACGACCCTAGCAGAGTGCTTCTTTAGGAACTATGCCTATATTTTAAACCAATATATTTTCTCGACCCATTATTCACCTTTTTCACTTCTCCGGGGCCCAAAGGATAAAGACCCACGCATGAGGAGCTGATACAAAAGAGAGAATTCTTCGGAGAGTAATATTTTTTCAAACTCTTTCCGAGTCCTTTCCCTGGCGTGATATATATTTCTCTCCTCTCCAATCCCACCCTCGCCGCAACTTCTATATCTCCTCCATTCTCTTCTCTTTAAGCTCCCTCTCCCTGCACACAAATCCCGCATCTATCTTCCCTCCGCCCCGCAAGCCACTCCCGGGCGTACTCAACAAATGGACGGCCATCTTCCTTTCCGTATCTCACCCGCCTTCCTCTACCGGCCTTCAACGCGGCCGTCGACAAGCAGATTGAATTGGGATTGACAGCGGGGAAGAATGGGGCAAGGGCGACAGCCAGGAGAGTCGGTGCGAGGGAGGGGTTGATGCCCCCCCCCTAGACCCCTCTCTTATCCCCTCCACCCGCCACCGCGAGAGGGGGGGGAGGCGGCCAAGGAAGCCGTCGCCGTCGCGAAGAGTCTTCAAGAAGTGAGGAAGAAGAGGAGGGAAGTGGCTCAAGGAGCGGGCACCGTTTTTCTTTTGTTTGCGAAAGACTCGCCGTCACCCCCACCTCTTCTTCTCCCATGGATCTATCCCACATTATTTGCTCTTCGTGTTTGCCCAGTTATGAGATGGAAATCGCAAAAGGAAAGATGGGAGAAGTAAAAAAAGAGTGGAAAACATGTGGATCATAAAATGTGGGAATATTCAAGCCTTTCTCTCTCCATCTTCCCACGCAACCGGTTCTTGTCATGCTCCTTCGGAATAGAGCAAAAACGCAATGGGTAAGAATGGGAGGGGGAAGAAGAAACTCAATAACAACCTTTCTCAACTATTTGCATACATTTCAGAGATAGTTCAGCCACACCCATGCATCCATTGCACTGACTTTAATTTCCGTGCTGTAATTAAAATTAAGCGTTGCGAAAAATGCAAAAAATATTTTACGATGTTCAGAAATGACTATCTACTAACTAGCATAGTTTTCCACCCTTCTGGATCCGAGCACAATTCAAATTGCCTTTCCATCTGAAAACAATCATTACATGCAAGAATTATCTCTTTATCATGTGTACCATAATGAAAACATGAACGCGCAAGTGGATAGAGAGACAATGGTTGTTATTTCTGGGGCGAGATTCAGCCAATTGATTCTCCTCTATTCCCTATTCCGTACGGAGAACACGTTAAATGTTCAGAAGAACAAATCGATTTATATATCGTGAACTCTTCCTCCTCAAGAGGTGTCTTACAGCAAAACTCTACGTTATAGTGATAATTATTTCTGATAAACTCAGCTTATGCGTGTCAGATAACATTTTAAGTTCTTAATTAATATTCTATGGCAGTGCACAATTTCTCTCTTAATAATAATGATTCATTCATCCCAGCTAAATCCGAACACAATTCTCATTTTTCATTTTTCTCAATTCTGGTAATTCCAGCTGTTTACGTTGGCTTTGATTTCAATGCAATATTTAAGCGAATTTTCGAATCGCCAACACGAAACTAAAAATAACACTAAGGATCCGGGTCAGAACCACGTTCGAAGCTCCGTTTATACTCCGCCATCCACTTAGCAATGAGAAAAAAAAAACGTCAAGACTGTTTCTAATGTCCGAGGGCGCGGGGTATTCAGGTGGGTGGGGAAGAGTGAGGCGTGAGAGGTGGTCGTGGCACGCTTGAAGGCACTGGTTCGCGCAAGTGCACGCACATGGAAGGCGCAAAGGAGACGGCGTAAGGGACGGCGGCGCCTGGGGGGGAGAGGGGTGGGGAGAGAAAATCAAATTCAGAACGAGGTTGTCGCTCTGATCGAAGTCTATTCACTGCGTGCCATCGAGATGGAAGGAAGAAAAAAATAACCGAAGGTTACACGTCCCCTCTCCTCCCACCCCCCTTCATCCTGTCGCTGTTCCACCTCGGGGAGTTTTTTCCCACTGCTCACGCCCCTTTCTTTTTGCACAGGGCGACTTCGAGACTGTATCTCAATGCTTCATACATTTTTCCGAGTCCCCCACCCCATCCCCACGACTCGCCGCCCCCGCACTGGTGGATGTCTGAAAAGGACGAGGATTGCGTGACGAAATGGAAAGTTGGGTGCGATGTGGTTTTCTTTCCCGGGAGGGAAGGGGGAGAGGAAGGGGAAGGAGAGGGTTCGCGGGGGGGGGGGGTGGAGAGCATCGACTCCCTCCGGTGCGGCTGTGTTTGCCGGTTTCCCTTGAATAAATTTTTCATCGGACGGATGAATCCGTCCGTCGCTATCAATAGACTGCCCTGGAAGGATTTAGCCCGTGGGACACGAAGGAGTGCGTGGGTTACCCTCTCGTTCTTATTGCACCACGAAGAGTCACTTCTACTTTCCATTTGAAGGAAAGCATTTCGCCCGAAGTCCGCTCTGTCATCGACGATAAAATATTAATTGTGCGTCTAATGCCTCGTGAAAGGCCCCCCCTCGACACCTCCCCCTGAACTTGACTTACCTCTAACCATAACTTGGCATTGAGCTACAAGATATCCTGCTTATCCTCTACCAAGATCAATCAATTCAACATCGTTTCAACACCACGCATTGAGCCAATCTCAGGTGTTTCGTATAAAGTAAGAGAGACGAGTTGAATTCTAAAAACGTCTCTAGGGGGCAGTTACCCTTAAGAAAACTCGAGGTTGGCTATTGTGAGCAAAGCCGTGGCAATAAATTCTTTAAGTTCAGAACATTTCTAGAGCTAGTAATTTCCTTCACGCCAGCTGAAGTAATTTAGTCGTTTGAATAAAATTGAACGCAATTCTGAAACACGATTAATTTCGCCAAGTCTAATTTCATTGACGTTTTGTCGTTAACAAGACCAAATACTTCATACAATGTCAAGGCGCCCATGGTGGTTATGTGCCATTTCGTCGACGCGTTCCTCGACTTCTCCAGCGTATTAACTTCCATAGGTTTTTTTTCAGTTAGCATAAATTTGAATGGCATTAAAAGCGAGCAAATGCAGTCCAAGAAAATGGTTGAAACTCAATGAGTATTGCCAGGGAACCTTGCCAATGACACCGGCCAAGTAGGTAAGCATGGCATCTGTCCAAAGACGGGGTCGCTGGTTCAAATCTCGGGTTGAACATAGCGCCACATAACGTTCTCGAATAATCTTTATAAGATCTCGCCCGTTGGCGATTTGTATTCCAATGTGAGGTTGCCTCCAATGGGAAAAATATAGTTATTAATAAGAAACAGTTTCAAAAGGCGAAAGTTTTCTCATGCAAGATAGTATCAGACATTTGTCTTCAACCTAACATTTTCAAAAAAGAAACCCCATCCAGAAATGTAACATTATCCGGTGGGGAGGACATAAAATTGTCTTCGAATTGAATTACTTACATTAAATGTTAACTCTGTGCTATTTCGCGGTAGCAATAGAAATAATAACGATAATTTTCTCGTTAAACTATTAGAAAACTTATCCCCAACAGTATTGGGTTGGTTTTTGATCACAAATCCTTAGCTTATATGTGGACGATTTTGGAAATATTAGAGGAATTTATTACAAGTAAATTTCTTCGTTTCTTCCAAATGCGGAACTTTGAATTTAATCAATCTCTTTCAGGAAGAAAGATGAGTTTCTATTATTCTTAATGATGCCATTTTTATTTAGTAATCGAAGAATATGGAGCGTAAATATTCCGTCCCATTTTGATCATCTATTTTCATGGAACACTTAGTGGTGCGTCTCAGCTTGCCACCCCTGTACATTATATGCCTTGGCGTAGATTCTTAACATTGCAGTAATCCTTAGAGAAAAATTCATTAGTCGAGAGTGGATCAAAGATAACTCAATGTCAACGAAATTATGGAAACATCTGCGCGGGAAAATGTTCTGAGTGTGACTTTGTATTCAATCGGAAGACATGTCTGACACATTGAAATTGCTCCGCTTCCATAATATGAGTAATTCTCGTCGAGAGAGACGATTTCAGATACTTTTTTCAAACTTCACACATGTATCCTCACTTATGACTAATTCAAAATATCTTAATGAAAGCTCAAAACACAGTTAAAATTACAACTTCATATTTATTATAAATCTTCGATTCTCTCGGGGATCGAGATGGTGCGGGGGCTAACGTACTGGCTTCCCACCATGAGGGCGCGGGTTCAAATCCCGGCGGTGTTGAATATTTTTCAGAGGTATCTCGATCCCTACTTGAGGTGCTTTGTGGAGGGCACTTTGAGTGAGTACGCCGTCCGTCGGATGGGACGTTAAACTGCGGACCCCTTGGCGCCTTTCGTTAAGAGTAGGCTAATGCCGACGCCGGGTTTCTCTCCACCCTTCATCCTTTCCTATCCATCCCCTATGGCGCAAATGACCTTAGCTGTCGGTCGCCTCCCCTCAAAACTACTACTACTTCGATTCTCTCTCTCTCTCTCTCAACGAACTTTAAATAAATCTATTACCAGCAATGACTTTAACTATTATCGGAAAAGCAAAGCCCTCGATTAGCCAATTATACACCCTTACCGAGGCGTGATTAAAAATCTTTCAGCCTCGTGGTAAAACAGAGCTAACATTATTCTTCCTATTTTTAACAAACCCAAGGGAATTCGGCCTGCGTCACACGATAGGGCTAAGAGGGACAGTTTCGAACAAGGCATTTGAATATTATGGAAGCCATCCCACCTCGTTAAAAACTCTGCATAATAGGCATATGGCACAATAAATTTTCGCGTTGAAAGATAAATAACCCGACGACGTCATATCCCACGGCCACCCATACCCAAGAGGCACACAGAGGTTAAAGAGGCGCGTGCGTGTGACAAGCTAAGCCACGCCTTCATTTACACGCTGACTTAACTCAATCATTAATTCCTTCAACCGCGAAGACGCAGGTGAACAAACGAACGGCGCCAGGCGCTACGCATGACAGGTTTATCATAGGCAAGCTACCGTTTCGATTAACCATGATGTAATTTAAGAAATGTTTCAAGACAATAACACCTTAAAATTCAAGAACTACGTCAAATTAATTTAAATGCGGAAGTGCAGAGATTGTAATCGTATAAAATGGGAGGGCATCGGCCCCGCACAAGATAACTTCCCAGGTTCTTTGAGAGACCACTATCTTTTTTTCAGCAGGGAGTTTTTTTGCAGATTGACCCGGGCTATTTAAGTGAACGGAAATTGATTATCACGCCAATATTATTTGTATAAATATAAAAGGGGGTTACATAAAACCTTATTCCAATCTACAGTGTCCCAGATCATTACGTTTTAGGACTCGCGAAAAGCATCACTTCCCATTATGTTAGTTTCGCTTATTTTTGCGCCTCTCCGGTAATTGTCCCATTCATTCGTCTTGGTCGTTTATATTTTAACACGAATACCTTCCAAGTGACGTAATGGGCCCCATTTACATCACTGAACATGCTTGAGCAACTTTTGCGATAAAATATTTATAATCATTGCCGTTACAACGGTCATGTCTAAGCATCATCCATCCTTTACCACAGAGATCAACGGAGCATTTATCCAGCTTTCCACTTCATTTTTATCATCTCCTCGAGTGTCGTTGGAAATTCATAAAGAGGACGTATGTATGCGGAAGTAGTTTAATAGCAAACACTACATGTTTACGCCATATCACGTATTACTGGAAAAAGGGACGAAGAAACCTGTTTGTGAGATCACGTTTCACATTTATTTAAGAGCAAGAAAGAGGAAAGGAATTTTGGCCTCCCCATTCACGAAAATCTCCACTTGTGTGAATTTGCGATAATATCTAAGTCCCATGAAATATCGTTGAGATGAAAGCTGAGTCTTGGAGTCAGCTATAGCTTGTGTGCACAGCAATTAAAATATCCGCAACTTTGTAAGCATAAATAAATACGCATGAGTTCATAGCATTACATAGTTCAGAGTAGAAAATACTGTTCCTATAGAACTAACGAGTTTTTTAGTTATAAAAATATATTCAAAGGTCAAAAAAACTCCTTTTTTTCAAGTTGTAGATTTCTGGCCTAAAGAGCCCCAAACTCTAAGACTAAGCTGCAACAAATCCTATCTAACTTAGGTTAGTAATCCTAAAACATCCATTCATTAGTTGAAATTCAAACCCAAGTTAGTATGAGTTGCCAGGAAGGCCCACTATCGGACCTGAAAATCATGCATAACGTATTTCCGAAAAGTATTATTGCAAAAATATTGGGCTGCAAATATTTTCGCCTAACACACTGGGGAAAATACTACCTTGATCAAAAAGTTCCCGGAATAACCACCGTGTGGCGCTCCCATCGTTCCGATTTGAGTTCTGTTTTTTTTGTTAAATTGGTACATCTGTTGTTGATATTCCCTTTAAATCTTAGTGTCATAACTTGACATTTGCAAAAGTTACGTAGCCAAGAGTACATCTATCCCTGTGTGTGTTGGCGATTTTTTACAATTTCAGAAATGGATTTAAATTTGCAACAACGAACTTGTATTAAATTTTGCGTAAAAAACGGATTTAGTGGCGCACGGACGTTGGAAATGTTGGAAAAGTGTTTCGGCAACGATTCTCTAAAAAAAACGGTCGTTTACCAGTGGCACGAGCGGTTCAGAAGTGGTCGTGAGTCAATCGAAGATGATGAACGCAGTGGCAGACCATCGACATCGAAAGTCGGTGAAAAAATTGATAAAGTAAAAGAAATGTTGGTCAATAACCGCAAATTAACCATCAGAGAAATAGCGGAGGACTTGAACATTGCCTATGGATCCGCCCAAGACATTGTGGTTAATGATTTGGGTTTCCGTCGTGTAGCATGCCAAAAGACCTCAATTTCATGCAAAAAAGAGACCGTGTTGACGTCGCAAAAGACATGATTTGCGAGGCTGAATCCGATCCCACATTCATCAAAAGGATCATTACTGGAGACGAGACGTGGGTTTGTGAGTACGACACGCAATCCAGACATCAGGCAAGTGAATGGCGTTCACCAAATGAGCCGAGACCAAAAAAACCACGTCGTTTTCAGTCAAAAAAGAAGGCAATGCTGACGGTTTTCATGGATTACAACGGTGTAGTGCATCATGAATTTTTGCCAGAAGGCCAGACAGTAAACAAAGAGTATTATTTGGGCGTTATGAGACGTTTGCGTGAAGCAATTCGCCGAAAGAGACCAGAAATGTGGGCAGAAAACTCGTGGATTTTGCACCATGATAACGCACCGTCGCACAGTGCTATCATTATTCGTAATTTTTTGACGAAAAATGCAACAAATACCATCCAACAGCCACCGAATTCACCTGATTTGGCTCCCTGTGACTTCTTTCTGTTCAATCGAGTTAAAAAACCATTACGGGGAACGCGTTTTAGCAACCGAGAGGAAGTAATGGAAAAATCGCAGGAAGCACTGATGGACATACCGAAAACCGAATATAAAAAATGTTTCGAGGATTGGATCAAGCGCTGGCATAAGTGTGTTGCAGTCGATGGGGATTACTTTGAAGGGGACAATATAGATTTAGATGAATAAACTTGTATTTTTAATTTTCTGAATAAATTCCGGGAAATTTTTGATCAAGGTAGTATATAATGAATGCTTTCACGTTTAACTGTTATGTTTTCACTTATTTGCGTAAACTCTTTGAACCATATAGAAGGATAAGATATTTGAAGCTTGCTGATAGTTTGATTATGCCGGAAATATGCGATTACTGTCATTGATGATGGTGATCTAATGGAAAATTATTCCGAGGGTACAGAAAACACGCCGTGGAATTAAAGATAATGATCACTCCACTATTTTTAAACTAATTTCTCCGAAATACAAAGACGATCGAACTCACGGGGATGCAAAAAACGGGCGTAATAGGCCTCCAATGGTATGAGATGGTATGGCCTGCACGCGTTGCTCGCGAATTCTTCTCGTGGGTGTGCCAACACGCTCTGCGTTGCGTGCCCTCGAGTGTGGGTGAGGATGCCCTGCCACCGTCTCAGTTCCGTGTGGGGCATAAAGGAAGCCGATGGCGAAGAACCGATGCATACATGTATGATGTACGCAAATAACGGGGACGTGGCACGCAGATCTGTCAACTCGTTGTTCTTTTGCGGAAGTCGGTCGCGAAAACTGTCGCGGGAGCGGGGGCGCACCCACAATGCACATAATTCCCCGTCTCTACCTCTGCCGCATCTAGTTCGTTTGTCAACTCGGCACTCCATAGATTCGCAGTAGGGAACTTCCCTTACTGATTAATGAGAAACAAATATAAACGCATCCGCCCTCCAACCTCACGCTCATTTTCTAGAGGCGATTTTTCTTGCGGCCAGATGTCGGTGAACTCACGTAGATCACATGCTTAGAGAATGCCCAAAGAAATGCTACTAAAGTACTTTTCATCCATCGGCCGCAAATATTAGGTTATTACCTCATATTCACCGCACAGACGAGTGGATCACGAATAATTTTCACTGAAAAACTTTTTTTTTATGAATCAACATCGAAAAAAATGAGTTATATTTCAATTGACCGGTTTTTGTTTATTCATAACGAAACCCGAGTCTCCTCGATGTATTTCTGCAGTGTAACGGGCAGACGTTTTTTTACGAGGTTAACCTTGAATAAGATTAAGTGATCAGTCCATCATACCCCAGAAACCCAGCTAAAGAATTCAGTTCTGAAGTCAATATCTTGCCCCAAGCAATGCATATTGCTCGAGTCTGTTCGAAGGAATAACTTAGGAGCAGGAGTTAGCATGAATGGGCTGTAATCAGGCCAACATGGCCGTCTTTACTGTTAGGTTTTGACAGAATTCCATCCATTAATTATGCCAATTCGACCAATACCAGGTGAAAAGTAACTTATTTAACGGGTCGAGCGATTTGGCGATTATGAATATGCAAATTCGACCCCCGCGCCCAACTCCGCAGTTTCGCGACTCCTACATTCCTCGCTCCTGGCACGAAAATTTATTGCATCACCGCCATAAAAAAAATATCATCACTCCTCCGTTCGCCGAAGGGAGTCTATAAAAACATTAATGATAAACACTCCAAAGCGAGCGAACGGTGAAAACGATCAAGTTTCGCACCTTTTTTTTCGCTCTCCGAAAGCCTTCCCCGCCTCCCGGCGACCATTTCTAAATTGCTAAAAACAGAAGATTAGGGCAGAGGAGGAGTGGCCGGGTATGGAGCAGAGATGAGGAGCGAAAGATGCGATGAAAAATAAAATATGGCATGCATAAAGCGCTCGATCCTTCAAAGCAAAGGAACGCCGACTTTGCCCTCGCGGGACCACACACACAGTAATTCTCTCGTTGGCAGTAACAAGGAGTATGGGGAAGGAGGGGCATTCTAGTACGTAGGAGAAAAGGAAGTCGGACACAGACGCACGGAGAGGGGTGGGAGAGGCCGGGGGTGCCCGAGAGTTTTGTTGGCATGTGCGCGCTTCAATCCGAAAGGGAAGTGCATCGGGACATGGGTGCACACGGGTTGTGCTGATGATGGTTGGAGAAAGGGAAGGGATCAGGAGGGGAGGAGAGCCTTGGGGATCCACGGAAGAAGGTGGAGAGGAGGCGCAGAATGCGGGTGGGTGGGGGGAAGCCGGGTACACCTGAGCGTGGCCAGGAGTTAATGAGCGAAGGGAGAACAAAGGAAAGGGTGCGGTTGGCCCTGAGGGAGAAAGAGGGAAAAGAAGCAGGATCAGAAATCGCCGCAAGGAATGGGAGTGATGTGTCTGAAAGGAACCCATCAGCGGGCAGATGTGAAACCGAGGATATTCTTCGCGTTCTTAAATTCCAGTTCACTTTCAATTTTTGAATGGAAACCTTGGCATCTCCCCATCTTAAACCTGAGCATGGACGGGTCTGATAGGGAGAAATGGAGCCAATATGGGAAACTTGACATACAAAGGAATGCAAGAGCTTCCATCAAATATGAAAGCTAAAATGCTGTCCTAAATGAATTTCTGGCATTCATTTGATATGCTATTCAAGATTAAAATAGTTTATCCAATATAATTCGCTATTTTTATCATAGTATGAAAAGTAAACAGTCGTATCCGACCGATAACAAGTCACGCATACGGAATCAAGACAAACGGAATGAAAGAAGCAGAGTTCAAATATTATAAGTATATGCACCCACACCTACTTGATTACTCTCTAAATTTCGCGGACTTCTGAACCGTGTAATATGCAGGAACAAGGAAAGAAGTAAGATGTCGGGCCTAGGACGTGAGGATAAAAAATCCATTTATTAGGTAAGGGAAGTAAAAGGGAATTTTTGTTTAATCACGGGGGCTTGTGTGACCAAAAAAAATCTAGATATATTTAACGTTTTTATGCACGTAAATATGCAATTAATAACAAATTTGTCGTTGAATGAACGTAAATTATGGGTTAAAAATAATCATTGGCATGCCAAATTAATTACATGGGTCAAAAAAAAAGAAGATATCTATTCTTTAAAGATGAAATCTTAGTTAACCTGCACTAAGCGCGAAAGGGAGTACGAGTATATAATTACTATTGATTAGTGGTTTCCACATTCGTTTTAACATGTCAAACACATTATAGTAATAGGGGTGTTTTCTCTTGAATTGTTTATCAATCCGCCTTCTTTCTACACGCACACATTTTTTTCTCCACCGTTGTTTCGCCAGTGCTATTCCCTCGCATCCCTTCCTTGAGTGCTTGCGCCTCCATTTCCACTCTCGCCTTAGGAGAGGGGTGAGTAACCGTCAGTATGCATGACGTAATTTTCCCAATGCGACCCAGCATTGATGCTGCTCGGATGGTGGATAGGCAAGTGTTCTCCTCGAATTCCAGCCGGTGACACCTTTCGCTAGCGAGTACCACGCGACTCACCATTTCGTACCCATCACCAACACTCGTTCGTGCTCCACTTAAACGGCCGATTGATTAATGTCCTTCTCTGAAGTAAAGCGAGATTAAAAAGTGGAACCCGACCAACCCGACGAGGCACACCAATTTTCGCAGAGAATGCATACCGAAGTTTATCCTTGAGTGCAGTAATATTGTGTTTTAATCTCCCTCTCGCCTCTGTCCTCTATTTTCAAATTTTCTCCCCAGTTTACTTCTTGCCTTTTCCCAGGTTTAGCATCTGAACAGTAAATTATCCAACAAGAGAGAAATAGTATTAATATTAATAATAATCTTCTTCCCTATTCTGTTCTTATTTCAACTTTTCGTTTCATATCTTCCGACAGAGTTATATTTTTATGACATAGCAACAATTTTTGAGCTGTTATTCTAGTTCCACAACTGCCGAAAATTCGTATTCTCAACGGCACGGTCATCATTCTATGGTGTAGACATTATGTCATATATATGGTAACTAATAGGGTTAGACACATGTGACCGCCCGTCAGTTCTACGCGGTGCAAAATACCCTGAAGGATTTAGATACATTTTGGAATTACTACGATGTATTTTTACATTTGTTTTTTACTGTCATTATTTCACGCTGCACTTTCGGACAACCATTTTGATGCAAACCCCCAGCCGCGAGGAAATAATGTTTATTTCGTCATCACGTGACACGGCATATAATCCGCCATTGGGCAGCAGATGGGACGCCATTGGGCAGCAGATGTAATTCAAGCTACACCCGAGACTTTTTCCGACGAGATTTTTTGGACCATGTCTGATGTTCGCGAGCATATTCAAAAAAAACCGAGCAAAGAAAATAAAGGCGGAGGAAAGAGCAAGCATCAATCCGACAAACCTCCCTGCACGAGGATGGAAACCTCACGTCTACCGAATGCTTCAAAACGTGTGTTTTCGTGTTATAAACTCTCGCGCGGGACGGTCGGTCCACGCCCGCCCTCGGCGTCCTTCCCCATTGTTTCAGACGAGGGTAACCGCGAGAGGATGGATGTATGGGGAGGAGCGGGAGAGGATGGGGAGAGTAGGGGAGTTCCTCACCACACTCCGGGGGCAGGGGGAGGTGAGGAATATGCAAGCACAGAGGATAGTACAGCCCCTCCTCACATGCTAGGAGGGAATAAGGAAGAGACAGAAAAAAAGAATATGGTCGAAGAAAAAAAAAGAAACGGCCGTAAACGTGAAGAAGTCTCCCATTGCGCTATCGTTCTCTTTCTGGGAAAATTATGGCTTCGGACATGTAATCAGTAAGTTTCCCAAGGTCGCTCCCCAGTGGAACTCTCTCAAGGAGGAACACCGTCTTCCTCGTCTCGCGTGGAATCTCCTCTCCGAGGGGGAACGGTGAGAAAGGGAGAACGACGGCCAGTAAACTGCTCCCGGGAACCAAGTGAGGATCCGTGAAAGTGTTTTATTTTCTTGTAGAGCAAAACTCCCCTTTCAGCGATCGCCCTTCCATTCTGTTTTGTGCGTGGCAATTTTTTTTTCACGGAGGGCATTTACGGGATAAATGAGATTTCGTGGAATCGGAAATTTGATGCAACCGGATGAGTTCGTGCGTGGCAGGGGTGAAAAAAATAACCTCAAGAGGTTTTAAACCAGTGGTACCTGCGTGAGTGGCAATTAAATTATCCTCGCTCCAAAATTATACCTTTTTTTTCAAAATCCCACTACCTGATCGGATCTGAATACTTTAGGTTTTAAGTTTCTTCGCCGAATACACTCACGTGCAATCGCGGCAATTTTGAATTGGGAGTGTTTGATTGCTGCCAAAACATCCCAGACCGCGATAGGATGCCAGTTCACTGATTCGATACTCCGACGAAGAGAACATCAGTCCGAACATTAGTGAATATTGAAGAAATCTATGAAAAACTCTTCCATGTCGAAGTAAGTTTTCTGGGATACCTTAGCATAGAAGAGATCTCCAAATGGAGTATGTTTGAATTACGAATATTGGTCGAGGGGTAGGTACAATAAAATAATAAACAAAAATCATCCGCCGAAAATTCTTACTAAATATCCACCACTGTATTAGATTATTGGGAATAGGTTGAGTTCGATGAACTCAAAACATGCAATTGTCCTTGGTGATACTTCGTGTTATTCCTTGAGCGACGGTTTTTACTAATGTAGAGTGAGAAGACATTTTGTTTGGAATGGTAATATGATCAGAAAAAAATAAATAGCATGCCAAGGCAAACACAAGATTGAGCCCAGGTTCCTTTCCGATGATCTCAGCAATGGATGGCATGCTGAACATTCACTGCGGTCAAGAGCGAAATCTCCGGCGTCGGGACATGGTAACATCTGCGGTATTAGCGAGCGCATGTGAGGAATGATTCATTGAAAAAAATACGAGAAAATCTCGCGCGTCATATACCTAAATATTGCCAGGCATCAACGGGTCGCTGAAATATCAAACAAGAAATGATCAATAGCCGTTCGTTGACCTTAAACGGCCACGTTAACAAAAAAAACCCTAGAGCAAGCAACCAACCACACGTCAATTTACATCTTTCAAACCCCGAAAAGTATCGCAGATGCCTCCGAGACTTAGTTGGAGGGGGACTAACTGTTGTTGCTCGTGCCTCCAATCCTCGACGCGAAAGGAATAGGCGAGCATGCACGTAATTGGATCAACTCCCTCCCGACCCCCCCCCCCGCACCCGTGCCATCTACGGAAACGTACCAAAGCCGGTCCCTCCACCGCCGCCCCCACCTTTCTTTTGTCAACCGCTTCACTCCCTCTACCGAGCGCTTGCAGAACTAGTTCCACCTCTCCTCCCTCTTAACGAGGCGGGGAGAGATGGAGAACAATGCGCAGACCCGAAACGACCGAGAGCAAAAGAAAGGGAGGCAAAACATTCGCGAGGCCTTATGCTAATGGGCATAGGCACTGTTCTTTCTTTATTTCCTTTCCTCCCTCTCATATCCTCCCATCGATGGTCGTTCGGGGTCCCTGGCAAGGAGAAATGCGACTTTCAGGTCGAGCAAAAAGAAGGTGGGTTCTTTCGAACGCCGCGCCCAGGCGGCGGGGAATGGCTGGTGAAGGGGAAGGGCAGCAGAAAAGGGATAGCAGCCATTCCATTTTAAAAAAAAGTAACGAGGTGGTTTTCGTTAGAACGATAGTGACTCAATAAACGGTATTGCGTGTCGCACTCGTTGAGATCCCGCCCCCGAAACGGGGACGGACGGGATATGCCGCCGCGGGGAAGGCGAAGCCCAAAGGCCGAGTGGGTGAAGTAGGGCGCGCGCGCCCCTGAAGAGAGAGACGACCTTTCGTCTTTGTTATTATTTTTTACCCTCCCTCCCCTCTCTCCACATGTGCATTTCGTAAGAGGAAAAGGGGCGTCGGGAAGCAAGAACTTCCTCATTCCGATCCGCCACGTAGCTAAACAACAAGCCTTGACCCTTTCTCTCCCACGTGGGGCCAGTTGGAGAGAGGGTGGGGCGTAATAGGTATCGGAGGAAAGGAGGATGGGAGAGCATCTAATAATTTTTGGATGCGTTTCTACCTCCTTTTGTTCGACGGTCATCACAACCTCATGCACGAGGGCATGGGTGGCCCCCGCTGCACCACGCAACACCGAAATGCAGCCAGCTAGATGAATTACAACTACAGAGATCGTTTCTTTCCCTTTTCGGTCGGGACAGGAGAGGATACCAAATTGATCCTTCCTTCCGAAGAGAGGACTCCTGAAAGATAACAAGGATGACCGTGTCTAAAAACACAGGACGATAGCCCACAATCCCTTTTAATCCAAGTCTCACCAACGGTTCGTTGCTCATCAGGCTACGGGTTAAGATCGGAGTTTCACGCCGGCGGGAAACTCATCCCCCCGACTCTCACTCGGTGAAATAATTCCAAGCCTTCTCGTGAAACTGCAAAGCACACGCAGGCGAGAACAGGATTGCACATGGGAAGTGAATCAACGACTCGACCTTGCGAAAAAAAATCTTCCAAGGGACCAAATGAAATACGAGCTAATTTACGTTCGGATAAACGCAGGAGAGCGCTCGTGAGTACTCGTGAGTGGGGGGACGTGTGGTAAGGAATGCATCATTCCCGGGACCCACTCATTTGCCTCGATTCTTTGGAATCGTTCGTGCGGGAACGGTGTTAAGTGATGCGTTACGGAGAGACGCGGAGATGTTTGCGATAGCCAATTCATCGTGATGCGCAGTCCCATCTCACCCGCAGCTGCCTCATTTCGAGTCACTCCCGTACACTTCCTCAGCTGAGAAGTGATTGCGACGAGGATTCACCTCCGCGTCGAGACGATGAGATTGCGTGAAATGTGATCCCAACGAGAAATTCCGCGCGCACACTTTTCCTTGGTTTTTTTTACAGCGCATCAAACCCACGGAGTGAAGAATGCTTCAAGCGTACGTTTTACGACCTCGAGAGGTTCAGGGTGGATAATAAATTTTTGACAGCCGTGCGGTTTTTTTTGTCTCCTATAATTCACTAAGAACATTGGCTTGATAATTCGCAAATGCATATGGCCACATGAGCATCTGAAGGATAAGACAGACCCTTGAATCTTATTTCATAAATATCTGTTATCTTGCCTGATAAGCCTTTTAGAGGAGAGTATGTCCTGCTCTATTAGTTGCTCCGCCACGGGATGAGAACAGTTGATGGGACGCTTCCAACACCATAGGATATCTCGCCATTTTACCCTGGAAATGGAAAAGTTAGATAAATTATCAAATGAAAAGTAATGCAAGATTAACATTTTATTTCCATTGAAATTAAATTTAAAATACTTCGCCTTTCCACATAAACCACTTTTATTACGACCTAGGTTTCGCTATGGTATAACATCATCAGGTCCTGAGATAAGATATAAGATCATCATGACCTGATGATGTTTTACCATAACGAAACCTAGGTCGTAATAAAAGTGGTTTATGTGGAAAGGCGAAGTATTTTAAATTTAATTTCAATATGAAGAATTTCCACCAAGTGACGCCAGAAACTGTTTCATTTTATTTCCAGCCTGACCCACGCCTCTCTAGATATCTAAGGTTCACGACGTCTTCAATCACATGTTAGCTCTTTGAATATCACTTCCCAAGAAAACTAATTAAAAGGATAATGTCCGTAATAAAGAAATGCGAACGTTTAATAGCACTTTCCCAAAAGTATTAAGAGAATAAAATTAAGTGTAAATCTCCATTATTTAGCACTTTAGCCAAGTAATTCTCTGTTTCGATAAACGGATTTTCGGAGATCTAATGACATCGCTTTTGTTTTATTGATCAGTTTACGCCGATTATTTATGCTGGTTTCAACAAGATTTCAGTGGTCAAATCTAGAGGTATGGTTGAGCGCGTAAGTGGCCATATAATCAGTGCAGCGTACCAACAAAAAGCAATGTACCAACCTAGTTCATTTATGAAAGGAGATTGAAGCAATGTACACTTACCTCACCAAGAAGCAGATTCTGGTCAGAGAGTCGTGTTAAATGTCAAGAATGCATCAATAGGCTCTCATGATTGTCTAAAACATTATTTTCCTGTGGCGTTCTTTGTTAACGTCAACTTTTTTTCATGGTAAACAATCAAAACATATTATAAACAATTACCAGTACTGAATCCAACAACCGCATTACGATCAATTACATGTACCAATCATTAAGTGACCGAATGAAATATTATGGAGGAAGTTGAAATTATTGTTCATCATTATAGAAGAGCGAGAGCAATGTCGTCAGCTAGTCCCTTTATTACCCTATCTTAATACTATAATTTGACATAAGTTTCCAGCAATAAAATACTTAACGCTTTCGGCCCTACGCCGCCAAAGTGCCAGTGAGACTCTCTCGCTCGCGAAGCGATGAATAACCTGCGGAGTGGAAACAGAATGGTGCAACATGTACATCGATAACAACCTTGACTACCGAACATCCTAGGAAACCGGAATCGGGAAATGGAGAGTTTGGAAGTGACAAACCCGACATGGCTATAATGGTCGTTTCTGCTAACATAGACTGCGGACATCTTGCCAATTACCGCTATCATAGATTATCAATTACACGCTTAATTGGGAAAACGCTCATCCCATTAAAACGACACCGTTATAAATCAGGAGGGACCAAGCATCCGAAAGCGTCTTCCAGGGGGGAAAAATCGATTCGCCGGGCACAGCATCACTCTCTCGATTCCTCTTCCTCTCGTTTTCTCCTTTCCCTCCTCCATCCTTCCAATTCCCTCGCTCTTCCTCTTCCTTCCTCCCTCAACACAGAGCAAGGACGGAGAGAGGAAGGAACACCTAGGCGATGATAAAAATAAAGAAAAGAGAGATGGGCAGCGTGAAGAAACCGAGGAGAGCGCATTGCATCACTTTGACGGAATTCCGTCCTCGGCGGGATGAAGGACGGCGGATGGATCGAGGGGAGGGGGAGGAGAGTAGAGGAAGGTGGGGCGGAGGGCGGGGGGCTCCTGCTGTGCCCCTCCCCCCTTCATCATCAAAGTTTCGAGAGGCCGAGAACAGAACATCCACCGCCCCCATCCGCGTTATCCTTTGATTCCCCCGTTTCGTTTCCTCTGACCCATCTTCCCACTCCCCCCCCCCGCCGCCACAACCTCCATGCAAACCTCTATTATCTCGGCGCCGTCCGGCCGAACAGAGAGCTCCCCGGGACGGCGGAACGCAGATGCAGAGGTCCGAGTGAGAAGATAATCTCCTGGGAGCGTTATAAAAGAAATGCATTCGAAACGGTCGGAATACGAAATGATATTCCTTGGTTTATTACCCACCACATTCCACAAGCGTGTTTTCTTCCCAAACGGGAGGTCCAGGGCGGATGGTTTGAAGACATTAAAGCTCGTGGAAGACCGGAGGCGGTCATTAGCAGATACGTTTTTACCTAAAGGAAGCAGATAGCATAAAGAGGATGTTCTCAATTAGAATTGAAAATCACCACAGAATGCAAATTTAATTTCCATAGGAAAGAGTTAGACCTGCCTGAACTAGGAACTAGAAAAAAGATAGCTTGAACCAGGACTCGATTCGAGGTCTCTCAAAACACACCGCCAAATATTTCCTTCCGATAGCAATCCTGAGTAGTACGGTGATCTACCCGATCGAGCGGAGATCGAAAGGTCGTTGTTTCGATTGCCATTGAAATAGTAATATTTATCCAATGTAAAATTGGTATGTACTTCACTCTATATGATTTACTTTCGACTGTCTGCCAAATGCTCTCAGATGTGCATAGGTTGCCGTCCGAGAACCGGTTCAAGAATATTATCGTCTTTCCTGTAATTCATTTTTGACTAAGTCAAACGTGCTTCTCGTTATTGATGCGGGGAAAATTAGACCGACTTGTTCACTGCGATTGCGTTGTCTCGTCGAGTTCCCAGAAACTTACGGCACAATTCAATTAACTCGAACGCAGCACCAAGGGATGAGGAATCAGAAATCTATTGTGGCCATCGGCTTGGCGCAAGGAAACACCTGTTCCTGCTCACTCCTCAAATAATAGTCCTCCGCCTCTTTTCTTACCACCCCGTCTCCGGTACTCATTGGCGCGGCGAAAATATCGCCAAACGATTTCCCAATCCTCCGTTTACCCTTCCGGTCTTCACGGGACCCAAGTCTCCTGAGCACCGTATTGTGCCCCTAGGGGGTCACGGAAGGTTTCCTTTCCCAGAACACGGTCATCGGTCTCCAAGAGAGCACACCATCCGTCCTTGAACTTGCCCTCGTCCACGGGCAGGCGACTCGTGCTCATCCCATCCCCAACTCCTGCAAGTCTCCTGCACTCCCTTGCGTCTGTTTTTTCCCCTTCCCGTCTCCTTTCAATTCCCCCCCCCTGCACGCTTACCAAATTTGAGCGATACCCACGATTAACACTCACACCTGTCACTCACCATTCTCATTTTCTTCCCATCAGTACGTTATTTCTTTATTTTTTCTTCTTGATGAAAGCATTTCGCTTCCTCCTATATCGCTGCGGAATTTTTATCGGCAGACAAGAGGGGCGGGTAATTTCGATTTCCATAGCTTTTAATAGATTCATGGCACCCCGAAAATCATCCAAAAAACATGATATAAAATTGCTAAAAAATACAATTATTTTACCAAAAATAAGGGAATAATTTTGTGATAAGCTTTTTAAAAAACATTTACATATTTTCTCATCCGACGTTTTGCTACACTCTAATAAATTTTATTATTCGATGTGTTTATTGCTTTGATCGAACGGGGATCAGTGTAAATTTCAGTGGGCATGATATACGGGAATGTTGACGCGTTTAAATCATCCGGTAGAAACCACTGCCTCTTGTGAGACAGAGGTTCATCACAGTCTTCGCACGCCTGACTCGGGATTTTTTTCACAACCTCCTCCATCGCACAATTAATTCCTTTCCTCCTCCATACTCTTAATACGTATAAATTTGCCTCCCGGTTCTCCAGGAGAGATTTTTTTTTAAATTATATGCTCGAAGAACTATGGCTAAACTGGAAAAAAACTATACCGCCGGCGAGGAATTACACCGTAGTGTTTCTACTACTTCCGCCCACATTCCCCTCCGTCTCGATTTCACTGCGCGATTCACTCCTCTGCCGCTGGACCATAAAAGAAATAACAATCGGGTAAATTCCATTTTCCCGACGGCAGGAGGAAAAGGAACAATTAATCCACAGAAACGGGAGGCCCTTTTCCGAGCGATTCTTCTTTTAATCGTCCCTCATCCCAAGATACCTCCGTCCCTCCTCTGAACTCCGAACCCCCACCCCCACTCCCCCCGCATCCTACCTTCCTCCCCCTTCCAATCCCGCGGAATATCTCGTGTGCTCCGCGGGCATACGCGATACGCGCAGGGAAGGAAATGCCTCAGCAGACACCGACCCCGAATGAATCCAGGACGCGCATCAGTCATATTTTTTCTCTTTCTCTCTCTCTCTCTAATCACGCAGGACATGAGTTTGGCAGGAGGAGCGGGATGAAAGGGGAGGAGGAGAATTAAAACAGGTCGTCCATCCACCCTATTAGGAAGTAAGGGGGGTGGAATTTTTCAGGCTTGCGTGGCGTGTGGAACGAGGAAGTATCGAGTGGAAAAAAAGGACGGTATATTAAAAATTCAAAAATGGCTGTTACGTGAAGAGGGGAGGAAAAAAAAGGGGGGCTTCATCGAGCAGACCGCAGAGACCTAACTATTATTTTTAAATCCTCTCTCTACCCATTTGGTACCATTTCTTTTTTTTTCTTCTCTCGAGCAAAAACTTTCAATGCTCAATCTATTTAATAGATGTCCTATTGCCTTTCATCGGACGTCTTCGCAAAAAAAATATTTCCTGAAAAAATGATTAGTAGATACATGTATTTCCCGCGAGATTGAAACGCTCAACGACCAAGATGAAAAGATTAGGCCAATGGCTCAATTTTCATAGCTATCCATTCACGTAATATGTCCTATCCGAAACGGTACATGTGTCCAATTTTTGAAGAGCGAACACTGTTTT
Source organism: Hetaerina americana (assembly GCF_022747635.1). Classification (NCBI taxonomy): domain Eukaryota; kingdom Metazoa; phylum Arthropoda; class Insecta; order Odonata; family Calopterygidae; genus Hetaerina; species Hetaerina americana. Next base: position 63,480,406 of record NW_027286874.1, on the reverse strand, counting down.
TCTATCTGTTTTTTTTATTCTACAGCCACCAGCTCAGGATTAATATAGGCATTTAATAACTGTACTCAACGTCCATTTCACACGTTCTCCGCAGGGACCGGAAATTATAAGCTCATGTTTCATTGAAGAGCGGGCGGAAAATTTTGTGGCACGTATGATTAACTAGAAAACTTGTCGGTGCGAAAGTCTAGAAAAATATCTGAGGGAAATGAAAGATCTTAATTGCCATCAAGTGTAATCCTTCTCCCAAGAGTAGACTTGCAATTTGTACTATATATATATATATATATATATATATATATATATATATATATATCACTCAGAGAGTGTTTGATCATGATATGATTTTTGATTAACAGAACAAGTAAATTAAATAAAGACCTTGTTTCGATTGCTCTGATTAAAACACAAGGATATGAAATATTTAAATGTATAAAGTTCCCGTCCTATTTCCAGAAATGTTAGAGCCTAATATTTCTGTAACCGCATTCATGAATTTAAACATAATAGAGTTTTTTATCGATTTTATTTCAGCACCTTAGAGATAATTCAAATTACTGAAAGCATCAAAATCATTCGTAACAGTCCCTTAATTTTTCAATCTATGATCTGGGATGGCCATTGAACAAGTGATGCGAAGTTTTTCACGTCCATCCTTCCCCCTCCACCCCTTTTCCACTCCTAGGAGGCTTAAAGGAACCTCTAGCCATCCGAGATTGTTCGACTCTTAGATCCTTCTGTTAATCTGACCCATCGAAGGGAGGCTGGCACCAAAATAAGAAGAACTTTCCATTTCGAGGGAAAATTTAGCATCTGAAACCTACTAGTTTACTGAAAAACCTAAGAAAAAGGAATATGTAAAATTTAAAAAAACTATGTATTTCGAATTTTTTCACCAGAGGCCGGCCAGTTACTACTGTTGTTGGCAATCCAGCCTATCAAAAGAATTTTATGGAATGCATTTGATAACTTTCAGATGCTTCAGATCCCTGAAAAATAACTTTTTCCATAGTTTCCATACCCAAATTTTCCGTCATTTATATGTTAACTGGCCAGAAAAACAAATTTCTCTAATAAAATTAAAGAGAAATATTAAACGGAAATGTTACGACCAACTATTCACCTAAAAATTTATATTGTATTTTGTCTCCAGAAATATTATTCAAACCGTAACTACGTCGTACAATGTATGCAATCAATAAGGAGCAGTTTTAAAGGTTGTCCTAAACAACCGAGATATATTTGGATGTATCCGACCCACTGAGTTCACTCCATATGGATTTAAATGTACAATGTGTGTAGATGGAATGTTTTTGCGATCAGATTCAATCATTTTTATCCAAAATGATTTGACCCCTAAACTTCATGGGCCAAAAATGTCGTGCCATAAATTGACTGAGGGTAATCAGTTACAAGAAATTCTGCGGGTGATTTACATTCGTTAATTTATAGCGATCAAACTCATTCAGTGTTTCATTTCCTGTAAACCAAAACGGTCACCAATTAATTTTTTTAACTCTGCCGCCGCTTGCATACAAAACACTTGGCGAGAAGTTTACGTGTCAACGTCATTCACATTCAACAGATGCCAATCGCATTCCACAAATGAAAACCAGCCGCTTGAGTGAATACGTAAGGTCGCCCCGCCGAACGGCGGGAGGGAAATGTACGAGGGTCATCCGGAAAGTAGTACCCGTTCGTGCCGCATGAAGTGCTGACGACGCGAGTAGCCGCTGGACGAGGTCAGATAGCTTCAGTGGCTTGTCTGCCTTCTCTGAGCCAAGTTGCGTGACGCTAGCATTGCCTGTGTTGTTTCTGTGATTGTTTACAATGTTTAAAAAAATTGAGAACGCCGCCAGTTGTGAAGTGAGGGCAGTGATTAAATTCCTCAATGCAAGAAACGTTCGCCCATGTGATATTCATCGCCAATTAAAGGAGGTGTATGGAGACAATGTAATGGACGAGTCGTCTGTTCGGCGGTGGTGTCGCAACTTCAACATGGGGAGGGGGAACACACACGACGATGAGCGTTCGGGGAGACCGTCTGTCATTACAGACCAACTGGTGAGCTCAGTTGACGAATTCGTGAGGAACGATCGGCGCGTCACAATTGATGACATCTGTGAGCATTTTCCCAATGTTTCTCGAACAATTGTTCATGAAATTGTTAAACACCATCTGCATTATGCAAAAATTTGTGCAAGATGGGTCCCTCGCGTATCTCAATGAGCTGGCGGCGAAGGACTATGCAGCAGGAATACAGAAACTTGTCACACGTTATGACAAATGCCTTAATTTGCTTGGAGATTATGTTGAGAAGTAGTTTAAAGTATCCTCTTTCAAATAAAATTTTTTATGTTTGTTAATATTTACTTTTGTGTCTTTATTTCACGAACGGGTACTACTTTCCGGATGACCCTCGTAGTTTACTATTGCCCCTAGCAATCCTCTAGTTCCCCTTCCCTTCGCCAAGTTTCCCGATGCCTTCGTAATCATTTCGTCTCACTGCGACTCGGATGCTTACGCGCTGAAATATCGACGAAAAATTATGCATTATTTTTTAAATTGATAAATAATTTTTTTAAACCTAAAAAGGCGTAAGAAATAACATTGAAATGCCAACACTAAGCGTACATACACACACACATGCAACTAGGCGTTGTAATATCAACGATTAACTGTCACATAATTGAAATGACGATCGCAGACAAGTTCCGACAAAATTCGCTATCCTCATGGAAACACCGCGAAATCGGCGCATTAAAAACAGTTCCATGAAATCGATGTTTTTTCCAAGTTTATTCGAAGCCTTTCTTCTTCACCAAATCCTCCCTCCGACCCCCAATTCTCCCAAATCCCTCCTTCCCTCCCCATTCCCTCCTCCAGACCCCCCCACCCCTCAAGATCGACTCTCTCGCTCGCTCCGGTCCCACTCGACTCCCGACACTTGGCTGCCTCGCCTTGCCCCACCTCGACCTCGTCCACCTGGCGGCCGGCGACGCCCGGGAGAAAGGGAGAGGGGAGGACACCACGGTGCGGGAGGCTGCTTCCTGGATTCCCAGCAGCCACTCCCCACATCAAATCGGCCCCTAACCCCCGGCCTTTCTTGGACGGCCACTTTTCCCGCATTCGCCTCGAGACGGCAGTGGGGGAGTGAGCGGCGGGCGAACACCCGCGAGGAATAAACCCCCCCTTACATAAGGTGTGCGAGAGGAGAGGGAGGCGGGGCGGGAAGACCGATGCCGCATTATGTCTCACTAGTCACGTATGAATTCCCCCGAGAAAGAAAAGAAGAAAAGGGACGGTGTTTCGCTAGGGTAAGAGGTGTTGAAGGGGAGGGAATGACTGAGCTAGAGCGCGGTGGACGATTCGTGGGAGGGTGATGCTTGGTGAGAGGGAATTCGGAGCGAAGAGAGCGTTATAGAGGTGAAAAGGAGGACCATCGGAGAGGACTACTTCGCACAACGGTTGGATCGTTCGAAAGGACATTCATTGTTTGAGGATTCACGGGGACGTATTGCTGATTGATTTATGGGGCACGCCGCCCGCGCCTCCGGATTCGCGTCGCCTCGGACGTGACGAGTGCTAAAGAGGCGGAGGAGACAAGGACTGTGGCCCCCACGCCGACCGTTCCATTGTCAATCGAGAGCATACATGGGAAACCCTATCGGCGTGAAATTGAAGCCAGAACAGTGCAGTGTGGAATCAATGAACGATTGGCCACTGCGCCCATCGATCCAAGGCTAAGTGAAAGGAGAATTTTTACAGCTTTTCCTTTCGATGAAAGTTGCTGAATAAAATGGTATCAAAAATTCGTATAAAATGAGTAAGCTATGCGCTTTTCACCACTTAAACACTAGCGTGATCGTATTAGGTCGTTTAGTCTAAAAAGGCTTTATATTAATTAATTGAGCATCTTATTCCCATCAGTAAGTTAACTAACTAAATGAGATAATACAGACAACTCGAATGAGACAAATAATCATTTAATTTGCTTGAAATCGTTTTTACAACATAGAGAGATGTGAAGTATACAAGATAGAATACTGCACGTGGTGGAATAATTTTTCTAAAGTTTGAGCTAACTCGTACGTCCAAATATTCAAACAAAAATGGGCGCAATAGATTAAAGTAAAGATATTACGGGGAGGAAACAGGCCCAAATTAATCCATATACACAGTAATTGGAGATCTTTCTCTAGTGAGCCATTCCAAAGAAACATTTCTTTGTCGCTTTTAGCATTGTCATCATACGACATTCATATGATCCATAATCCGAGGCCATCATGTTTTCCCACTAACACCTTATCCCTAGTACACGATTTAAACACTAAAAAGGAGAGAGGCACTCGTGCATCAAAAGTAAACACTAATCCACAGGAAATGCTCCCTCAAATCCAAACCATTCTTATTAAAATGAACGGACGGATTGTAGGTCTTTGTAGAACTGGTGGCGCCTTAGGTTTAGCATTCTCCATCAGAATAAATCCATCGGCATTATTTTTAACTCCAGATGCTCCCTACACTCCTCTAACGAGAATGGCCCCATCGCCCTTTGATTTCCATATCGTTGCAGAGGAAATACCAATAAGTATAAGTGCCTCAAGGAGCTCAGAAGTATTCTTGCAAACGAAGATAACCGAATCCAACTCATTCACAAAGAAATTCCAAATCATCGATTGTAGATAAAAATATTTAGGCTTAAAAATCATATTGATTCATGGCTGTAATATTATTCAATGCTCTTACCTGCTCTAAACTTCGTTTTTTTGCATTGACTTATCCATAGGTTCTAATAATGAAGATTTCGAAAACATAATTCTTTCCACAAGATAACATTTTGGACAAGGAATGGTACATTTCGTATTGAAAAATTCAATCCGGAAAGATAAGCGGCTAAACAGCTTGTCGAGAAAATAAACGTGACAATTCTCGGAAAATTTACGACTAAGTTCATTCTAAGGGCATGATAATAGGTAATAACCGAAATTTTCCTCATTCCATCAATTCAAACACAAACACTTGGTTGTTAAATAACAAGAAACTGTGGGAGATGCGGTGACAGTAACGTTTTGACGGAGTCATCCGCTAGTATGCAATACAATGCAATATTTGCAGAGTTTAAAAATCATTCGCCTTGCCTAGGATCCCGGTAGAGGCGAAAGATTTTTACTATCTGCAATTGTTACTTGGTTGTAATAAAATTAAATATAATTTCTGTTTCCCTATGAGCAACACTTAAATTCATGTGAAATGTCACCTTTAGGCAAAGAAAGATTTGTACATTCAACCCCTTTTATATATTTCCACACAAAGTGGAGAAGGGTTACAGGTCACCTCTACCCATATTTTTGTGCAGTGATATTTGCAAAATTCATTACCTAATGACAATTTTTTAGCTAGTGAAACTCAGATCGTGAACTAACTGAAATAGTTGTAAGTAATGACGGACAGCATCAGTTTCAGTCCATAATCAATATGTTACGCCAGACCACGCGAGATAGTTACGCAAGTCAGAAATGAATTACTTCAACTCTTGGGAAGGCATGTAAAACACTATCGTAATAATTTATCACTAGCCACTCCCATCTAGCCATTCAAATTTAATGGCTCCACTGGATATTAGAACCCCTTCCGACAACTATCCCAGGTCAAGTTGAAGGATGCGCGTACGTGCCTATGCCAGAGCTCATCCCTCCATGAAATGAATCACGCCCAGCTATCGTGAGCAGAAACCAGCCTAAGAATCATATCCATTTGAGTACGATATTTATTGCTTGCAAGGTGATAATGAATATTCAACCGCGTAATGTGAATTGGTATACGTATAAGCATGCTTGTGGGAGCATACATGTATCACAGATTATTCTATGCAAATGGGATGGCTGGAGCGTATTAAGTCATTAACTCTAAGCGGTTCAGACTCCAAAAAGAAGCAAATGCACCCATCATTTAATTTCCCACAAAACACATTGTCGTCTTCCGCTTAGATGTAAAGGCCGTAATCTCGAGCGTTGAGTCTCGCGGGCATCGAAAGATAAATTTCAAATAAGTAAGTTTGCTTCAAATCGAGAGTACATCTCTCCCGACTCTCGCTACGAGAACTAACCTTTACTTTATGCATCTTCCTATGGCCTGATCACCATGGCTTGTGATACATTTGCTCCAGAGAGATATACGAATGTAAAATAAATACGCGATTCCTTTACCGAAAGCGATGAGTCATGGCTTTAGAGGAATTATAAGAATCGCGTTCATGTTGGTTCAAAGCATAACGGAATCTTTTCCTCTGGACTCTGACTGGAATGTAGATTGAACGCACTTGAATGTGTTGTTGGACGTCTTACAGATGGATTGCGACGCGTAGAGGGGAACATCCATATTTAAATCACACGCATCATCCCGTGGCAGTAGTCAAATCACCTCCGGCACAAGGAACGCAGAGGGAGTTGACGCCCACCGCGTATTCCAGGCCCCTCCTCTTGACTAATCACATTTGGCCACGTCACAAGGAAAAGTCGAAGCCATTAAATTGCAAAGAATAATTTTTTTACGCATAGTGGCTAACAAAAATTAAAGTAAAAATTGGTAATGTAACGGGATATTAATGGAACGGCACTAAAGCACTCAGGCGGTGCCATGCAAGCAAAAAAAAGTAATAATAATATTTCCTTCGGTTGAAATAAATTATTTACACGTTTCCGAGCCCACGAGTTCAGACCCAAGCTGCCATGTCGCAAGAGAGGCATGTGATCCACACTGTTTTAGGATTTTCAGCTTATGTCAATCCTTCCCTAATTATTCAAGCAACTATTAATTACAAGGGTGACCAGAGCGTTTACTGTGAAGTAAAGAATATCTGAATGGGCAGTTTTCTATCACCGCTAGGACCTTGTGGAAGAAATTACGACAGCCTCTGCAGGTGGAAACCTGTACCGGGTACAATCTTAACATTGCAGGTAAAAATTTTGAAGCGCCGATTTTAATATGATAACAACGAATACAATATTCAACTTTGGATTTACTGTCGCCTCCTATGTAGTTACAGCACAAACCATCGATAAAATTTTGAACACTTTATCACGTATCCTATTGCTGACCTTAGTTCCATTCAAATTCCGAAATAAATACCCAAAGATGGTCGCTTCCTCTCGAGGATAGAACTTCATCTCAATATTATCATCCTCCCCGGGTTCAGACTATAACGTGAGACGTCGTAGTTTTACAACGCCTTTCTCAGAAGCTAGAAAAGCCATACCTAATAGGATTCAAAAGATAGTTCCTCAAAGCAGGCATCATGGGGCAATTTTCCGGGCTTAATTTGATCGGGCCATCTTTAGCCACCCCAAAATTAAGGAAGTAATTACTTCGGGAGATTTTGGTGAGTCACTTGTCAGTAAAGAGATGCTTCCATTAGGGTGCTATTGGTAGGAGGGCTCGTCTGTCATTATCTGGCTCCGTTTAAATACTTAATGAGAGGCTGTCATTCATGCCCCACTTTTTTTGGATGTATTCCAGCTATTGTTCGGCATTTTCCTTACGGGATGGCATTAAAATTATCGCTCTGCTTTGTAAAATAAATGAACAAGACCGTCATCATACACTATAATTCCTCAACAGTGACTGGAAGGTTTATTGTGCATTTTACGAACTAAATGATTCGTTAGAGATAATTAATCCTCGTGAAAATAAGATGAAGATTGAAAACCGGATATTTTTCAAACCGCCAATCAAACATTGTATCCCTGATGTTGTGGCATTCTATAAAATTTCACCCTCTATTTTTATATTTTTCCATTTTCACCAGATATTTTCGCATTTTTGTCACTTTTTCGGGCTTAAATCGATTTTCCAGTGTCTTAATGATAAATGTTTGACGCTGCATTTCAATTCTTTTATGGCGTCGGTTCCTATCAATATTGAGAAAGTAATTTTCCTTAACGGCTATTCCATCCGTCAGGAAAACCTTAACCCCTGGTACAAATTAAAAGATACCATTGGGAAATAAAAAACATTAAAAAAATGAGATAGTTTTTTCACTAAATTCAAAACAGTACGAACACACTACGCTGTCACTTTTAATTGCCCTCTGGGCTTTAAACTTTGAAAAATGTTAACAGTATAAAAGTAGATATTAATTAGTACATTCGCCTTATCTTCTACGAGAAGAGGATAAATGAAATAATTGCAAGATCCCTGATGGATGTCAGGGTATCTTCTCAGGTCTCGCAACTAATCCGACTCTCAGCTTTTATTCAACATAGACAGGAAAACGTAAATCAATACGTAGTTGCCTGCTGAAACGATGCGTTATGGCTACGAGTATTTTATGAGTTCTCCAATTCTCTGAAACGTGTAAAATTTATCACATATAAATGAAGATAAACTATGAATTAAACCAGTTTTAGGACCGGGAATGCTATTTTAAATGAAGGAAATCAGACTTGGGTTAATCCTCGTCTCTCCTACCTCTATCATTTTGGAACCCCAGAAATCATTATTTCTGGACGGGTAATTAAATCGTCGAAAGCAGGAAACGCAATCAGCTGTTGATTTCTTTCTGTCGGGGTACTTTTTGGCGTTCGGCGAACACTAATTTGCAACGTTCGAAAGAGCAAGTCCAAAGAAAATTACATAATGAAATGAATCCCATCGTTCATTTCCCTTTCCTCTCGCCATATATCTTCCCATCTCGAACGCGTCCGTTTCATTTCTCTTCTGCCGTCACTTTCGTACTGTCGGCATTTTTTTGCTCATTTTTGCTCTCGCGAAATATGCCTCAGCGGCTGCCTCAAGGGATTTTTCGTGACACGCCTGATGAACCATAAGGAACGCACATCTGTAAGCCGCGAGGGGAGTGAAACATCATTCTTTTTTTGTTTCGAGTCACTCATACATAATGCATCATTACGAAATACCGCACGTCTATGGCGGCTCCCCATGGGATTCGTGCGAGCAAGAAAATAATGCAACGGCCTGGAGATAAGGAATGATTTGCAACATCGCATGCCGTGACTGCCGGACGCCGAGACCTGCGCGGCTGATGTGAAAATTACACCGGCCGAGCCTTTGCGAGCTCTTGGACGCGAGATGAAAAGGCGCAGTTGGGTGATATTTTGGGATGCAGACCTTGCTCAGATCCCTATCTGCATCGGCGCGCGAATTACGCCTCCTTGAATTTGCGGAAAATGGATGAAGGCCGTTTTATCGGGTTCCGTGTGTCCGTGCTCGGAAACCACAACCGTTGAAACCAAACGATTCCTTCTCCATCCACGCGCCACCAATCAATGTCCCCAAGACGAGGTCCGCGGCATCCCCACAAACTCACACCCCACCCGAGCACGGGCCAAAGCTCGCGATTACCGTCCTTATCGGTCTTATAGCTGTCAATCAAAACGAACCCGGGAGATGGCCCCGACGCAAGAATCCCGACCCACCTCGAGGGGACTTTGACTGAAGACAAAAACGCTGCGCCTTCCACAGCGATCGCGCCGCAATCGCCTCTGCTATCAATCTACCACTCCCTCCCCCCATTCCCCTTTTCTCTCTCCTCACTAGGAGCGCCCCTGTAATAGAACCTTACCAGCGACTTGCGGAGGAAACTGGCCGGGAGAACGACCCCTTGTCTGCGAGGGGGGACTTGGGCACTCGGCTCCTCCCAACCCGCCAGCCACACCTTACGGTGTCCGATCTTCGTTTACGCCTTAGCCCTTACTGTGATGTTCATCGATGAGGGTGGGGGATGGATGAAAATAAAAGACGCGGTTCTCACTGCAGACGGGGAAGGGGAGCGATTTGGCACCCGCTGTGTTGAAGGGAGACTGAAACGGGGAAGCGTGTGGAGATCTTCCCTTTTTGCGAGATCACGAACGCAGGGTTCCCAGATAACCTACCCAATGCAACACCACGGAAGACGATCTTCTCTCTCGCCTGGGGAAGAGGTTTTATCTTGCCTTCATCCGAATGGCAAGAAACGGTTTCAATTCTCCTCTCATATGCCCTTTTATCTCGCTCAACGAGGAAAGAACCCGACGGTTATTTTTTTTCATTTTTTAATTTAACGGTCACCGTCTTGGATATCCCGAGCCAGAGGGTAGTCGGGCCGGCGTATGCTCATCGCGCAAGGACAAGGCAATAAAAAAGAAACAAATGGATCCGAAGTGGGTGCGACACGGCCCCCGAGCGGGTGTATCTCCGCAGAGGTTCTCCGCGGGGATGCAACATGAAACGACCGTATAAAACTCGACGCGAATGCCCATTTATTTTTAGCGGAGGTGACCATTAGAGAAGCTAGAATAAATGACGTGAGCATATCTGAGAACATGAAAATTTCATTAAGTGTTCCCAGCACAGCTTTTAAGGTGTTACTCATGTGAAATTGCGACTGTTGCCGAAAAAATCTGCGTAAGTAGTTTCGGGATAAATATCAGAAGAATGCCACGCGCACAATAGCCGCGCCGCGAGAAATTTCCTTCTTCCTGAAAATTCCTCATCTTTCTCTCCATTAAAAACTGAGTAATAGGTATCATCAAATTCAACCTGAGTCAGTCTGCCTACTTTTAGCTCTTTTCTTGGCTTCGTTGAGAGTGCAATTTGATACAAATCATTTTTTGAAAGTATACAAATACCTATATTTGCATTTTAAATAATCACAGATTGTAAATTCAGCTTTCTAGAAAATATTTTGATCAAGTAATTAATAAATGTACTTTAAGCTGTTCCACTGGACGACATCATCTCGTAATCATTAATTCCACTTAATAATTAATTCGACGAATAGGAATAATATACAAAAGTGTATGCTTTCAGTAGATAAATAAATAATATACATACGCACACACAAGATTTTCCGTCGCCATAATGTGATGCAAAAAACAAACCCAAAAAAAAGAAACACATCAAAGAAAAAACTCCATTTTTAGAATTTCCGGTCAGCACTGCCACCTTCTTCAGTAAAGAAGATTTCTACAGTTAAATAACCATATTTATGTGTGTTTTTCCCGCACATTGAAATTTACAAGAAAAGGTAGGCACTTTTTGTGTCCATGTTTCATCCTTTGACAAGTTAAGCGTCCTTCTATCCATTCGTTTCCGGCAACATGCTTATCGATATTACGGTACTAGCCAAGGACTTGAAATCATGGAAAAATGAAAGACAGGAGACAGTGAACTAATTTGCATGAAACTCACAAGGAAGGCTTCATATATACGCCACCGAATGGAACAGCTCTCATTACTTGCAAATAAAAAATTATTTTAATGATGGGGCAAAGAATAATATAGCAGCGGAATTTGAGTAAACCTGGGGTAGACCTTCTCCTCCCCCCCTCAGGGAAACAACCGTTGGCTAGCAGTGCATGAGCCGTAAAACCGCGGAACAACTTGAAGGAAAACATCTCAGGATGTCCTCTTCCCCCTCCGGCCCGATACGACGGAATGAACTCGTCTTTAGCACCATCCCTCCCACTCTCCGCACCCTCCCCAAGTCAGAATTCCACAGGGCCAGGTCACTTGCCCCGACATGAGTTATGATGCTCTTTACGACGGCCCGAAACTCCAATGGTAAACGCTCCCACCCAAAAAATCCCATTGGGGAACGCCGATCCTCCGCGAGACCAAAACACGCTTTGGTACTCAGATTTTGACCCTTTCCTTTTGCACCTGCCGTGTTCCGTACGTAATTGATAACTACCTGAAATATACACATTTCCGTTTCGATCCATCTTTCGTGTACATAACCACTGGAAGGCAATGTTTTCTCTTGAGGCAGGAGCGCAACCATTACGCTCACTCGGTTCCCGTGTTCCTGCGATGAAGTAATAACGATCCTGTACGTCGTGCGAAGGAATCCGTGGAAGCTTCTTCGGAAAAGATTTCGACCGACTGAATCCAAAGCTCGCCGCATCCGTGGGGTTGCTAAAGAGCCATGACACGAGTCATCTCCATTCTAAGTCGAATCAACGCGTTCTATCTTAAGTAAATCGGTTGCCGCATTCGAATCTCTTTCCTAGAATCCGTCGGGTCGACCGGGCAGATAATATTTCTATACTCTCGCGGCTCTCCTCAGGGCTATCGATATCCCTCTCTCTAACCGTGCATAAGCCGGAGCAAACGAGCACGTAATTCTCCGGCGTATCTCTACGCATGTATCTGCCGACCCAACTACTTCACTAAGGGGCTTATTAGACGCCGGGTACCTACCTAACGAAGTGGACTGGTTTTTTTCCGTCCAGAATGGATGGCGTTCCTGGGATGTACCGTTTTTTTCTCAGAACGACGGAGGAGGAGGTGTTCAACCGATAAAGGAGTGCAGAGGGAGAGAGAGAGATGTGGAGGGAACGACAAGGGACGGGTACTCTTGGGGACGGGAAGGAGAGGTCACCCAACTAATCGGGGAGTGCCCGGGGGGAGTTTCGGGGTGGCCGAGTCGCAAATACTCAAAAAAATATCGAGAATGTGGAGGAAGGAAGGAAGGGGAGGAGAAATAGATAGAGTCGTCCCAAATTATACGACCGAATAAAGAATTACGGAAGGGAAAGATGTGGAGGAATGAGGAGCGGAGGAGATGGGAGCGCCCCCTACCCACCCCCCCTCCCGACGAGAGCATCCCTGTGGTGAGGTGAAGCGAATACTTTCGCACCGTTATGTCCCGGGCCCACGCACCCGTCATCCTTCAACCCTGGGAGCCCTTTTCCCTCTCTCCCTCCCTCTCTCTCTCTTTGGTCTTCACGCGTACCGTTCGCGGAAACGTGGGCTGGCTCAAGCCAGATCGGAGGGAGAATTCGGAGAAGATTGCCCCAGAGTGCGTGGCGGCGTTAGACTGGACAAATTTGCTAACGCGTAATATATCTTTTGATATCGTACGTGTTCGATTCTTCCTCCGCCTAAGGAATGACTAATTACGGCCATCCAAGGGCCAAGTATTGTGGTCGCCCAAGTGAATAATCAAAGGAGCATGGAGTGGACACACTGCGCTAGTTGAATACAAACTTCAATAGTAGCAACCTAATAGCAAAAATATTTTCACGGTCATTAAGCCTACGATTCCATTTATGACAAGAGGCCTACTGCCATGACTCTTGCATGCAGATAGTACAATTTTCGTTGCCGTGAGTCAGAGTATTCGTAAACAAGCAATCATGCCCACACGAAGCTTTTATATTCATTCGCAAATCTTAGAACTGGTGTACTACACAGAAAATTGAATTTATTTCCTATTAATTTCACCATGTTGAAAAACTCATTTTTAAATATCTATATTTAAAATAATAAATTTTGTCAAATCTTTGTTCTGTGTCATTTATTCCTATTTTAATATGAGAAAAATTTTTATAATTCATGAACTTTATTTTTTGGGCTCCGACGTCCAACGTCATTTTCAGGTTGTGGTATTGAGTATTACAAAGTTTCCGTACGCTTAAATTGCATTAGGTAAATCAGAAATTCAAACCACTCTATCCATTTTCGTCCCGCAAAATGGCCAACCACCTTCATCTCCTCCCCGCACCATCACCCACTCTAGGCCAAAAATAATACGATGTCGATTCCCATTTGAGGACAGCCGACACCATTTAATATTCAGCGAGCCATTGGGGACAGCAGTCGACCGACTGCATGCAAAGCAGAGTCGAAGCAGGTTTGAACCAAGGGTGGGAAGGGCCTTTCTCCACGATACGAACCATGGTTCGAACGAAAATCCTAACATGAGCCCACTTAATCCTTCGTCCTAAGGCCAAAGTAACGGAATGGGAGCGAAACAGTTCCTCCTCCTTCACTATAACCCGTCTCCAATTTGTCAGTCCCCGCTGGGCAGGGGGAGGGCGAAGGAGTCCGGGGGAGAATTTTATGAACGTCGCGGCAACGGCTCGAGGAGTTTTTAACATGCGCAGTCCCTCCCATTCCACCCAATCGCTCCTCCCTCCTCCCGCTCCATTTTGCACTGCCATGGGGTGGGGCGTGGGGATCGCAAGGAGGAAAGGAGAGGGCACTTTAGGAGGGTTCTTCGCAAAAGCGGCTCCGTAATGCGATAAACACCAGTTTGTCGTCCACGACGACCAGCGAGCGGGGACGGGGAGCGGGAGGAGGATCTGGGTTGGAATGTTTCCAGAGTGGAGGGTGTATGCGGAAAATTGGATGATGAGGAGGCGATTGACGCCCGAGTGGCGCCTATGCAATCACTACCCACCGCTAAGTCGAAAAGATACGGGTGTTAAGGGAATGAGATAGAGTACGCTGCTTCGGTGGGGACCCATCTCTGCTCGGCGGTGGGATGATATAAAGTAAACGGCATCAGCTGTTCCATTTCAAAGGCTTCCCGTGTTCGAACGCCCCAGCGATTGGTCTCGTATTACATCAACACTTGTGGAGTTAAACTGGGATTGGGAGAGGGGAGTAATGAAGGACCTATCGATACAACCTGGTTACATTCCATTGAGATCAATTGGCAGATTAAAAACGAAACATTTTATTACCGATACAGTGGAGAGAGAAGGTTTAAAAAAAAATAAGCTCTGAGCCAACCCTGAGGACATTCAATCCAAGGCAGAGGAAATAATGGGTTTGACGAGAGCGAATCTGTGGTTCCTTACAGTCCAAACATGCTATGCTCCTTAAAATCCAATATCTCCGATCGATAAATTTTATGAAAGCCTTCGAGCATTCAAATCTTTGCCGCACCACAGGCAATACCGGTCGATTTTGGCCTCCAAATGCTTGGCACTATCATCTACCAGCTTAACTACATCCTACATGAGAATTTAAGAATCAGTTGCAATTTTGCAACGAAGATTCACCATAATTATTTCATGTCAACGCCTCCAACTATACAAAGGTTGAAACGAGGAAGAATCAAAGGTTATCGAACTAAACGTATCGGTCACTGCCTTCCATTCAGTCTGGGATGGTGGCACTAGAAATATTCCAGTCAGGGCACCCGCGGACATCACACTCGTTCCACTGTCAAGAAAACGAGACAACACAGCGCGATAACGCGTGATACGCGACCGTTTAATTCATTCCAGGGTGTTCTTTCAACTGACGGAAGGGAAAAGAGATAGAAAAGTATCGTACATGGTCGCTGAACACATGCGCCATGATTCCGAAGGATAGACTGTGGAAATTAAAACGCAAAATCGAACTAAAACGAAAGATAAATTCAAAGAACTACCGGATATACCGCGACAGTAACTTTTAGCGAAGCTATCCGATAAAACTCCGAAAATTTCGGAGTGTAAGAGGACACCTGGGTAGCTTAAATGGCTAAAGCACTCGGCCGGACTTGGAGGGATCTGGCTTCGAAATCCGGTCAAGGCGAAAGATTTTTACGTATTGAATTTTCTGCAGAAAGATGAACTTGGACTTAAGGAAAATAAAATCTAGAAGGTGCAGTTAATTATTTATGTGTTATCGTCTTTAACCATCCATATATTTGAGAAGAACAGGAGGAGCTAACCTCGGGAAATACAAAAACCTGGAGTTTTTACGCTCTCTGCCTGATAGTTAATTGAATCCAAAAAAAAACAAATTAATAATATTCTGCCTTGATCTGATAATCAGATCGAGCTTATTAATATTTTCCACAAATGAAACATGCATAATTTTCCAGAAAGATAAGAAATAAATGCATCCATCCGTTTGATTCGTATATTTGCGAGTTGGTGTGTACATAAAGAGTTATTGGTTATTTTTATCAGCTGCGATGCAATTGCGTAATTCCCGAAGAGTATACGCAACTTAAAACGGTAAGTGATAAACAGGTAGGGGACATTGAGGTTATCAACTTCCCATAGCGTCTATGAAACGACATGCGTAGAAAAGTGGGTTGAAGAATTAATCCCGACTGTATAATAACGGAAGCAAATTACAGAGTGAGATAAAATAAGATCACCCACATGATTCAAGATCCTTTTTAAAGATATTACTTTGGCAGATAATTTTTTAACTGCCTATCGATTTCAAAGCGTCAAAAAAGGAATTTTGTGATTGAAGGCGAATTATCGAACTTCTCAAATTAATTATCAGGCCATATCTTAAGTGACATAGTGACATATTTTGTTCCTCTCCATTCCTTCAACTGCTTCCTGTTTTGGCTAAGATGATAAGTTCGCTTGAGCAACGCATTACCAGTAAATGGGTAATTTCGCATTTTTCCCTCCAATAACGATATCTAAGAGAATGTGAAATTTAACACAAGATTCTGAATGACACCCTATCGCCACGGAAACAATTATTTCTGATGGCGCCTTTTAGATTATTGTACAATCTAGCAATAATCATAGTATTCACGGTGGAGCTTATAATGCGTCCTTACTATTACCTAAATATTATCAAACTCTAATTATTCCATTATAATTGAAATATTATAAATATAAAGAAGGCAATCTTAGAGTCAACGCATTATTCATCAAGTTAACAATCTTTTATAAGATCTTATCAAGCACATGGTATAAATTGAATTCCATGAACAGCAAAATGATGAAAATAATTAAAAAATGAATAATAATAATAATAACAACAGGGATATTATGGATAATTGGCAATAATTAAAATTGAGTTAGTTAAAATAATGGCGTAGAAAAAATCGTCAGAGAATTTACCCTGTTTTCCCCTAAATACGACAGTGAATGTAAGACTATTCCATGAATTTTTACACTAAGAATTAAAACTATAAAATGGAATTCATTACTTATTCTTTCTTGGACTAAATTTTTTTCATTCTGTGATTTGGACTAAAAACAGTCATTTAAACTTTAAGACACTGTTGAAAATAAATCTATAGCTGTAACTTATGTGAATGACCCTCACTAACGTATTGATTTTTTTTCAGTATTTCACAGCGAATGCGTCGGAAGCTGTAATACATAGGAATGGCATCACCGTTAATTTGGGCGGTCTTCGTATTTACTGGAGTGGTATTGTGCGTCGATGAAATTCAAGGTAAGCATTAATACATAAGTCAGACAAGCTAAGTTTATACTCGTTCGGCTCATTAAGTTTCCTTATTTTTTAAGCATAAGCATCCGTCATAGTTTTTCGTAGCCGCAAATGCGATAAGCCGCATCTGCACAAAAGGATTAGAAAGTGAACGCAAGATATGTTAAAATACAAATACCATTTTGGATAAGAGAGAGACATTAAACTGTAGTAAAACATACCTTTATGTACAAACTGTGTCAGATATTTCATTATTTAGTAAGAAATAATTTCATAGAAACAATATCTCCATTGATCATTTTACTCTTTAGTCTACAACAAATATACTAGTCATCTGAAAGTTTAAGGTTTCTACTTTTTGATACCAGAGAATATCCTATTTCTCCATTACCGCTGGATTATCGAGGTTAATGGTGAATTATTGCTAAGCAACGAATAAAAATTCAAAATACCTTCTCCGGAATAATACAAATCTTTTGCGACAAATTAGAATATCTTCTTAGAATCTGTAAGTCTTCTTAGAACCCGTTTATTTGTTTACTTTTACTTCATTTACAACGTTTAAGTTGTTTTAATATCACAATCCAAAAACATTTAAAGGCATCACAATGTATTCGTTATATGGTATAAAATATAAGAGATAAAACAAAAAAAAAGCATTTGATTTATATCTGTTAGATATTTATGCAGTGATTTAATGAAGTTAATCGCAATGTACTTTTGAGCATATAGTATGATATAACAAGTGCTGATTAATTCATATACGGGTATTCGTGTACACATGCTCCATAGTATGTAGTATGCTTAGCATGATTTTTAAATCTTAGCTAATTATACTTGTACACCTTCTAAATTATACCAACCAAGCAGCATATTATCTGTCCACTAGGATATACTACCGTAAACCACTTTCTACAGAAAGAAACAGAATCTAAAAATAATCTCTGCGACTTTAGCCGAGAAGTATAATTATTTTTAGCATTAAAAGTAGTTTGAGAAATTTAAAATCGTAGCATTAATTATTTACGGCCAAGAAAGTTGGTCAACTCATGCTTAATGTTGCCGCATTGCATTTTAAAATCGGTAGTGATAAAAACTCCTGTCCTGCGTACTTACTCTTCTACAGTGCCGCATTATGGCCACATGGTTAATTTATGGCTCATTTTTTGCCACGGAAATGAAAATTGTGGTATAATATAGGCAAACGTGGTATAATTAAGGCACGAGATACAATAAATGAGTCTGTATGCAACAAGAAGAATATTACTTCTCATATCAAATTCTTGTTTTATTCATAATATGCCGTGCTCCCGGAAATATATTTAAAAAACTGAGTATGCCTCCTTTTTTCTTGTAGCGAGAAGGCATCGAGCCAGCGTGCACAAGTTTGAATGCCTATCCGAAGGGTTTCACGCTGACCCTCATGACTGCCAAGTATTCTACCGGTGCATCAGTAATGGGCAACCTTCGGCGCCGTGGAATCGGAGGCGCGTTTCCACCGGACATGGTTTCAACGCATATAAGTTCAAATGTAGCGGAGCAACTGCATTCGATCCGGAGCTAAATATCTGTAACCAGGCCGGAGTACTCAAGAGGTCCGGCTGTTTGAGTCTAATAAACTCCGTGGAGAGAGGAGGGAATCAATTCGTGCACATCTCACCCATACACTCCCATGGCCAATCGCACGCTCCTACTCACGCGGCAAAATCAGAAATAGCCAAACCGAACAACAATAAAATTCATGTCCCCCATGGACAACCTAAACTCCCTCCCCAGCCATCCACATCCAGGAGGAGACCTTCCTCGTGGGAAACCAACGAAATTCTCCCAAAAGCACTCAATAGACCCAAGTGTACCGCTGAAGGTTTCTTCAGAGACCCCAACGACTGCAGGAAATTTTACAGATGCGTAAAGAGCGGAAATACATACGACGTATTCAATTTCGAGTGTGGAGAAGGGACCGTTTTCGATGAGCAGATATCATCCTGCAATCACCCATATGCCGTTTCCGGGCCCTGTAGCACGGGGGGAGGAGGTAGTGGTGGGAGCGGGGGACCTTCACAGGATGGGTCCGAAAATAAGGAGGTAGAAAGTGGAACGGTGGGAAGCGCTACCTCCCAAGGATCTTCGACTGAAAATCCGAATGGGAGCGGAACGCCCGTGGATTCCACCACGCAAGGCAGCGAACCGCGACCTTCAGAAACTACATCTTTCCCATCAACGACATCTACCACCACCCCGGTCTCGGAAACCAGTGAGCCAGCTCCCACCTCGTCATCTACCACAACTGCATCGTCAAATACCGAAGCTAGTCCATCGACACCATCAACCGAGCCAACTGGAACGACGGCAGCGGCGGGAGGTGGAGCGGATTCGGGCGGTGGACCAACCACTCCCGGATCGAGCAGCCCATCCACTAACGGATGTTCTTCAGAAGGCTTTAAACCTACTCCAGGAGACTGTAAGAAGTTCCATCGCTGTGTTTCCGATGGAAAAGGCGGTTACACTCGTTATGACTTCGAATGCGGGGAGGGAACACTTTGGGATACGGATTCCAACACTTGCAACCATAAATGGGCTGTTACTAGAGACTGCAATTCACCAGCGGCTGAGTCTACCTCTGGGGTCACCCAAGGAAGTGGTGGTGAACAAGGGCACGGTACATCTCAAGGTACAGAGTCTACTACCACCTCGTCATTTTTAAAACCTACAACTGAAATCCAACAGGGAAGTACATCAACGGAAGTAACGACTCCGAACTCATCTAGCCAAAGCACCAGTGTACAACAGCCTTCGTCGGAAAGTATCACTACAGCTAGCTCAGGAAGCACCGATGCAACTTCCACAAGTTCACCATCTCCTGGTACTGTAAATGAAGAAGGCAAAAATCCAAGTCAGTCAGGTTCGGAGGCACCTAGTCCAACCACTCAAGGAACTACGAGCACGGCATCTACAACTAAGCCTTCATCTGAAGGTTCCTTGCCTAGCGGAATCCAATCGAATGGAAAATGCACATCAGAAGGATTTTTCCCTATTAAGGGTGACTGCAAGAAATTTATTCGCTGCGTCGGTGATGGCCAAGGGGGATACACGAAATATGAATTCGAGTGTGGCGAGGGCACAGTTTGGGACACTGATTCAAACACCTGCAACCATAAATGGGCAGTAACGAGAGACTGTAATGCAGCACCCAGTGAAGGCACTGGTTCCGGAAGTGTCAGCGAACAAGGGTCATCCTCTACTACACCATCTACGTCACAATCCTCTTCAGAGAGTACAACCTCTCCTTCAACTGCCTCTCCAGGTATCGGTAGTGGAAATGCTCCAGAAAATAAACCAACAACAACTGGAAATTTACCTTCGACTACAGGTCAAGGGCAACCAGAACCCCAAGGAGGAAGTAGTCAAGAAACAGCTTCCCCGACAACAACTCAGTCACCTCCATCTGGAAGCGGAACAGGAGAAGGTAAAGAACCAAATCAACCAGCCGGCAGCGAACCAGGTTCCACCGCGGGAACCACTGCTACCAGTGCTTCAACTACGCCGTCTTCTACAACACAAGGAAGCTCTACTGATGGAAGCAGTCCTTCGGGTAGCCCAGACGGTAAATGCACATCTGAGGGATTTTTCCCAGTAAAAGGAAACTGCAAGAAATTCTACCGCTGCGTCGGAAACGGAGATGGAACCTATCAGAAGTATGAATTTGAATGCGGAGAAGGAACTGCGTGGGATAGCAGTATGAAAACTTGCAATTATGCAGATGCAGTGGGTTCTAATTGTGCGTCGGCGGGCCCTGGAGTGGAAAATGCCTCTGATGGCCAAAATCCGGGAGGAAGTTCTAGCACAGAGGGTAACACAGGCGCTCCTTCCATACCAACCAATGGTGGTTCATCGTCTCCCGAGACAACTAGTGGAGACCTATCTACTAGTAGCCCTAGTAGTTCCAAACCTACCAGCGAAACTAATGGAGACCTAACTACTAGTAGCCCTAGTAGTTCCCAACCTACCAGCGAAGCAACGACTTCAATCCCTCCGAAACCCCTTACTACTACTGAGGCACCACAAGTGACAACAACACAAGCGCCAAAGCCAGAAGTGTCTACAACGACAGACGGTCCTCAAGAAGGAAGAGAACCCGAAAAACCTGAAGGAAATGATAGTGGCCCACCAGAAAGTAGTCAAGATGGAGAGACGTGTAAGTCAGAAGGATTTTACCCCGTTCCAAAAGATTGTAAAAAATTCTACCGCTGCGTGAGCGATGGAAAGGGAGGATATACTAAATACGAATTTTCATGTGGAGAAGGAACCGTCTGGGATGCAGAAGCATCAACGTGTAACCATGAATGGGCCGTTAAGAAACCCTGCAGTGCTAGCGGAGGATCTAGCACCACTGAGGCCTCATCCAGCACCCCAAAACCTGAGGTGAAACCACAACCTACAGGAGATGGAAAAGAAACACAAACATCCTCCAACCCATCACAAACGCCGACAGAAGCCTCTACCTCACCAACGCCAACAAGTTCTCAATCGCCGACGACTACGGAAACCTCAACTAAACCCCCACCCTCCGAAACCGGGCAACAAACAACCACTGAAGCCTCATCTAAACCCACATCTCCAGGAACTGGGCCACAAACAACCACCGAGGCATCCTCAAAACCGCCATCATCAGTAACCGAGCAACAACCAACCACGGAGATCTCCTCAAAACCGCCATCATCTGTAACCGAGCAGCAACCAACCACGGAGGCCTCCTCAAAACCGCCATCATCTGTAACCGAGCAGCAACCAACCACGGAGGCCTCCTCTAAACCTCCATCTCCAGGAACTGCGCAACCTACAACCACGGAGACTTCATCAAAACCACCATCGTCAGAAACCGGACAACAATCAACATCATCAACCATGGAGTCACCGCAGACCACCACTGGAAAACCTGGATCTTCCACTGAAAAATCGGACGCATCCACTACTCCATCCTCTAGCACTTCGTCCCAAAAGCCATCTGGGGACAAACTTGAATGCAAAAAGGCCGGCTTTTATCCTCATCCAAGCGACTGTAAAAAATTCTACCGCTGCGTTGACTGGGATGGAGACAAGGGAGAAAGATTTTCTCTTTATGTATTTGACTGCGCAGAAGGCACTATATTTGACCCAGCTCTTAGTACTTGCAACCACAAAGAATCAGTCTATCCTCCTAGGGAATGTGGGGAACAAACTACCAAAAGTCCTGGTGAAAGTACCACGCAAGGTGGAGGACAAACATCGACAGCAGCAACGACGACACCCATAGGTAGTACGACTTCTCAAACGGAAAAACCAGGTAGTCAAGAATCAACAACTGGCGTTGCAACCACCACAGCCTCACAAGGATCAACAGGAACAACAAAGTCTCCAGAAGAAACAACTACAGGAAAAGTTGAAACGACAACGGTGACGTCTCAAGGCTCAACGGTTGGTAAAGAAGAGACGACTACCACGGCACAAGAGTCAACAACTAACCCGACCGAATCCACGACAAAAGCGCAAGAGACTACAACTAAAGCAACAGAGACTACAACTAAAGGACCAGAATCTACAACTAACCCTCAAGAATCCACAACAAATCCGCAAGGGGCCACCACAAATCCATCAGAAACTACAACAAAGACCCCTGAGTCCACAACCACACCCCAGGGAAACACTACCAATCAGTCGGAAGCAACGACAAAGGGGCCAGAATCCACAACTAAACCTCAAGAGTCAACAACAAGCCCAACAGAATCTTCGACCAAGGCGCAGGAGACAACAACAAATTCAATGGGTACCACAAGCAACGCCCCCGGGACCACAACTAATCCTCAAGAAACCACAACAAAACCGGGAGATACCACAACAAAGCCGGGTGATACCACGACAAGTCCGCAAGAATCCACGACAAATGCTCAAGGAAACACTACAAATCCGCAAGAAGCCACAACAAATGCGCCGGGAAACACTACAAATCCGCAAGAATCTACAACAAATACGCCAGGAAACACTACAAATCCGCAAGAATCCACAACAAATGCGCCAGGAAACACTACAAATCCGCAAGAATCTACAACAAATGCACCAGGAAACACTACAAATCCGGAAGGTTCCACAACTAATCCACCAGAAACCACGACGAATGCAGAAGGAGCCACTACAACCCCACAAGGCGCCACTTCAAATGCTACGAATACTACGGAAACTACGCAAGGTCCCACAACAAATACGACAGAGTCTACGACAATGGCGCAAGAGACAACAGCAAACCCGCAAGGGACCACAACCAAGGGGCCAGAGACCACAGCAAATCCTCAGGAGTCAACAACTAATGCTCAAGAAACGACTACAAACTCTATGGGAACAACCACACCATCTGGAGAGACTACAACGAAGGGGAACGAGACTACAAACACTACTCAGGAAACAACAACAACAAGCCCAGGAGGTAATACTACTGCGAATCAGTCATCAACTACAGAAAGCCCCGGACAACAAACAACCAACATGTCTACCACAGCAGGGGGAGAACAGACAACAACTATGCCTACCACAGGCGGATCATCTACGACCTCATCACCTTCACAGTCAACGACGCCTGCCACTGGGGGAGGAGGTGGAGGAAATGGAAGCTCTTCATCTTGCCCAGAGCTTAAAGAAGGTCAAAACGTCTTCGTTTGCCCAACAGGGTTCCGCAGGCATCCTAAGGACTGCACACAATTCTACCAATGTGACGATGAAAACAATGATATAAAGTTGTTGGTTCTAAAGTGTCCTAATGGCACAGTTTACGACGATAAACAGATGAAATGTCTTAATCCAGGTAAGTTAAATACCATACGTCCGTAAATGTATAATACAGCTTATTCCACAGTCAGATCTTATCGTCCCTATTTCTATTGCAGAAAAATCCACTCCATGCAATGGCAAACCCACAAGTAGGAGTTTGTCCAGGCCAGCAGTAACTCTAGAGGTAAATGTGCATTACATGTAAAATGTGTCTCGGAGGCCAATCTCTTGAAAAGTAAAGATTTTTGTAAAAGAAATTATTATTTTACATGAATTATTAACGAAAAACGGCATTTAATATTTGGTTTGAAAAATCGAATCTTAAGTAATATATCATTCCTTTTCTGATTTATATGCTTAAAGTCGCTCAACTTGGTTGCTGCATATTTCATTTTAAAACGTTGAAAGGTACTAAATGACAAAAATGACTCGTACATTGATTCATTGCGTAAAATCTTATAAACGCCACTATAAAAAAACTTGTGAAAAAACTTTTCATTGCATGAGAATATTTTTTGCCAAATAGCCTAATACGTGTAGATTGCCTCATTTTATCTTGGCTGAGATTACTTCCGACAGTTTAATTTCACGATTTAAAGTATAGATCGCACATGCTTTGTCTCATGTTTCATATTTTCTCATT
Organism: Hetaerina americana; assembly: GCF_022747635.1. Classification (NCBI taxonomy): domain Eukaryota; kingdom Metazoa; phylum Arthropoda; class Insecta; order Odonata; family Calopterygidae; genus Hetaerina; species Hetaerina americana. The sequence goes on along the minus strand of NW_027286874.1, from coordinate 63,456,033 downwards.
AGCATGTTTCCAATTATATTCCTGAATTTTGGTGCGCATATTGAACGACAAAGGTGGAAAATAAAGTTTCCCATAAACAATACTGGTGGAATACGCGGGTTTTCCAAATTTTGCAGAGCATTAAGCAGAACGAAATTCTCTTAATCCGTTTTAAATTAGAACACTGGCTATTTTCATCTTATGATACTGAAAAAAAATGATAATTTATTAATAAATTTGTTCATAAATATCAGACAAGTCTGTTGTCGTTATATTTTTAGGTATCCATAACGCTTTGGCATCTGAAATCTTTTGAATTTTTTTTTAAGGTTGAAAAGGAAGAACTCTGCCCTGGACCCGGAAACTTCCCGTACAATGATGACTGTCGCCTATTCTTCAAATGCACCAGGGACCACAGTAGAAATCTCTCAGGTAAGAACTTCGTGAGGAGTAGTACTTTAATGTGGATCATTGCGAACTAGACACGAAAATACGAAGTAGACTGATGCTTTCGCAATAAACTTAAATTACAAATTGCATTTCTGTGTATTTGAAAGAAGTTTGAGTTAAAAATGTATTTAAAGAAAATCTCATGATGTGATTTTGATTTAATCTAACTCACTTTTTGCTACTTAAGACTTGCGGCGTGGTTATTTTATCTCAACAATTTAATCCCAATATCTTCTAACAGCGAAATATCTCTTTTCTAACTCTTTCAATTATTGATGTCACACTCACACTTTAGGATACCATTTCATTTCATTATTAAATGCTTTCAATTCCAATTTTGACGATCCTGAACGATAGATTCTTTTTTTTTCAAAGGTTTCCATCTACGGAAATAGTTTTCAAAATGAAAATACGCAGGAGCTGTTCCATTTTTGAAATTATTATTTCAAGGTTTCTCGTCATTTTCCCGCAAAGAGAGGACCTTCATATAAATTGTGCATCTAAATAACAGCAAAAGAAAGATAATTTTCCGGAAGCATCGAGAGTCCAAGAGCCTAACAATTCCAAAAAATGCAACACGGGTTGCTTGTAATGTAGGATGCCGCCGTAATCTAAAATAATTTCCCGAGGAAATGAAATTCATACTCAAGGTTGATTTTTTGTGATTATTTTGGATTGTATCGTGTTGATATTGTTTTCGCGATGATTCGAAGCAACAAAATCGATTCAAGCGGCTACTTTACGAAAAAAAAATTGCCATTTCATTCGATGCTTACGAGTTTACAATGTCCGCAAAAATTTGCATTTTTTATCTAACAATCCCAGGTATTGACATTTCAATCTCGAAACCGGTTATCACAATGTCTCTCACACTAAGTCACGCGCGTACATATATTATTACTATTCTGTCCGTCTGTCCACCTTTTTGTCTCATCGTCTCCCACGTTATGTTCGAGTTGCACTATCCCCAGCCATCTCTCAATACTGATCCTGTAAGTTAAATTCTTTCCTCATATTCTCTCCAGCTCTAGAATTCATCAATCCACTATCACACTTTACAATCAGGACTTATTTCAAATGGATGAAGGGGGACCTAGAGCTGAAAATGGAAACAAACTCATTCCGGGTAAACCTACTGAGTGGGTGGGTGATGCGAGGTATAGGTTCTTACGTTCCTCAACACTCCATCAGCCTTCGCAACATTTTTTTGCAATCTACAATTTTTGTACTCAAAGCGGTATTTTAATGAATAACGAAAAACAACCTGATATCGTGATTGAAATTGGAAACTTTTTTGGCAATAGTGTTTTGGAGAAACAAATCATGTAAAAACTGTTGAGTTCTCGGAAAACGAGAGACTTGGCAATGATGTGTCATTGCGAGACAATTATCCTCTACAATAGAGATATTTGATGTACGAGCAGATTAGTAGTCTGTAAATATCAGATTACTGATCGTAGGCTGTACATGTTTTTCGTAAATAACTTTTGTAAAATTTACTGCTAGGTTTATAAATACAACAACAATTTGATCATTAAGTAGTCATTCTAAGAATATAGAGGTATGTGATTTGAAAAAACTCTCAAAACCACCACAGATTTGCTAATTTTAAAAATCATTCCTGTCTTACTTTGAAAGTTATTCTTTAGAACAATTTCTTTATTGATAGTTGAATTTCGTTTTACTTGTTTCTGGAACTTCTCATTAAATAATTACGCAGTGAATCTCAGAGTTGTTCGATAACATTTTGATTATTGCACATTGACTCGAGACAGAGTAGCAACAAAAATAATTTCTCATTGAATCCCTGTTTTTTCCCGTAAACATAGTAGGAACCAGTTCACGGGTAACTAAATTACACGAGTATTTCAAATTTATAGGCGACGGTGCGCCCAAGTACTGGACATTTGTTGTAATTCTCGCTAAGTTGTTCTCACATGTTCCTCGTGTTCCATTTCAGGTTCAGTGCTGAGGTGCCCAGAGGGATTTGTCTTCTGGGACGTATCCAAAAAGTGTGAGGCGATCAACAGAGTACCTAAATGCAGGAAGAGAGGAATGCGATCACTGAGTTACCAGCTCCTTCAAAGGGTCCCCGAGGCTCCAGTATTTTGGTGGTGAAAAGTAAAATCATAAGTCGGACTTGCAAACCAAGAAAAAGAGACTTGATGTGGTGCTTCCTTTAAGTGATACGCACAAGATAAAGTTTATTTATTACCCAATATTCATAGCTGAGCTCATCGAAAAATGAGAATGTTATCGAGTGCCGTCAAATTCCCTCGTGACTCTGTAAAAACCAAATTTTAAAATGTCTCCGATACAAGTTTCCCACAATGAGGTACACAATGATAGACGTGCCAAAGGACCACCAAAATCATTTACATGTTGGGAAACCTCAGGGATAAAATGAAAAACGAAAAGTGATGAATGAAATTGGTGACAGATATTTTACGGGTTCTCGAAGCTAAGTTTTATATTATGTGTATTGTTTCCCTTCGACAGGTGACAAAAACCTCATGGTTTTCCTACCTCTGCTCTAAAGGAGGGACGCAAAATCTTGAGGTTTTCGAAACAAGCATACAGAAGGAAGCAACAAATGAATCGCGAACCCTTTACTTTGCATGGAGTTGGTGGGTTTTGGTATGGGGGACTAATTATGAAAGTTTGACGCGACGGTTTATACACGTCGTCAGGTTCCGTCAACGAACAAACTTGTAAATAGAAACATTTTTTACAAACAATTTGCCGCGTGATCGCCGCTTGAATGCATGTGGAATGAATGGAGAGTGAGAGAAAAAGACAATAAACGTGATTATTTATAAAAAAACCTACCGAGTATTTTTATCTCCTTTCGCATATCACTGAATTTTCCCTGAGCTGCAATAATTCCTAAGTCATGCGTAAGCAGTTTTCACAGATATGCCTTAACGTGGACGGGAATAACGTTAGTCAGCAACCCATTACCGCTCTCAGAGCCCAGTAATGGAAAAATATTCTACCTTGGTAATGCGGCACTTTACTGTGCGTCAGACATTCTTCATTTCATCACATTCGAGTTTTTTTTTTAATGCTGAGGTAAGTAAAAGGTTCAAGTAGTAAGAGAAGGAGCCCTTGGTGTGCCGAGTGCAGCGTACAGCTGAGGCGACGAGAGGAGGTTGGGACTAAATTGAACAAGATGGGCGCATTAAGGTAAGCTTTACCTCACAACAACGCAGACACACCGTCTTTAAGATTCTTGACCCGTGCACGTACAAGTAGTTTCTTTGTACTTCTATTTTAATTGCCCGTATTTGTATTTCATCCTCCATCCGAATAATCAAGAAATGTTGGCAAATATTTCATTTGTATTTTTCATCAGGATATACCAATCGTAGAACCGCGTTCCAAATTAAATACGAAGTATGAACTCGTGTGAAGTATATCCGCTAATACGAGGGGGTAGGCTGAAAACTAATGCACACGTGCTTGTAGACCACAAGCAAAAACAAATAGCAAGATCGGGTATAAAGCACATTAAAGTACAATTTTTACGTTGCAAAATCATGCATATATTTTTCAGCATAAGGCTAACACATTTTTCTCAACGTGCAACAAGTTTCCGTCATTTCATTCCGTCACTGAAAAACTCTTCCGACTTTTCTCGAATCCAGGACTCGAAATCTGCCTTCACCTCATCATCTGAGGTATAACCCTTGAGGTGTTTCTTGAGTTGAGGGATGAAATAAAAATCGCAAGTTGCAATAACAGGGGAATGACGAGGATTCGATTTTCAGGTTTCGCAGAGCCTCTCCAGTTGCGCGCGAGGTGTGTGGACGAGCGTTGTCATGTTGCAAGATTATTTGCGCCAGACTACCTTTAATACAGCAAACTCGACGACGGAGGTATTTTAGAGTCTGTAGAGACCGTTGCCTCTTGTTCCAGAAAATCGGTCACATAAACTCGGTGAGCACCCCAAAGCATAGTCAAAAGAAGTTTTTTGGCGGATGGTTGTCTTTTGAACTTTTTTTCGCTCGCAATCACGAAATTTTATTACCCATCGATTTACAGTAGACCTCTCAAAAGCATCATCACCATAAACAGCCTTTAAACGACGATGAATCTCAGTAGGAGTCCCTTTTTCAGTAGTTAAAAATTCGGCAACAGCACGCTGTTTAACTTGCGTGGACATAGAACACGTCTCCATACTTCCGCTTCTCAAAATACACTGGATGAATGAAACGACCTCAAACCTGCGCATGCATGTTGAGGGGAAATGCTACTGCCACTCGCCACCAAAGTGCTTCTGAAGGTCGTTTTCTTTGTGGTCCACATACATGTGTGCATTAATTTTTAGCCTACCCTCGTAGTTCGACTTATATTTTTCACAAAACCAATGTCACAGGCGGAGACGTAATGACTTACTCTCGATACATAGGTTGTGCGGTTAATTTGAAGAGGGAGTATAATCTCATGTGAATGCATTTAATAGCATTTGAAAATGTTAAAAGAATAATTCCGCGGTCACCTTCACAATAAATACAAAGATTAGGCGAAGGCTAAAATGTTGCCCTTGTGGCGTACCCATGAATTCCATATAGATTCACTGCCATAAAGAATGACTGGCTACCCCTCATTATTCGTCAAATTTGCGGAAACTATAAGGATGGTTATTTCCTATGTAATTTTCAAAACAATCATTGGATCGCTAGAAAGAGTGCTCGAATGACACTTTAAAACTTTTCATGATAATTACGTGGTAATATTATTAGCTGTTATTATGGAATGATAACGACAGCTAATGTCATTTGCACCATTGAAGACACGCGGGTAATTTGATGGTGGAAGGATTTTCAGGGAGTGGGTGAAGGACGAAAAGAAACCCGGTATCTACATTAGCCTTCTCTTGAACAAAAGTCGGAAAGTGTTCTACGATTGAATGCCCCATTTATTGGGCAGCGTACTCCTCTTGATAATTTACGCGACTGATTAGCATGGATGTCTCCAATTATATCATGGGACTGATTGGCATGAATTTCTCCGATTATATCATAATAAAGTGCCTGTTTGCTGAAAACTCAACTTTTACATGGCCAATATTACCACAAACACTAGCTATGGCTGCGTCGTTCCGATGGGATATATTTTTTAAACAAATACGAAAGCCTTTAGAATCGGAGAAATATTTCGGAAATCATATTTTTATTCTGAAGTTTAAAATTTATAAAATACAATAAAACAATACCTATTTCAAAACGTAAAATTCCGAGAAAAATAATTGTAAGTATTTAAAATATACCCTAATTTACTAAATCGGTCGTTTGACTTTGTGTTTTGGTTGGAAAAAATAAAACGAGCAAGCTATGTAGGTAATTAAATCGAAATAACTACCAAACCGCTTTGAAAGTCAAATATTTGATTTCAAGCCTCACTAATTATATTAATCTTAAAAACAACTGCAGCTGAACACTGTGTAGAAAAATAGTTCTTAACTCTTTAAAGCTAGAAACAAACGTAAACGTTTTAAGTCGCACCAAAATCAAAAAAGATTCGCAAAAAATTGCAAATGAATTAATTCACACTTTAATGACTGATTTGTGATGCATTCAGAACAAGTTGTCGACATAAATTTGACCCGTGATCATTCACGTTGCATGTTAATGACCTGGATTCTGTTGAATGTAACACTGTAAAACTAATGAAGGCAATGAAATTTTAAAAGTTTGAATTTCGTCTGTAAATAGGGAGCCGACATTTAAGCAGTGCATATTTTTCCTGGTAATTTGCTGGCCTTCGTCTGAATGATTGAAAAATTATTGATAAACAAATTAATTTACGAGAAATAGCTCTCGTTTAAGAAGGAGTTAATTGATAAGTAAAAATCTGTCACAGAATAAGTTCAATCTGTAAAAATGTAATGGTCTACAATAAGAAAATTAGACACATCCGTATAAGAAGAGCAAAGGATTTCAGAATATCTTGATTCAATTGACTCTGATGCAATGCTGAAAATGGTGATCCGCATACAAAACAGCAGTGCATCTGTATTATTTTTGCTATGGTGCAATTAATTATAATTTTCTTCCTCCTCTCCACCGTCAAAAATAAAAAAAACAAGCGCTTGTTAATCGTTAAGGAAAAATACACATAGTATAGCACATGAACAAGTCAGAAGAATGTTTTCAGGAGATTGCAGTTGGTCTCCAGGTATTTTCCTTAATAGGGCCAACAGGTCACTAGCGTGAGCTCAATGAGCAACAGCTTTCAGCTTAATATAGGAATGATTTTATGTGGAGCTGAAAAGGACTTTCCTGGGAGGAAAATGAGAAACTGAAAAAGAAATGAACTTCCTTTGAGGACAACAAGCTAAAATTTTGCAATGAAGCACTATCAAGCAATAAACAGAGGTGAGCGTATTCAACACCTTCTGGACGGAACGGAACTACTGCATTTTCAACAAGAAAACATTTCGATGAAGATACTTAAACAGAATAATTTACATTAAGCATATCATGCCTACTAAAACTACTAATTACATACTATTAGCCATTTTCTGTCTTAACAGGTTGTATATATCCACCAAGAGCAAAGGAATGGCTAAAAGAAATCTCACCGAGTCAAAGTAAATCGGAATTACGAGTGCACATATAATACTAGGCTTTAAAAATGAAAAATAATAAATGCCATTAGAGAAACACACGAGTAACTAAATTTATTTTGCAAATATTCATATATTGAAAGTCACCTAGCACATCGCAACTAGATTGCGACTTCCGACTCCCCACAGGAAGCTCACTGAAGCTGACAAAGGCAGATTGTTGAAACATCATAACACGTCGAGTGAACATAAAAAAGGTGCTTACGTTTCTTATGAGAACTACCTCATTAAATTTCTTTTAATCTCTCCGCTCTCTCTTTCAGTATAACATCATCTGATTCAGAATGTGGTGACGTCCCATTGATCACGCCTCATAAAGCTGTCATTCTTGGAGCAACGAATGTAATGGCTAGGTGGACAACGCATCTCATCATGCTCTTTGCATCCGGTTTGGTCGCTATGATCATTTCCATAACGGTCATTGCCATGTATCTGCTAACAAGTACATCAGCACTCAATTCAACCCGGCATATCATCCTCGTCGATGCAACGGAACGGGTGACCCCTGAAAGAGCGTGCGTAGCCGAGTCCGTGGTCAGGCTGCATGGTGACGTCCCATGTTACTTATACCTCACGTCCAGCCCAACTCCATTACTCAAGCAGCTAGCGGACGCGTACCCCAACTTATACCTACGCCGGTGGTACTGGACACCCAATATTAAGGAAACTCCGATGGAATCCCTGCTAAACAGCATGGGAGTCGTGTGGCTCAACCTCATCGGTAGTTCATCGGAATCCCAGGAGCTGACTGCCCGGGCATTAATGCTGTGGAAGTACGGAGGAACGAGTCTGTCCCTCGACTGGGAGGTGAAGGAAGGTCCAGGATGTCTCGGAGAGGAAGAGGCACCTTATGATCAAGTCGACGCTCACGCCACTGCGTTCCTGAGGCTGGATAAGTGCCACGTTCTGATGGAGAAACTACTGGTGGAGATCAAGAGTGAGCTCGAGAGGAGATTGAACTTAAACGCGGGAAATATGTTTACCAAAATCTTAAGAAAGGTCTGTCCGAGAAGAAAAGAAATGAATGAGGAACCGGAATTGTGTCACGGGATTAAAATCTACAATGGTACACTTCCCTGCGTGGCTCCACTTCCCATAGATTGGTACAATTTCGAAAACGGAAACTGTCCACTTACGAAAGCAGGAAATTTTAAGTTAGAATATTTGAACAACGAGGTGGCTTCAACGTCCAGGTGATTTCGAAAACGTTGGAATGATTTAAACGGTCAGCAAAATGTTACTCCACAATTAAGACGCACTTCTCACACGGGAGACAATGATGATTACCGTCAAAATTTATTTTCCACAGTAAAAATTGCGTCTATTTACACCCACTGATTTCCGAATCGACATCACTGAGCGATTCAATAAAGCTGTTTTTGGTAGTTTGAATTTTATACTTTTCTTGCTCTTTGCGTTTGAATTCCTCGAATTCCTCGATTAGGCTGTTATTCGGCCCTTTTAAAGCTAAGTTTTGCGTTCCCAGAGACTCATTTCTATTTGTATCTGACTGTTCATTAGATATCTGCCATGGTTCTTTCGGTCGTTTCGCTTTTTTTTCGTATTCGGCAAGATCCTCTTGCAAGGAATGATGTTCGTATAGTTGAAGAGCACCACACCACAAATAGGCATTAAAAACTGTAAAAGTAATAAAATAGGCCAAGTCAATAGGTTTTCATTTTTTTAAATTAAAAATGATTAATGTTTAACTTAAGTATTTAGCATAGCTGACGATGAAATAAAAAGAGACGTTTCAGGCGTGATATGGTGGAATATCATCATTAATTAAAAATTAAAAATTGGAAGTTTTCCATAAAATAAAATTTATGAATGCGACCGGTTTCAATGTAACTACATCATCTTCAGGTCCTGACGATGATGAAGTAACACTGAAACCGGTCCCATTCATAAATTTTATTTTGTGAAAAACTGCCAATTTTTAATTGACGATGCAATGTTGGAGAAAATTTTATTCTCAAGAGCCGAAAAGTTCATTGCAAAAACGTGGACCACTAATTTCCACTGCCTGACTCTGTATTTGCTTGGAAGGGATAATTTCAAATTCTAAGGATTTATTTCATCTCCGATTGACTTTTTTGCCAAGCTTGAGCTTTTGTGATAAATTTCAAATGTCCCTGGTCAAATTATCGTCCACACCAAGTGAAACAATAGCAATTCCAAAGAAGTGAAACAGCCGATGTCAAGTATGGCTCAGTCAAAATACTTTCATTTCATCCATCACCAAAATTCCAGTTTGTGCAGGGAAATTATTTCGACTTTTGGGAATAGGAAGTTCCATTGGTTCCAATCACCAAAAAAACTGTTTTATAAAGATTTTTTTAAAATTGTAAACGAAAGGCCATCACTAATAAAATACAATGTAGAATTCCCTCGTAGAAAGGAAAAGGTATCTCAAGGGAAATCATAACACATCATCCATCGTAGAAAAGGGTTTTCTCAAAAAATATTATGATTCAAACATAAATGAAAAGCCATCCCTTCAGGAGACGCTACGTATTTATTGTATTTATTTTTTTAAGGCTGCCCACACATTACGCCACATTCGCAGTAGTAGTATTTAGGGGAGGCGACCGACTGGCTGAGGTCATTTGCGTCCACATTCGCATACTGTACGCTAAACATATGACAGAATCAAACAAATTGAGTTATTCTCATACTCCACCCAGGAGAATTGGCATTCAACAGAAAAGTTGAGTTATGATTTAAATGTGAGACTAATTAGAAGAATTTATCAATTGTAGGATAACTTTTCGTTAAAGAGGATAAAATCAAAAAAAGAATGCGTGGCGTAATACATGAATAATCTATAATGACTTCATTCATTCCGAATTGCCCATATCAGATTCAGTGCTACTACTAACCTATCATTGAATAACTGAATAAAATGTAGACCAGTGCCGCGGGGTTGCCAAATTTCGCGTAGATAAGAAGGGAAGTTACAACACTCGTGGAAACGTCTTTCACCAATTCCGATATCGTATAAACAAGAGGTGGCAGTAGTAGCATTTTCTTCGACTATTAAAATGATAAAGGAAAATACTTCAGCATTAACATATTAGTTCCATATTTTGTAGCAATTTTAAGGACTTACTCCCTTTAAGAGACTTACGGCCAATACACCTGCCATTAGGCATGCTGATAGTGCTCCGCTTACGAGAGAAGGTATAACACCCAGCCCAACCATTAATTTCTGACCTAATTATGACGAAAATGATTAGTTCAACAGTCTTTTTGATGACACACTTTCAAGTACACCGTGACAATGAGTAAATGATTTTTGTAGCTCAAATTCTTCCCTTAAAACGCATTGCCAAATTCTAACTTACCACTTGGTACTAAATAAGGATGAATCTTTACTTGTTTGAAAGAAGCAAATGGGCCGTTCACCCCAATAGTCCATTCCGCTTGCCCATTAGTCAAACTGTAAAAACTTAAAGCCTATCGAAACACAGCAATGACGACAATATATTTAGATTACAAAACAGTATTGATATGGTATTTTTATAATCCAGAATATTAATTGACAGAATTAATAAGTTAAATTGACATTCAATTCAAGCATAATTGAAATTAAAAATTAAACATTCTGAAACTTACCAAACCCACAAACCCAAGTAAGAAAGCACGCACTTCAAATATGTTCATCCTTCTTCAATTTTAACACCATTTTCAGAGGGAGATAATTATGTGTACGAATAGAAATCGAAATATCTGTAAAAATGATTCCTCATATTTTTATGTTTCTTAAGCAATAATATACTTGAGCCGTTTTTCGAAGTTACGTTGAATTTAAAATATAAATATTTACTATTCTTCAGTTGCTTGGAGACGATTATCAATGGTGCTTTCGAAAAAAATCAACAACTATATTAGCTAATCATAACAACATTTTATTTCTTTTCTTTCATTCAATTTCAATTTCAATCATTTAAAAATGGTGTATACATATAAAGATCCAGAAAGAAGAATGGATGAGAAAAATTATTTTCTGTTAACCTTTCGTTCTTCTCAGTTGGAAACCACGCAAAAGAATTTTAATTTTTTTCTCAACGCTACTCTGTATTCAAACATATGGTTTAGTAGTTTATATCAAATCCAGTGAACGGAATTCTTTGCGATTACATTTGATCATCCAGAGAATGAACAAAGTATGTTTTGCGCACATTAGCACAAAGTCTTGAAGAGAAATATTTAATTGAACAGCATTCAAGATAGCAGTAATTTCAATTTAACTATCATAATATTTGAACCCCACCCCACACTATTCATACAGGATGAAAATTCTCTACAAAGAAATTGAAACATATCAACTGAAAAGATAATGTAGGCATTTATTAGTTATTATTGAATTAAAAAACCTGAACATTTCAAGATTAGGACACCGATTACGTGCATATTATGGGGTATACCAATATTATTGGAGTGATCCACATTGCAGGCCGAAGTTAAGTTCACATCTTCGATATGATAGCTGACGGTGATATTATGAAGTGACAGAGTAACTGGTATTGAAGTAACAGAGTACTTGCAGCCAATTATGCACCATAAATGCTGTAAAAATGTATACATATATATTTTCATTGTATTTAAGCAATATATTAACAATTATAATTCATGTCTACTTTTACTATTCACATTACCGAATATAATCACTTCCCCTTTGAATAAATGGACTCCACCAGATATTAACTTAACAAGAAGTAGTAATATTTCCATGAAAATGACAAATCCTTGGAGTACTAGCCAAGGAATAACATATGTAGGTCTCCCCTAAGGAAATACAAATGGCCGTTAAATTTAGATGCTTTTTATAGAATAAAACACCCCTAGTATAATTTTACTTACTAATATGGATCCAATTATAAGCAATACATAATTCTCAGTCCCCAGAACACAAGATATTAGCTTAAGATCTCTCTCCACAAGGGGATTCACTGCAAAATAAACGTAGTATCGTAAATTCGGAGAACCTGATTAGAGTGCGACGCTGACCTTCACTAAGAAGCTAATTTATTGACATAGTATTGTGTTTAATCCATTATTTGATTCGTGATACTTATCAATGAAAGATCACACGATAAAAACTATCAAAAATAACCCTTATTTGTACAGCAAAAACAAAATTTCAAGCGTTCTCTAAAAGGGTAAAGTCGTAGATTCAAGTAGAAGAAAGTTTAGATATCTCCGCTAAATGTTATTTCGCCCACATTCAAATGTTAACAAATATATATCAGTTGCATTTTCAACGCTTTTTATGATAACAGAACCCATGACCTCAGAATTAGCCAACGAGTACTGCCAATCATGCTACTGCGGACTATTTACTTTGTTTGTTGAAAGAAATTATGATTCTTTGCAAATGCTCTACTACCCAAAAAATAATAAGTCCCCTTTAGATATATGGAACGACCGCCGACATATTAATCAGAATGGGTAAATATTTTCAATATTTGACTTATAATTTTGCCCAGTTCTGAAAAAAGATATTGTTGAATAAATAAGATAATCTTATTTGGCGTGGTATAAATTAATTAGTTAAAGGACTACATGTACCTATATCACCTCTCAGATACCTTCTCCTCCACGTTTCATCGTCTAGAACTGCGCCACCTTTCATGATCCTGAAAATATCCCTCATGGTAAACAGCTATAAAGAAACAAGCAAACGTGAAATTCCAATGAGCCCCTGGATAAAAAATCTTCCACAAAATGTTACTTACGGCCCCAACGATTCCAAGAAAAGTCACAAACGACTCGCATCCTAAATACTTTGACGAACATAATCTTTCCAGTGAGCCATTGGCAAGTTTCTAAAGAGGAAGAAACCAAGTGAAACGAATACAAAAACATGAAACTGAAATCATTTGATTACTCTGCGAACTATTATTTATAAAGAAGACCTACAAACCTGTGCTGCAGTCGCAGTTCTGAAATAGCAACGGGACATACTACATCACAGTTGGGACATTTCGTTGAACAGCAGGAAGAAAATGAGTCCGATCATATCAGCAATTTCGCTGCAAATGGTAAATAAATTCAACTTAAATAACTGCAATTAAAAAAATGAATATTCATGTTAATTGCAAGCTAACGTTCTGCGGTCTCCATTGCTATCACAAATTTAATTTGGCCACTATCCTTTCAAATTAAGTGTAAATATTTAGGACCAATGCAATCATTTTAACAGCGAGTGATGTAAATTTGCAACATGGAACTCACTTGGTTGTTCTCATCAACTACATTGTTGAAGCTTAGTAAATAATAATAATAATCGCCATGAGCTGCCACTACCCCAATTTTTTTGCTTTCTACCAATAACTTTTTTATTACTCAGTGTCGATGATGCGCTCCACAAATTGAAGCCAGGCTGCAAATTGTATAAATGGAATATTCAGGTTACAGTATAATTGTCTAATGCTGCCTTGAAAATAAGCATAAATGGAGAAGAATAAATCCAGAAAGAATTTAACTATCCTGTTTTTAATATGCTCGGTAAGTAAGCATCAAATCATCAAATAGTTAGATACAGGTTTATGATCAAGTTAAGGCAATGTCAAATAAATATAACGAGATGATTTTCATGATTTTACTCGCAAATTTCTTAGTTTGCCATCGTGCTGAATAATATTGCTTTGGAGACGGGGGATACAACACAAACGGGCCGAGTAAGCAAATTGCATTGCCCCAAAAAAGGGAGATGCTTTTGGATGACGGATGTGGTTCCGGCTGAGTTAAGTAAGTTAAATACATTATTTCTCGAAAAAATATTTTGATTTAACAAATTAACTGCGTCATTCAGGAGAGCATAAAATAAAATGTGGCACGGTCCAAACTCGAATATAATACCAGAGCACTAATGACTAACGATGTACCAAAAAGTACATCCTCCTTTCAGACAAATTTTTTACTATGATTTAGAAAAAATATTCAAGGGCTTATTCAAAATGCTCACTAGCAAGCAGCAGTATTACAGCAAGTCTGTGTATCAAATTCTCCTTGCCCTTTTAATAAAACTATACTTCTAAGCTAGCATCAGATTCTAACTACATCATTCTGAAAATTTTTTCCCTTTTTTAGAAAATTGAGAAGGGAATTCGTTTACTCTCAGTAAGATTAGACATAAAAAGAACAGTTCCCAAATGATTTGTATCATATTAAACGTTTTTTATGCTACAAGCCAATTTGGACTGAGAAAGATACGGATAAAATGGTCCGCGATCCATGAGATGAGTTGTGATGTTGCCACCATAGTTTAATGACAATTTGCAAAAACAGTCAGCCAAAAGTTGTTGGAAAAATCGAATGGATGAATTAGCCTCATCTTTCATGAATGGAGAGCAAATACATTTAAATAAAAATGAAGCCAAAGGAAATGTTGCCTGACACTTTTAGCTACAATGATAACGTTTCATCCGAAGTACTGCCGTCAGCTTAGTTCATTTGGGAAAAATAATGAGAAGTACATATTAAAATTGTACATTTAAGGAATCCATTATTGGTTTATATGCAGTGGACTTCCTAAACTTGTATACTCTTTGATTCAGTCATAACGGTTATTTTTACATTACCAGAGGAAAACTGAAATGATTAACACATTAATTCACCACACGTCATCTTCTTTAAACATTTTGTTTGGTAGACATAACTCACACTCTCTATCTTACTTTAAAGGGTTCACTTTTCGTATAGTTCCATTCGAAATTAATACGCGAAATAGTTCAGGGTGTGGCCCTTCCTCACACTCACAAACTGTTGTTCATTACAGAATTTGTATCATTTGTTCTTTTCCCATCTCCACCCTCGCAAATTTCCTTATCCCATTCCATTTTTTCTTTTTCCTTACCCTGGCTTCTTTACTCGTGCTCCTCTTAAGAGGTTGTCCACTTCACAAACGAATTAATCCGCACTTTCCAGCTAAAACAGATCTTGATTTCCTCTTTAGCTCCTACCTCTGATGAAATTTTCTCTAATATTAAACCCGTAAATGGTTCACCAAACTAAGAAATGTAGTTCATAAAAAAACTACGGACATCCTTCTGTTGAATACAACGAAGACAATTTCATTGTATTCTATGAACTCTTAATGCTCTCCCTGCAATTGAAGTTATTTAGGCGTTAGAAGTAGTCAAAATCAGCTGACACAGTATGCCTGAGATTTACTGTAACTGAAATTTAATTCTGTTTTAGTGATTTAACTCTGATTGTATTTCGACTTTGCGCATTCCGATGAGTGGAAATTTGTATGTATGTGTTCCAAGGAAATTTTAGTTTAAAATATATTCTATTATAATTAGCCATAGTTCCACAAAGCAGGAGCAACCCTTTTTAATTACGTAGTGTATATATATTCACATTAATCTGTCTTATTAATATGCAATACCTGAATAATTTAAAACCTGTATTTCGTTCAATGATTTTTTTCCACAAGGTCTCAATGTGAAAATGAGCATTGCAGATATTTTGGCAGGAATTTTGGCTTCGCTCCTTCTCGTCATCGGGGAGGACGTTGTAAGTATAATTTATTTCGAATCTGCACACATAACAAAATATAAAAAGATACTCGTAATATAAAGTTATTTTCAGCGTTTCTAAATAACAAAGATCTTTTTTAGGCACTTCCATATGGTTATTTGCCATGGCTATTTCTTTCCTTTAAAAGTCTCATTGCAATGCAAGGTCCTTCGATCATTAAATTTGGATATAAAGCTTTACCGATGGAGAAATATTCCACCATTGCATTTATGATTATAGCCACCTTCCTTTACGGTAAGTTTTTTATGGAAATTTGATATGTTGATTATTTTATGCTAATTGAATACTGCTATACAGCATTCATTACCACGATTAAACTTTTAATCATTTATTAACACTACAGCAGAGGAATGGAGCCTTTGGTGTGACATGCTCAATTCTTGCAGAATACTTTGGGTGTCTAGAAAAAAAGAATTATTGAAAAAAGCAGTCCATGATAAATTATGTGCAGGTCGCAATCCAATTATTGATGAAAAAATTCCCGCCGCGAAGAGTTCGGCATAGTTTTGAACATGATGTAAATGCTGCCATCTATGAGACCAAGGAAGCAACATGAATAACAGGAGAAAGTATATTCAATGGTTGTTGAGATTTGTTGGTATTATCAGTATTCAAGATGGAAGGAAAACATGATCAAACACTGATGGGAGTTTTGCATGATGAGGGACAAGTAATCCCTTTTCTCGATTCAATGTTTGGTTTCCTTTACAGATGGTAACTACTTTCCAAATTGTAATGCATTATTAAGAACTAAAATAAATACTTGAAGCCATTATTTAAGTTTTCATTATCCCAACAATTGCTTGCAGTACTGATTTTTTTCGATTACAAAATGATTCGGGCGTTAAAATAGGATTCCCTTCGGGCGTCGCAGAGCAAATAGTACTGAAGGTGTTAAGGAAGTGGGAAGTCAAGGCACGACTGGATGATGAGAAGTACTACAGAATGAGGTAATCCGTTTCCATGTCAATCGAATGGGCTGATGTAAATGTGGGAAAGCGTTAAAGACGTGGTAACGGCGAAGAAAAATAACCAAGAATTTCGTCAATTGCTAGGAATGCTGCTACCGCGGCACCCTTGCCAATAAATGAGGTAGTGGTGAGCACCGAGCCAGACGATGAGAGTCAGATCTGCAGCAGTAAAACAGAAGCCAAATGGTACGAAAGTAATTTGTTTATTTTTCATCGACCCAACAGCGTAATATAACCTCCTAATATTGAGAATCGATCTTTCAGCCAAAGCAGTGGTTTCAAATATGAGAGTGCAGGTGATACTTACAACGGAGCCGAAAGAAGTGGATATCTTTGGTCCCAAACGATATCAGACCTGGACGTACAGGTATGATATTTTTAAAATACTTGATTGTACTCGCATCAAGGAAAATTAATTTAGGTGGGATTTTCGTTATTGCAAAATGAGTTCAACATGCATATTAAGCCAATAAATGTTTTACAATCAGTTAGAATGGAGAATGTAGTAATTCCACAGTGTTCATGAAACACTTTGGTTAAGTTACAATAACAACATTAGATATCACCGTAGGTACTTCAGTCATCAATAATATGACACGTATATTGTCCAGCATGCTGATACCTTCTTGGTCCTTGTAGCCCACCTTGTAAATTAACCAAATTTTGCCAAATACACCGAACACATGCACTGCCACACAGTGGTGAAGCGAATACTCATATGGTGCCAAATGCCCAACTATGGATGCAATAGAGAGAAAGATCATCAAGTCCAGAACCGACATGGATGAGATGTGAAAGAAGAGAGGAAACGGGTGACTGGACCAAAATGTGGATAGGGTTACTGAGATCATGCACAAAAGAACATTCTATTTCTCACCTGAGAAAATGAAAGAAAGTTGCCTAATGAAGAAGATCATTGAGTGCAATACCAGATTGAAATTCACCATAACAGGTTGAGAAGAGATAAAGATTTTGAATGTAGATGATGTATCTATATGGGATATAGTGGTCCAGAATAGGAAGAGACATTGGACCACCTCAAACTACCCCACACTTGAGAGCCCTACACAGGAACAAACACACCAGTGGAGACAATAAAGGAGAGGGAAGGTGAGTACACAAGTAGATGAAGAAGCATAGGAGAAAGAGGAAGGAAGGAATGTGAACTAAACTATATCAGTGATATCTGGGCATACGAATGGAAATTTGTACCCTGTAATAAGCCAAAATCTTGAGAAGGAAAAATCGTTGGACAAATGTGGATATGATACAAATGCTTGGCTGTTGGATGAAGATGCATGGGAATGAACTTGAGTTCCTGGGTCTGAAGATATTGAAAAGGCTTAGTAAATATTATTTAGACAATTTTTGGTGCTTTCCAGTTAAACATTTGTGATTATGTGTGCCTTGAAGTCTAGTGCACATTATGTTCTGATTTCTTTTACTATCAGAAATGGTAGTTTGCTTAAAAATAAGTGATGCGTTTTTAGTCTTGTCTCATCTCTTAGGTAACACTTTTATCAAATGTTATGCAAGCCACCATATTTAATCAATTATTTACATCTGTAGCCTTTATTCCCTTCCACTATCAATTAATTGGGCAAATTTCTGTGTGAAAGGTTTCATAATGTGGATATCTGTTTTGTGTGATATTTTTACTTCCCATTTTATTTAAGAAGAGCACCACCAACAACAGTGAAGAATTAAATAAATTCCAGTTATTTACTTTCATTTATAAAATATGGAGAGGAATTATTTTTTATCTTAATAAAGTATTAGCCAACAGATATGTGGAGCAGAAAAAATTATTTTGAATCGTTAAATTTTAACACGTCATATGACCCAATGTATGCCCTCCTTTGGTGGTCATTCCTATCATCATCATGAATATGTGCTACTTTTTCTCAATCTGCTTATGTGTGCACTACTGTTCACCTGTTGACCGGAAAGCATTGTGTATATTCCTGGGTTTGATTTTGGAGTGGTGTCATTGATTTGGGCTGAAGCATCCAGCGCATGTCAGGGACGACATACGTGATTTGTTTGAAGAGGGAGAATGCAGTGGTCAGAGAAAAAGAAGATAGATCAAAGGTAGCTCCTTGAAACATTCAAACTACTTTTGTGTGGCTTAGAAACGTAGTATTTGGGGCAAGAGGATGAAAATTAGCTTTCAAGATGTGGGTGTGTAGAATGAAAAAAATGGACAGAAAGCAAAACAAAAGATGCAGATCCAGGCATGGTAAGGGAAGAGTGATGGCAGTGGCAAGAAATTTAATTCAATTGACAAGTGGATGCAAGAGATACTGAAAGGAGATGGATTATTGAAGACTGTAATATATGAGGGAATGCTAGAAAATCAAGGTAGGGGAAGGAAAAGAATGGGCATTTTTGGATGGCATGGAGAGGGAGGTTGAAAGCATGCAAAGCTGAAGAAAGAATTACTGCAGTATGTGGTATGGAGTTGAAAAATGTTTTGATATGACAAGTTTCAATAAGTAAAGCATATATGAATTCGAACCTAGTGTTATCATGTGGAAAGAAGACTAGAATTTATTGCATGGTTAAGTAAAAATTTTCCTTTTCATTGGCAAAAATGGGAAGCTTCATATGTATTGCCTAAAAACTGTTGTTATATCTACGTCATTATTCGTGTATATTTATTTAGCTAAGCATGAAGGATGCCTCATGCCTGTTATCTTTTTTTCTCATATGAACATGATAGGTTACTGTACCACCATTTGTGACGAAAGCCAAGCAGCTAGAAGTTAACATTGATTCAGAGAAACTTTGTGTTAAACTTCATAATGTACCTGAAGACTACATGACAGAAAATCCTGAGAAGGGTAATGCTCCATTGCTTGAGGGGGATTTCTGTCATAAAACAAAGAAAGGAGAATCCACATGGACTCTAATACCAGGAAAAGAAGTACAGGTATGTTGTATATTAGAGGTTTTCAATTGGTGCTACACCAGATATTGTTTGGTAGTACCAAGGAGGAGGGTAGGAAAAATGTTGAAATATGAATAGAGCATATTAGCATCTAAAAGGGTTCAAGGATGTATAATACCAAAGACTGCATCACTATTATGTGATATTATTAGAAAATAAACATTGCAAATCTAGATCCTGCATTATCTTCATCCCAGTGCATATACATGAGGTCACTAGTTAGGTACTCATTAAAAAATTGTTTATGCATCTTATATGTGTAAATATATATTTCATGTCTGCAGTAAGCCCAACTTTGATATTAGCTTATTTTAGAGGTGATTGATGAAGCAAAATTGATATCACTACTATTTGTTTGCTCATGCTTCACACCCAGAAGAGACAGCAGCTGATTCGCTGTGATACCCACCATTTTTAATACAATATTATCATGGGTTCTTATTATGGAAGGTAACAGGAGGCTGTCCTGGATGATAATGTGGGACCCATTACAACAGAATTAGTTGAATTGAATAATGAATGAAATCAATAGAAAACTTACCCAGTTTTGTAACAGTTGAGCTAAATGTGAACATAAGTAATAAATAATGCATAATAAGTGTTAAACATTTATTAGAACATTACTTATGATGAAATATTTGGATTCATGACCTGGTTGACTTGAGCAACTGGAAATTTTTCTAAATCAATTTGTTCACCGGTAAAAATAGTTGAATTGTCAAGGTATTACTGAATGAGACAAAAATGAAAATTTAATTTATTGATGCACTAGATAACTTTACATATCATATAGGTCATCGTAGCCTACTTGGTTGAGCATTTGACTACTGACTATATAAAAAATCCTTAGTAGGGCCTATACAGCATTATCTAAAAAGTCAAGATGACGTGATTTTCCAATTGATCCTAACTTTGTGGGAGACAGGATGGTGGTACAGGGATTGGAACTAGCCTCTTACCCTGGCTGTGTAAATTTCTCATGCCTTAAGCCTTAGTGTAGAATGAGCCTTAGCATCACCTATCAAAAAAACCCTCAAGTTGATTATTGTGAATGGGTGGATGCAAATCATGTTAAGAATATTTTTGACAAAGTTTGTTAAAGCAACAATGAACAGTAACAAAAACAATAAAAATAAACTATAGACAATACAAAAACTCTGTGATGATGATTTTATAATTTGCTTAATTTCATTTATTTTTATATTGTTTTAGTTGCTTACTAATTGTGTATTCTATCCTTTGTTTCCTATCGTATTTATCATTGATCACTTTGTTTTAAATGTCTTTAACTAATAATGTCCTGAGATATTATCACCAACCTTCTGTGGTATATTCCAAGCTCATGATGTGTAGATTTACTCTTGTCGGCTGATGTCTTAACACCCTCTTCCATAAGCTCGTGTGGTCTGAGTCAAGATAGCAGCTTCATTTTGTACTGACTTCCTGTTAATCCTGCAAATCATGGTGGAAAAATTCAATCCATGGAACTTCACTCCTTAAACCAATTTGTGTGGCTCATTTAATGACACATAAAAATCAACTTTTCCAATTTTAGACTTTCAATCTACTGGGATTAAATTTTAAAGGAATTGCCATGCAATCTTCGAACTTCCAATATCATCAAAAGAGCTCAATTTCCACATCTGTTCCTTACAGTACCAATAAATGAAAGTTAACTGCTTGGTATTTACAAGGAAGTTACATAAATACAGCATAATTTGATGCTAAAATACATTTGTAATAGGCTCAAAAGTTTGAATCATAATGTTCTACATGTACTAGAATCCAATTAGTTAGACAAACTGCAAAACTATGTAAAATGTATCTCCAAAGAATAATTTGCATATGAACCCGACCATATTTTTTAATGGCTAAACTCAAAAGTAATACTAACACAAACCAGGGCACTTTATATCTGAATAATATTTGCTGTTCCAAATGGTATTGTTGGCTGTTGTGTTTCAAATATTTTATTAAAATATGTTTTGATTAATTTTGAAGTAATAGTCAACATTATAAGCTAAGGTAACAAATAGATTTTAGTTAACACAGGGCAAGTTATGTGGCAACATAACTTCCTTTTTTTCTAACAAAAAATGCTTTGAAAAAAGGAAGTTATATTGCCGCTCCCCTTATTACAGTTTAATCAAAATGGCTGCATCACTCTCAGAGTGGAGGTATTAGCAGTGCATCAACAATGACAATATTTGAGTAAAGATCCACTATGCATCAGTTTCTCTACCAAGTGAGCTAAAAACCATTGTAATTGTGACATCCTTCCTCTAGCCATTTCTAATGTTCAGTGAAATCTGTTAGACATATGACATTCAGGAGCCCTGAGGATGATGACCAAGTCAGTCATCAAAATGTCGGCAGCTATGGAGACTTTAACTTGGTGGAAGTCCCATGAGAATTTCACTCAACAGATATGTTGGGGAAGCACAAGATCTTTCATTTTTAATGTTGGTGGTAGTATGTTGTGTTTGCATCAAAATCTTTAAAAATTTCCATGAGTTGAATCATTTGTACAGCCATTATTATTATTGGGAATCTATCGATTAAGGTTGGTTTTGGATAGACAGGTGCTTCTAAATGGTACAGCAACAATCCCCTTGCCTCTCTACTAACAAGTGCAGCCCAACATCCTACTCTGCAATAAGCCCCTCTTCAACTCCATGTACGAGGGTCATCCGGAAAGTAGTACCCGTTCGTGAAATAAAGACACAAAAGTAAATATTAACAAACATAAAAAATTTTATTTGAAAGAGGATACTTTAAACTACTTCTCAACATAATCTCCAAGCAAATTAAGGCATTTGTCATAACGTGTGACAAGTTTCTGTATTCCTGCTGCATAGTCCTTCGCCGCCAGCTCATTGAGATACGCGAGGGACCCATCTTGCACAAATTTTTGCATAATGCAGATGGTGTTTAACAATTTCATGAACAATTGTTCGAGAAACATTGGGAAAATGCTCACAGATGTCATCAATTGTGACGCGCCGATCGTTCCTCACGAATTCGTCAACTGAGCTCACCAGTTGGTCTGTAATGACAGACGGTCTCCCCGAACGCTCATCGTCGTGTGTGTTCCCCCTCCCCATGTTGAAGTTGCGACACCACCGCCGAACAGACGACTCGTCCATTACATTGTCTCCATACACCTCCTTTAATTGGCGATGAATATCACATGGGCGAACGTTTCTTGCATTGAGGAATTTAATCACTGCCCTCACTTCACAACTGGCGGCGTTCTCAATTTTTTTAAACATTGTAAACAATCACAGAAACAACACAGGCAATGCTAGCGTCACGCAACTTGGCTCAGAGAAGGCAGACAAGCCACTGAAGCTATCTGACCTCGTCCAGCGGCTACTCGCGTCGTCAGCACTTCATGCGGCACGAACGGGTACTACTTTCCGGATGACCCTCGTACATACTTTCTTCCTCTCCCCATCCCAATCTCTCCTAATGATTTCTACCAAAAATCCCCTCTCCGCCCCTACCATACCTAGCACTTCCTCAATTGTATAGCGTTATGTCCTTTTCACCTTCTCTATCCTTCTCGACACCCACATTTCAAAAGCCTCCAAACCACCCATTTCATTCTGCTTCAGTGATCCATGTTTCCATACCACATTTACTATGCTCTAAATCAAAGTTTTATTGAGCCCTTTGTTAACATCCTTACTCAGCATCCTTATCATCAATGCCCTCCTCCTTGTGAAAGCTTCTTTGCATAATGCAATTCTTAAATTTGTTCACTGTTGGAAAGTGACAGCATGTACTTTGGTTGGGCATATAATGCTGCAGTGGGTGTATTCTTTGACTTTACTTATTTATGTGGAAAATATGGGTTATATTATTATATTAGAGCTTTTATTGTCCCGAAGGACAGAGTCAACAAAGAAAGCCAGTAGGCAGTGACCATCAAATCCCTCAACTTTTGTGTGTATTGGAGTGGAAGCTATCTGGTCAGACAGAACTCCAAATAGTGTTCATTTCATTTTTTCCCAACTAGGGACATCAAAGCAGGCATTTTATAGCAACAGATTTATAATACTTTGAATGTTTTGGAGTAGGGTGCTTAACCAATTCAGAGAATGAGATTAGAAGACACTTCCTGTTCATCTGTTGAATTGATGTGGAATGGCCCACATATATCTTATCTATCAATTATGTAATAATTCTATTATGCTCCATGGTATCCCTCTCTATACATATGTTATCTTTATTTCTCATTGTTGATGGCAATTTTGAAAAAGTCTTCTTATTAGCCATAGCACAAGTAAAAATATTCTGATAAAGATCTTTCCTGATCTATTGTTATTACCATTACCTTGTTTGGACATATAAGTTATTTTTCATCTTCCGGAGTCCAATTTTTTTCTATTTTAATCAGTGCCATACTCATATCCTGCACTACATGTTGAGATTTTAAATATGAATTATACTTTTTGTGAAATTGTTGACCGGCTTCTTTTATAGAATCACTATAATTTGTACTTGTAAAACTTGAATGTAGTTGTGCTTCAAGGTTCATTAGGTTAGTTTAGTTATTATACAGAATGTATAAGTTTTTTAAGCAAATATGTAGGTGTAGATTTTCTGGTGATATCTGTTGTTCATTTTCAAAATCCTGGTGATAGTTATGTTAGTGATGATAGCAGTAGTATTTGTAAAACCAGTACCGTCTTTCAATAAATGACTGCTTAAAATATAACTGAATAAATAGCCATAGAGATTAAAATTTGCATGGCATTGAATTCCAGATTCATTTAGAAAAATGTCAAGAGCGTTGGTGGGATGCACTGTTAACTGGTGAAGAGAAAATAGATCTACTGAGTATTGATGCATCAAGACCAGTAGACGATTTGCCTCAAGAAGAACAAATGAAAATTCAAGAGATGATGTGGGCAGAGCAAAAGAAAAGAATGTCGGAACCAAATAGTCAAGATCAGGTAAACAAAATGGCTTGAACTTATCTGTCCTAAACTTATATTAGCTATTGAACTTATTTAGCTTGAACTCAAGTATCCAGTTTCTCCCCTGGTAATTCTGTGCCCACCAGCTATAGATGGTATGTCTTCCTAAAGTTATTGAGAGGTAAAAATACTGAATGTTAAGCCTATTATTTTTCTCTGAAGCCTAAATGTAACTCTTTTTGTTACCTTTTTAAATGGAAGCTGGTGCAGCAGTTGGTTTTTTGCAGAATTTTTCTAATGTCTTATCATGGTTTACCACTTCCAACACTACAACAGATTTTACACTCTCACTGGTGACTGAATTTTTTTTCACTTACATCATATAACTTTGATATTCAAATTCATAAATTAATCGTTGAAAATTTTGAAAAATTGTGGTTAAATACATTGCATCTTTATACCCACACTGCATCCTTCTTGATATGACTATCTATATGTACCACCAATAATAATCTGTAAAAGTAGAATTTTTTATTGGGTTTTATAAATATTTAAATTTTAAATTTATGACTTTGTATGAATTCTGATGCACTTAAATAATATATTAGTCTGATCATTTTTATTGTAAGAATCGTTTTGTATTTATTACCTATTTTGTATCTAGACTGTTGTAATAATTGTGTATGGAAAGCGATTATCCATTGTCCAATCTTCTTCCATCAATTTCCATACAACAGCATTGATATGTCCTGGCCTACAGGTCCTAGGTACTGGGTCTTCCAATTCTGTCAATCAGAATTTGAGGACCCAGTATGAGCAAGAACTCATAGAGGTAATCCAGAAGGCTTGGTTCGTAAGTAAAGTTTGATCCCATACCTTTGCTGCGTACCTTAAAAGCACATTTGAAATATAAGGTGACCCCTCCAGAGAACCATACATTCATATATGCAGTCATTGAATTGGAGTCACTATTACATCTGTTATTGGATAAAAATTGTTTATTCGTGGTCATATCTAATTGAGTCAATATGTAGGTTGTGGTTCATCAAGTCTTGCATTTTTTGTAAATTTCCAAGCTTGCATGATTGCAGTGCAACTGCCATTACTAATTCATTTCCTGAAGAAAGGGACATTAAATTTAGAGGTCGGTGCTCCAGTAATCAAAATTTTTTTCTCAATGGGCTTGTGGCCGTATGATACAGACCCCCTAAAAATGTTTGAAACTCAGCTGCTGAGGTATGCACAGCTTTTCAGAATTTTTTTCACACAATGGTATAACACAGATTCCAGGGCAATGAATTACTAATATTAAGATATTGAGTCGTGATGAGGTATTAAGAATAATTTCAACATGCTTATTTTCAAGAAGCATTCAAGATGGGCACCAATAAAACTACATTCAATGAACTGAAAGCCATATTCATTCCAGCTGAAATAGCATTACACTGGATAGTTATCCATAAAACTAAAGGGAAGAGCAAGCTTAAATAAATTTTGCCAACAAATCTGCATCAATGAAGCAAACAAATGCCTTCATCTCATTTGTCCTGAGAAAGCGGGAGAATATCATGCCACCTGACATGGAAAACTCAATTTCTTCTCCATTCGTCCTCTTCGATGATTCTCGTAAAATTCATGGTAGACATACGGGAAGTATTTCAGCTACTCACCACACTGCAAAATATTCCTCATATCCTTTTGAGGGCATTTTTAAGCTATCCATAATGAGCATGCATCAATAAATAAGTGAAGTAATGCATTGGGTCAAACTTGGCAAACTTCAACACCATTTCTAAGGAAAACATTTGCACATGGCAAAAGCTTAAAATGGCTTTTAAAACATAGTGAGGGTGTGATATCATGGATTACAGTCAGTACTAGTGTTTTCTTTTCTGCCTTTTCTCAAAATTTCTGTGCTCAAAAAATCAACTTAATTTTTATGGTGATACGCCTATCATGTGAATGAAATTTTAAGAACAGTATTTAAATTACTTAAACTGTTCCAGTCCTATGTATTACTATAAATTCCATGTACCATGGATTTGAGACAAAGCTAGGACCCAGTAAGCCAGTTTTGAGGAAGAAAGGGCATCATGACACACTCCTAAATCCACCACTGTGTTGCTGAATGGTTTTGCTGTTTCCCTTAAGTGATGCTTGTTGTGTGTACAACAGAACACAAAATTTACTTAATCAAACATTGATTGTAGTTGAATTCTTAACTGTGGAAAATTAAATATACCATTGTTTTTTACAGCCTGTGAACGAATTGTTGAAGAAAGCATGGAATCTTGAAGGATCGCCTTTTAAAGGTATTGAATACAATCCAAGCATGATAAACTTTGCAGGCTCTTCACCTCCTTATTAGGACCTGCCAGCCTAAAGATTCATGCCATCATCATCATGTGATTTTAGTGAGAAGAACATTACCATTAAATTATAAGTACTCATTCATTTTATATTTTTGTAAAAGGTCTAAATTTTTTTCATGTTATCTAACTGTATCTGATTAAAATGCAAATGAAATTTGTTGATCTTTTAATTCAATGATCCCATATACTTCAGTGGGAGGGGAAGCATAAGGTTATGCCCAAATTTACTTTTCATCAGATGGTAAATATTTCAAAATACCTGATTGATAATAAAACCATATGAAAATCAGTAAAAACTAAAGAAAAATAATGATAGAAAATATTTGTTATCAGATGAACCATGGGACTTTTCAAATAGGGTTCAGGATACTGTAGTGGCTTCCCATTTCAAGAACTCAGGATTGCATCCAGCAGGGGGAGAATTTTACAAATTATCCCTAATTGGGGTGCTAAGTGGCAATCACTTTTATTAATTTAGCCTTGGTCCGAAAACATTACTTTTTGACCTTTTATATCAGACTATTAACAGTGACATCAATGGACACGATTACGAACACCCAAGCCCTAGGTGGAAGAAAACCTTCAAGTGAAGTATACCATCTGTCAGATGAGGCATTAAATTTGACAACTTCCATCACATTTAACGCCAGCGCCAGGTTTCTCTCCACCATTCTCTCAAAAGCCCACCTCTAACAAATTACCCACCTATCCATAACAGCACAAATTACCTTAGTTATCAGTCACTTCCCCAAATAACTACAATTACTTTCATAAAAGTATGTGAGATTGCACCTGCAGAGCTAAATTGCTATTGTGGTATAATGTTAAAATTAAAATGTCTTCTTTCTGTGAAATATATAAGCATTACTCTCATAAGCTCTAATTTGTCAATGCCCAGAAGAGGGCATTTCCATAATCAGGGAAACTAGATAGGAACTAGTAAGACTAATAAATACATTTAAGACTGAAGTTGTAGTGAAACTCATCAACCCTTTGCTTGGTCTCCCTATGTTGCCCTTCCAATTTCTTGAGAATCTCACAAACTGTGCACTGATTAATTCTCATCCTATACCAATCACACTGGTTCATTAATGTTTTCAGCAGATTACATGGTGCTCTAACTAAAAGGTGACTATTAAAAAATCTGACCGTTTCATCATTTCCCCACCTATTTTCATTCTTATTCTTTTATATCAATCCCATGTCTCTCTGTTACCATTGCTTTTGTACATGCATTAAAAGCATGGGCTCCTACTTTATTCCCAGATGCAAAAACCAAATTAAGCAATGTAAGAACTATCCCAGCCCTGAGGTAAACAGCGATCACAACCTGATAGTCATGGACAGCAGACTGCAATACAAGAAGATAAAGAAAGTGACACACAAACCCAGATGAAACACAGAAGGAAAAGCAAGAAAGGGAAAAGTTCACTGAGAGCATCAACAGCAAAATAGAAAGAATAAATGAGACTGACATAAGATATTGGAAGGAAATAAAGAATATGTCGAAGTAGGAGGTGGACAGCTTGTAAGGCAGGGTGATCTAAGAACCCATGGATAACAGCTCAAATAAGAAAATTCATTGGACGAAACAAGAAACTTCAAGAATGAAATGGAGGTAACCCTTATAAAAAGTGGTCGACACAAGCGTGCAAGGCCAAAGAAGATTGAATAGAAACCTGGTGCTAAGAAATCAATGACAAAAGGGAAACAGCAAAACTGTTTATTAACTGCTGAAGACACAATTCAAAGAAAGAAAAACAAAATCCCACAGCACCCAAGATGCTAATGGAAATGTACCTAATAATAATAATAATCTTTATTTGCCCAGAAGACACTGACACAGTGTAATAGATACATCAGATAAGTGTATAGGACACGTCATATGTACATATAGATGTTAAACAATGATGAATTTCAGAAAAGCATGACACAATAATAATTTTTTGCATAAAATATATTCCATATTCAGTATGGTTATTTTTTCTCCATGAATTCCATTACAGAATAAAACTGTTCTTTCCTTAAAAATGATATTAATTTCTTTTTGAACAGGACTGGATCCTTTACGTACTTAAAATCGTAAGGGAGCCTGTTGGTAGTAGTAGTTTTTAGGGGAGGCGACCGACAGCTAAGGTCATTTGCGCCATAGGGGATGGACAGGAAAGGATGAAGGGTGGAGAGAAACCCGGCGTCGGCATTAGCCTACTCTTTACGAAAGGCGCCAAGGGGTCCGCAGCTTAACGTCCCATCCGACGGACGCCGTACTCACTCAAAGTGCCCTCCACAAAGCACCTCAAGTAGGGATCGAGATACCTCTGAAAAATATTCAACACCGCCGGGATTTGAACCCGCGCCCTCAGGGTGGGAATCCGGGAGCCTGTTCAGTGCAAGGAGGCCCATTGATTTAGGCTCCAGGGATGTATTTAAAGTCCTGCAATAAGTTTGATGCAGGTCTCTGCAGGCTCTGGTTTGGTGACAATGAACGTTGTCATTTGTCATATAATTGGATATATTACTTTTAGCGAAAATGCATACGACATAAATATAAATACACGGAACAGTCAGAATATTTAACCTTTTGAAGAAGGAAAGACAAGGTGCATTGTAGGGAGCATTGCATATTAATCGTATTAAACATTTTTGAGCTTTAAAAAATTGAATCAGAATGAGGGGAAGAACCCCAGAACAGAATACTGTAGATGATTAAAGAATAAAATTCTCCGTAATAAATTGAAAGTAAGATATCAAGGCTTACAGATTTCCTAATACTTCTAATAAGAAAGCAAATGGAATTTAACCTGCTACGAAGATTGCATATGTGTTCATCCCATGATACATTTTTATTTATAACAACTCCCAAAAACTTGGATCTAGAAATTTGGGGTACACACGTTCCCCCTAGGTCAATGGCCAATGAAGCAGGGGCTTTATTTTTATTAGAGAAGTATATGAGTCCAGACTTGTCAGGGTTGAGTTTCAGAGAATTTTGTGAACACCATTCACAAAGAAGTTCGGAAACTCTAGCTGCTGTCAAGGTCAAGTTGTTTAACGATGGTGCTGATACAATTACGTTAGTGTCATCAGCATATAAAATTGGCTCGGCTCCTGGAACTGACTGCAGAACTTTTGGTAAGTCATTAATGTAAAGTAAAAATAGGATAGGGCCCAAGACTGAGCCTTGGGGTACACCTAATGTAACTTCTTTACTAGGAGAAGTAAAATTAGTACCGTTCTTTGACAAAATAACCTGTTGGTGCCTTGCGCTGAGGTAAGATTTGATCCAGTTATAAGGGATACCTCTGATGCCATAGTGTCCTAATTTGGACAAGAGTAACTGATGATTAACTAGGTCAAAAGCCTTGGAAAAATCGAAGAATAGTCCCAAGGTTTCAATTCTATTATCAAGATTTGAAAGTATTAGGTTTACGAGGTGATAGGTGGCTGTAGATGTAGATCTGCATTTCCTAAAACCATTCTGTGAGCCAGACAAGAGATTAAAAGATTCAAGAAATGATGTGAGTCGATTATGGAAGACCTTTTCAAATAGTTTCCCTATCTGGTTTAATAAAGATATTGGACGGTAAGAATTCATACTAATTCACCTACTAATTGAAAGTGAAGAGATTTGGATGAGAAAGAGATAATGCATTGAAGAACTCAACCAATTAATTAAAGAAGAAATAATGATAGTTGAAGATGAACAGGGCATGGAAATGCTAAGAAGCAATTCAACCAAGACCTGAAGGACAAAAAGTTGGCCAAATAAACAGAGAATAATCAAGGCACTCAGGTTCAAACTGAAGATAGACCCTCTCTAGAATAGTCAAGGATAGCAATGGCAGTGGAAAGCTAACAAAGGACTTCAAGAAGAGTGTGATAGCTGCAATACTAAAGAAACAAAGAACTGAAAAATATGAATAACACAGAATATTCAGTATGGGATCTTATGAATCAAAAATGCCTACTCTGATAATTAGACAAAGATTAGAAGAAAGCATCAAGAAATAAGAGAGGCAATACTTGGCTTGAGGTTAGTGGCCAAAAAAAATGATACATATAAACAAGCTATTATTTGTAGAATTAGAGAATGGCTTCAACAACGTCGAATGGAACAAGATGTTCAAGATACTAGAAGTGCTTGGAATGGGCTACGACAACAGAAGAATAATCAATCACCTACACAAGAATCATGTGACAACCATACAAAAAACAGCAGGAAAATAGAAGCCAAAATAGCACAGGAGTTAGGCAAGCATAAAATTTCCCGCCAGCACTTTCCAACATAAATTTATTTCAAATAGGCACTAAAAGAAGGACAAGAATCGGGCATCAAAGGAGTCAAGGTGAGTGTTGTAGAAATGAACATGTTTTGGTCTGCAGATGACCTTGCAGTACTTGCAGAAACACGAGAGGACATGAAAGCAACTTTGAATGCCATGGACCAAGTACTTCGGTGATATAATATGCACATCAACCCAGAGAAAACTAAAATCCCTGTGTGAGGAAGAGTGAAGCTAAAACCAGATATTCCATTTCAAGGAGTGACACGAGAGCATGTGGAATCCTTCATCTATCTGGGCAGCAGTACAACTTGGGTTGGAAGAAGTTGGACCAACATCAAGTAAAGAATAGCTCAGTTTAAGCAGGTGCTCATGATGAAGAGGCAACTAATGTGTATTTTTATGGAACCTGAGTTTGCAAATAATGAAGTATGAAAGATCATTTGCTTTCCTGGCGTATCTGTTGAGTGAAATCCTTTTGGGTCTTCCACTGGGTTAGTGTCTCCATTGCTGCTGACATTTCGAGAACCAACTCAGTCATCGTCCTTAGGGCTTCTGAAATATCAGTAGCAATGGAGATACTAACTTGGTCGAAGATCTGAGAAGATTTCCCTCAAAACAAGGAAGCAGTTCATTTAAACGACACTCCGGAGCTAGGAACACTATGGATAAGATAAATGGAGCATTCGAAAAGTGGACCAATGAAGAAAAGAAGCCTTTGAAACATTGTGCTGGAGATGAATGTTGAAGATTAAATGGATGGACAAAGTAAGGACTAAGAAAGTATATAGAAGAGGAAAGGACCGCATGGAGAACTACAGTAAGAAAGAACTACATGGCTTTGATGCAACTTGAGGTATAATGTATTAGTTAAAAATGTAATAGAAGGGAGGGACACCAAAAGACAAGTACATACTACA
Source organism: Hetaerina americana (assembly GCF_022747635.1). Classification (NCBI taxonomy): domain Eukaryota; kingdom Metazoa; phylum Arthropoda; class Insecta; order Odonata; family Calopterygidae; genus Hetaerina; species Hetaerina americana. Next base: position 63,423,999 of record NW_027286874.1, on the reverse strand, counting down.
ATTCAAGAAGGATATATCATAACACAGAAAAGTCATCAGGAGGTTAAGGAATTAATACTGAATAGAGAAAAATGGAGGGCTACGGTAAACCAATCTTCTGATCGAAAAACTGATGACTTTACTACCATATCACTGACAACCCTGATTCTTCATCCATTGAACAACCTTTCCTGTGCGGTCTGAGCCAGATTTATATCCCCTAGACCATTCCTATTGTCAATTATATTATCATTAATTTTAATAAATGTACTCTTTTGAATGCTTTGTTTAAATATAAGAAGCACACAGGTACATGGTTTTTATATTCTATATCCCTTTTCTTCAGTGATCTCAATACTACTGCTACCATACACACCCTCCACTTTCTAAACCTATACAAGTACTATCAGTAGACTAAACCAGTAAGTTTTTCCCTTTCATCACAATCTTTCCACTGCCTCAATTTAGTACTAATGAGGTGCCATTTGAAATTCAAGAAGCTAAAGAAGAGACTGAAGATTCAATGAGAGTAAGGCAGAGTGAAGGATATTGAGTCAAGATTGGAACTCTAGGGAAAATTGGAAAATGTAGCAATATAGATTGGATCAAAGAAAGAAGGCAGGAAATGAAACTGGAATTTTTAGTAGCATGTAGAAAACTATATGCCAATGGAAACCTCTCAAAAGGAAACCATTGATCACAGATGAAGTACTAGACCTATTGGAAGAGAGAAGAAAGAGCAAAAACTCAAGGACTAAAGAAGGGCAGAACATGCCATTGAAGGTTAAGAAATGAAATAAGTCAAAAACCAAGGAGAGCCAGGAAATGAAGAGATTGTTTGAGACAGAATCGTTTGGAGACCTGCTACAAACCGATCCTTGGGTAGACAATCCATCATGATGATTATGTTTTTTGCTATGAATTTTTATGTATTATTAAGTATCAATCTCATGGTTGGTAGAAAACTATGCATTTACTAAAATATAATAATCTACAAGTATTTCAAAAATTATTCACACATAGGATAGAAAATGTATTAAATAAGAAGGATGGTGCAGATGAGGTGGCACAAACATAGTGAGTGCTCATTAAACACAGTCTTCTCATTCCTTCCAATTAAGGAGTGGAATATAAGATAAAAACAAGTGCAGGCATATGCTGTATACATTAACTTAGAGAAAGCTTTTGCTAGGGTTAGATGGGACAAATTAATGGGAATCCTTAAAAAGCATGGGATTGATTGGGGGAAATGAGACTGACAAAAGATCTGTATTTCAATCAGAAAGTCAGGGTAAGAATAGGTTGGTTGCCAGAAAGGGGCCTTAGACAAGGATGCTGCCTGTCACCCATCCTATTTAGTATATATTAGGAAGAGATAATAACAGAATGGTTCAATGGAAGTAGAGGAGCGAACATTGGAGGCATTAGAGTGAAACATATCACATTTGTTTATGATATGGCTGTAGTGGCAGATGGTAAACAAAAATTCATAGAGATGTTGGGAAGAGACCTACCTCAATGGCCAATGTAAGGAATATGGAATGTTGATAAGCAAGAAACAGTCTAATTGTATGAAAACATGAGGTAAAGGTGAATGGATCAGCAACACATTTGAAGGTGAAGTGATTGAAAGAGTAAAGCTTTTAAGTATTTTAGAAGTGTCATCACTGGAGATATGTCCTGTTCCAAGGAAATCATATCAAGAATAGCTATGGCAAAAGAGGGATTAAACAAAAAGGAAAAACTAGTATGAGGGTTTTTGAAAAAGGAACTGAGAAAGAGATTGGCAAAATGGTGCATCTGGAGTGTGATGTTGTACGGAGCAGAGACATGGACTTAGCAGAAAGATAAAGTTAAAAGAATAAAGGCCTTCAAAATGGAGGATGGAAGGAATTAGATGAGGGGATAAAGTGAAGAAAGAGGAGGTGCCATGGAGAATTTGAGACAAGAGACAGTTGGTAGAGAAAATCAAGAAAAAGTAGATGAATTGGTTAGGACATTGTTTGAGGAATGAGTGCTTGCTGAAGATTGCATTAGAGTAAATGATAGATAGGAAGAGAGGATGAGGGAGAAAGAGGTGTACAGTGTTGGACAAAATTAACATTAGAAGAAAGTATGAAGAAATCAAAAGAATGGTTCAGGGCAGACAGGCATGAAGGTCAACCAAAAGTGAACCTACCATGCTGCAAGACAACCCAAGATGATGATATACGAGAAGCCCTCATCCTCGGCCGTCTTGAATGGGTCATGGATAAGGGCCAAATACCCAGGCAGCTGAAGGCAATCTGGATCAAAACCTGAAGATGTGGATGAAAAAGTTTCTGATAAACTTGAAGATATTATAATTGAATGGTGATAAAGGAAGTCCCAAGAGAAGCAGTGTTTTTGCACAACATTGGTTAGAAAGGGCTTCAAATTTATACTTCGTTTGATTTGAAAAGTGCTAATCAGTGGTAGCTTGATTTATTTTTGTCTAGATCTGATGAATGTCATGTTCGAAGAAAAAAAATGATGGTATCAAAGATTTTAATTCTATATCATTCATTGCTGTTATGGCCCACCTCTTGCTTAATTTGTTGCGGCATTAAAGAATACAGCTGTTGCGCATGAATTTGATAAGCAAGAAGGTAAGCTTGTGAAAGATATTTTATTAGCTGGTATGTAACATAAAATGCTGCCAGTCAAGGCAATCAAGAATCAAGATCAATGGAATCAAGCAGGCCTCAATCAAAATATATTCAGAGAAAGAAGATAATAATAGCCTAATAGTGGGTCATGGTAGTCCAGGGATAGAGCATTGACTGACTGGAGGGCCCAGGTTCGATTTCCAGGCAAACCTCTCCGGGCACCTGTAGCTCCACCTAAGCTATGTGATTTTTTGGGTACCAGATCTTCCTGGGAAACCATAACCGGTACAGGGAAAGGAACTGGCCCCCCCTACCCTGATGCAGGAATTTCACACACCGTCGGGCTTAGTACTGGGTGAACTTTACCATCACCAACCAAACTGACCGGGTTGATTACTGTGTTTATGGTATTTTATGGCTAACAGCCGATTGGTGTTGATGCTGTTGCCACTAAAGGAAATCAAAACCAAAGTGTTAGTCAACAAGCTAGGCTATTGTGTGACTCTAATCATGGACTTGAATGCAGATGTCTAATGCTGTGTAAAACCTGTGCTAAATCTAGTTGCTTAGGAGATTGAATATGTGGTTATGCAAATTAGCAAAGAAACATTTTGGGTCATTACATGTCAGTGAAACAATAAATCTGGCAGCACCCCCTCCGATTTTATTCAGACTATCTGTATGAGTTGACATCTATCCAAAATTGAGTCCCACATAAAATTTTTGTGATTAAATAATTGTGCGCATTTAATGTACAATTGAAAATTACATCAAATTGTTTGCAAGATCAGAAATGATTCAAAATATTTCCATTATTTTGTATTATAAAATTTTCAAAAAACCTATGATATACACAAGAAAATATTTTCAAGATAAGATAAAATAATGACTGCTGAAACAATGGATAAATATAAAAAATGTAATATGTCAAAGACTTGAATTTTAATTAAATTGATGCTTGTCATACTTTTTCTTGTATTCACCAACATAAGTTTACCTTGAGATACAAATGAGCTGATGAGCAATTAAAAGTGCTAACCAGGGAATATGACTGCTTTAACTGAAGGATATCATGCCAACTTAAGGCATAAGAATTATTGTACATTTATTTTAACTGATGCTGCAATTATTTTGCAATTATAAATAGCACACATTAAATATCATGGGGAAGCGCAGAATTCAAGGCCTAGGCCGGATTAAAATACAGAACAATATTATTATTATCATTATTAAAAAAATGATTTCACTGAACTGACACTGGAAGTATTTCATGCCAAATAGATTTGCTTTGGTGGAATTAATGACCTCGCTATAACACCAAATGGAAGTGAGTCTTCTATCTACTCCATTGGATTTTCCAATTCTTCCTTCAGCCGCACATTAAACCCTCATCTGATAAGGGTAGATTTGCATTACAATCTGCTCTTCAGACAATGGAATAGTGGCATGAAAAGATTGAATTCCAGTTACAGGGGGCAGCATAACAGAATCCCTAAACCTGGATGCTCATCATTTTTCCAATCTGGACATAATAAAATTAAATTCTCTTAATTTTGGTTCTGGATCACTGGTATAGCTCCTTTACACTGCATTCATTCTTAAATAACAGTTGCAAACACACATGTTGCTAATCACTTCACTCTACCTAATGAGCCCTTACCGGGGCATTGGAAAAATGATGCCACTCTGCTGGAATGCCAAAATGCTTGTTGGGGTACATTGAATGTGCAGCCTGGTATCAATTTTGTATTGTACACTGCTCCTTTGGAGAAGTATATGATTTTCTTGAAAAATGGAAATTTTACTTCAGGGAAGTTTATGAGGTGTTTTGGTACCAAATTAACAGTGAAATTTAGCAAATGTTGACAGTAATGAAAGTTAGTGACATGAAAAAGACAATCTGAAATTATTTCCACAAATACATTCCTTACACTGTGCTGCAACATGAAAGTGTAATTATTAGAAAAACCAGTAATCACAATGAGATGTCCTTATTCATGAGATTATCTTGTACAATTAAGGCATTACCACTGGCTTTCCATGTATAATCATGTGGTAGAAGGTGGAGAATCTCTTTGATGAAGTTTGCAATAAAATCACATGATACTTTTGTTATTTTCATGAAGCACCCATTATTCTTAACTCTCTGCCTGCAACTAAACTCCATGAAATTACCTTGAAAATAATTTTAAAGTAAAACTGGTAAATATTTTGGACCATGGCCTTATTCACAATGTGAAAAGTAACAGCTTTCAAATGGTTTGTTACACTGCATAAGAGACAAGCAATTCCTTTACAAGGGAAGAATGGCAATCCCATCCACTCTATAAGCTTTCCAATAATTGCTCCAGCAAACAGCAGTTTTATGTTTTGATGTAATAAACATACACCCACAAAATGGACTCTAGCAAGTACGCAATATTTTGGTGGACCCTTACAGCAAGTAAAAAATATTTGACAAACTTAGAGAATCAAATTTTTGCTTCACATAATGTATTTCTCTCTTTAAAAAGATGAAAATTTTCCTTCACATCTCCTAGAATTTATCTCTTTCCTGTACTTGAGAGTCTGTTCCTTCTTCCTTCTTTTACTCTCAAAAAATCCCTTTATTATTGGAAAGGTTTCATGAATTTTGTTGCTGCAACAAAACCACTCTCAACGTTGATTCTCTCCGACACTCTGATTCTATTCTGTGTAATTAATGAACGCTGTACTTTTTAGCACACTCATTGGCTGAATTAAAGTTGATATCATGAGAAACTAAATTCAGATTTACCTACGTAACATTTGCAAAATTATATAAGTGCAGCTTTTGCTAGTCTCTTAGCCAACAAATAACAGACCCCCATGTTCCTCTATCTTCAGATGTCCATGGAGACATGTATGATCAAGTATGTTACAAATATGTGTGGCTACTCCTATTCTACCCCTGATATTAGTGGTCTTTTTCAGGGTTTTAATAATTCCATAAGGTGTATTCACCAGTTTCTTCGATGTAGGATTTTTGGGTACAGAATAATTTTCCAGAATTAAATGAATGAAAAACTATTTTTATCCTTTGAAAATAGCAACTGCTTAGAGCAAATTTCTTGCCCTAAAATGTGATAATTATATACTTCATCAGGACCAAATCCAGTGATCTTGCAGGACTACTGAGTAACATGCTCTCCAAAAAAAGTTAAGTGTTTTCAAATTCTGCCCTGAAGGTGAATGCTGTGTCTTAGTTAATTAATACTTTGAAATAGGACTTGACTTGCAGCATGATGCCAGTAACCGCTGCATCTCAAAAACTTAAGTACTCCAATTTTATACATATAAATATGAAAACCTTATGCTACATATATTATAAGTTATTCTTGAAATCGACACGTTAAGTGCCACGGCCTTGTCCCTGTACTGTAATCTATCACTCCACTGTCAGACGCAATCCCTGCACCATGGGAAAATAAATCCTAAATAATTAAACTAAGTGATAAGGCAAATCCTAATAAAAAACTTTTTTAAGATATCTCTTTCCCACGATAAAGGTGGAACATAATTAGTCTAATTCCCATTCCCTGAATAAAGAGAACCTCAGAGATTATTCACTAAAATTAGTTCTCTAAGGTTTCAGTGATTTCTTTCCATTAGATATGCAACCACTGAAAGCACTTTCAAACCCACCTTTAACTAGAAGGGAACACACGTTTTTTCCTTATTTCTAGAGTTATGAAGCTTGAAAGACCATGATCTGGATTAATTCGTCGAGTAATTCTGATATTGCGTTGTTTGCACAAGAAATGGTTAGGTTGCTCTTAACAAATGATATTTTAAAGAAATTTTTATTTTCGGCTAACATACCCACAAAAAGTGACAGCTTTCTGAAGATGAATTGAAGACAACGATGTGAACTTTTCCTGAATTCTCAACGTTAGCCTTGTATTTAGCTAGCACACGAGAACATCAGCCGCAGCAGCCAGACCAAAACAGCCACATAACCCAGAAAGAAAATTTTCGTGTGAACAATCATTAAACACAGGTATATTCAAATCGCCCTTGTCCCGTTAACCTAAAGAAATTTAGATAAAGGCTATTGTCTATGTAATATGCAGTAAAGTTTCGACTCTGATGATACGTGGATTTTTTCGTAGTCCCAGCATTCAATTTATTTCCAAAATAATACCTTTACATAAAAAATTATTATCTTTTATTCTTACCCTCCGAAACGCTATCATTTACACTTGACGAAGTTCATCGCATTCCACTATTTATAATTTTTATCCTAATCATATTCGTTTTAGAGATTTTCACTACAATTTTCTCCACGATTTTCGTGAGTAATTCAACCGTTTGTCTTTTCTTTTACACTTTGTGTTAGTTCCATCTGAGGCGTCTCCGCTTGTTTTGGATTTGGACGATATTCGCCGACGGTCGGATCGACAGTAGCAGCGTCATCGCTTCTTTCAACTCTCCCCTTCTCTTTTCTTGCATTTCTCCCATACTTTCACTTTCCTCGTGTTTTTTCTGTCCCTTCAGTTTTTGTCTGTACTTATACCGCCGGTCCCCAAAAGAATTTCGGCCTCAAATTTCTTCTTCATCACATGGGCGCCCACATACACGTATTTGATTTTGAAATGTCACGCATCGGAAATTAATCAATCGATCGCGATGAAATAAAAAATATAAGACTGATGGTGTATGTTCCGCACATGGAACGTAGAACTAATGAATCGAATTATTGAGATCAAATGGGTTGAGACTATCTCCAACGAAAAAGTTCTAAGAGTGGATGAAAACAGAAACCTAATAAAAGCACTGAGAGAAGAGAGTTCCTCGAATATACATGTATCTTGAGTCAACGATAGCCAGCTGATGTTGTTATTGTAAAAAAAGCGAACAGATAGACCTGCTTGGGAAGACCCGAATGCTATCCAGGAAAAGGTCATGGAAGTCGAATAGAATGGTTCGAGGCGTCTCTTAGTGGAAGCGATTCATATCGGAAAAGAAAATACTTTGTTCTTCCATATATATTTTATTATACACGACATAGGTTTCAATTTACACCTGATGATGACTTTGTAAGTCAAAACCTAGGTCGTGTATAATAAACTTTAAATGGAAGAACGGAAGTATTTTCTTTTCCGGTAATGAAAGTCATGAAGATTATATGTGAGAACCAATCACGACCACATGATTGAGAAATATTTCAATTGTGACCTTAAATATGTATCAAAATTAATTTCGAAATTAATTTTTAAAGAGCCAACCGTATCGGCTTTTATAATAGCCTGGAAAATTGCAGGTTGAGTGCAGCCAGCTAATCGTGTCGATTTTAATAGCCGAAGAAGAATTCGCTGTACCCCCACCTCTTTCCTTTAATCCGCCCTTGACCGAAGTTCTTTCAAGGCTGGAGAAAATCTCCCCACTGATGCAACTTTTCATAGCAGCGTTTTAATGCATCAAGTCCATTTGAAACAATTCTTAATAGATAGCCTTGCACTTGTCGACTACTCCATTACCTCACCAACTAGAGACGTTGCAAACCGGAATTTTTTTTCGTGAGAGTTTCCGAATTTATGGGCTCTCGAGAGATTTTGGGGCTTTATTTTCTTCATTGCAAATTTGTTTATTTTTCAACATTTACCCTGTTTCTTATTCATACATGTGACCTTCTCAACGGTCTCAGGCACGTTAATGTAGTAGCTCTGGGGATGATTCTTAAGTCTACTGCTCGTGGCCACAGACGATTGCAATTCTTTCTGGTCCCAGATGGGTGTCTGCAATAAAAATATATTATATTCGTCAGGGAAAGCAAAAATATATATGAACTATTTCAATGTAAAAATGCGTCCATACTCCCGAGTGCATTTTACGTGTAACGTCGGTACTTTGAACCAATTTAGGGTTAGGACGCATATGTTGGGAGGCTTGGGAGGATGTACCAAAGTCTTCGAAGGTAAATGGGACCTATCCTACCCTAAATTTGATTCATTATCGATTGGTCTCCAGCTGCGATCCTGCGTGGAACACGTAGGTGCATGCGATTCGACAGTTGAGTGTCTGTACATAGTGCAGAGTGCACGACAGTGCTTCCGTATCACAGGAGAGAAAACTGAGATTCAGCTTATTGATAAATATAATGCATAGAATAGTTACGTCGTACAAAAAAAATCATATTAGGAAGAAACACTCGTAGACGTAAGATGTTAATCGTGGCATCTGAATGAAGAGAGGGAAGCACTAAAGCAGGAATCTCTCCTTTTATAGGATCCTTCTTAATCTTTTCAATGGTTGGTGCCCTATCGCCACCTGCCACACGCTCTTGCGGTAGAGGTTGAGTAGATGTAGAATGTTTCATTTGCTACCTTCCGTTCCCTTTTACTGTCTCACTTTCGATTATACTTTTGCCCCGAATTCTGCGATATTACAATAAGCATATGGCATTCCGTGCTTCGGTTCCACCGAAGTTTATTTACCTGTTTTCGATATAAAAACATGGGCAAAATTGGTGTCCGCAATTTCTTCTCCCTTCCGATCTCTATCTTCGTTTCCAGTTCATCTCGGGTTTCAAAGTTTGACATGGGCTATTTGATTTGAATTTTTTGGCATATGTGAGTATGGCATCGTGTGTAAGTGAATTTCAACTTTTTTCAGGGCTTTAGAATCCCATAAAGACGATCTATTAAGCCCTCTGACTAAGCTTAGCGATTACACCGAAGGTCGCAGCTTGAATCCCTCCCCCTTAAGGCACGAATTTTGGGGACTCTGCTATAATTATTTTTTCCTTGATTTTCTAAACGGTGGGAAATCCCTTCAACAGCCTGAGAACCCGAAAACTTAATTTGGCAATCGGATAGTCAGCGTGACATGATCCACCAATCACCCCTTACATTTCGTCTTAACTTTTTCAGGAATGATCTTAAAGTAATGGCCATTTTTTTCTGGCATACGTATAAACCGTAAAACCGCAATGATCACTTAACTTTTAAGTATCTGACTTTAATAAAGACGCGGAGGCTTAACTTAAAATCAATCAATGGTTTTAAAAAATCTTCAGTTACAGGTGCAAAAAGTGAGATAAACTGGAAGAGATCTGGAAGTGACACTTTCAAAAGAATATTATTCCTATTTTGAGTATAATGAGAGGCCTCTAATAGTTATTTTTTGCTTAATAATGTACAAGAATTATTTTATACGATAAGTTATAATTTTAGAGATATAGTACATAAAATTCATATTTCAATGAAAAATTTAAACACGAAAAGTGCTTTCATCGTTGTTACTTTCCACTGTCTTCATTAAGAACTAATATTAAGGGTCACATACCGACCCTCGCCAGTTTATCTTAATGTCTAAGATGTATTATAGTCACAATGAACAATGATCTATTATGTTGAGAGCAGTCATCTACACCTCTTAGGGAAAACTGCTTTCCATCTCAATTTGTATTTGAGTGTTCATGACACAGGCGTCAAAATTACCAAGATTTCACGAGTTGGAAAAAGAAACATCCGTTTCATTTAATTATAATTACAATCTAAATACAATAATCGGGAATAATGTGATACATAAGCTGTAAAATGGAGTCATGATACATGCTGCTGAAAAAAATCGCGGACCAATTGTGCATTGAAATGAGAATCAAAACTAAATGATTAAAATTATAAAAATAGTTGAATGATGACGTCAAGTCAGAGGTCGCACCACAAAATCTGATGTCTCAGATCTTTCTGAATATTTTCAAATTGTACTTATCACACGAATACAGGTGGACCTAAATATCAATTTATTCAACTCATGATAGTTGTTAATATCGGTATGTTTACAAATTAATTCCTTAATGTAATTCATTAATACATTCAGTAATGTACGCTTAATTTTTTTAATGCAGGCGATTCTTGAATTCATTCCAACCACTTTTTAGTGAGCCGATTTGGGAAGATATCCCACCAAGCTTTCATAAGGCCTTTCAATTGAAAGCCAGGTGCACTTTAGAAAACTGGTTTTTGTTTGCTATTACAATAGGAGGAGTTAAATGTCGCCTTTCTCTAACTTATAAACTCTGCTAGATAATGTGCTTTCTAAGTGTTTTCGGTAAGTGAAAAAATATTGCATTTTAAGTGACCATATCTGGAAAAAAAACCGCATCGACTTACGGCAATAGATTTTTCCAGCTAAGATCAATCATAAAAGCCATTACTTAAGGGACAAAAATCGGTAGTTCAGGGGTATCAGGAATTTCACACGCTGTTGGGCTTAGTACTGGGCATACCTTTTGGCAATATTATAACCCATTAGGCCAAGCAAAAAGGATTTCAGTCATTATAAAGATTATTTTTATTTTGGAAATTTATAACAAATTAACCGTATCTGACATCACTCGGTGGAATAGCTTCATGTTAAATGAGCACACAATAACTTGGTGCTCCACCAACTTAATTTCTTGGACACTTGGTTTTCCAAAAACTAAGTTTGTGGAAAACGAAGTACATTATTATTATTAGTGGTATTCTACCATTTCATGGAGATTTATTCCTTCCCCTTTTACAGCGTCCAACATGCATATTCTGTGCCTATCGATACCTCTTTGGCCTGACGTCTCCCCTCAATCACAACCTTCAACATACCATCGCCAATCAAAACCATCTGTGTGAATCTTTCCTGCCTACTTCGGAACTCACCCATCAGTCCCCCATCCAGCCTAGCGAAGTGAATGCTGTGACAACAGCATTTAACAGAACATTTAACAGAACAAATATTACTGAAATGTCCCGCATTGCATTAAAGTCACTGCGTCTGATGGTACGAACTTGGCACGAATTATTTTTAACTGAGGGATAGAATGAACATTATATCCACAATGCTCTTGCTGAAAAGATAAATTCACATTCATAAATTAGCGAACACGATTACTAGTGGAAAATAAAGTAATAGTATGACCTAATAAAGAGACGTTCAATTGTGATAGTTTTGCGAGGCCCGCCTATTACGAGTTCGAAAACCCACGAAGACAATTACCCTGAAATTTTAAACTGATAGATTGCCAAGAACCATCCAACTTGCCTGGGTACTGCCTTGGCTTTGTTACTCCTGTCTGTACCCGTTTGAGATCGGAATGCTTGCCTTAATTGTACATTACCCATGTTCTTACCATACTGAGTCCCATAAGACCAAAGATGAAACCAGGAGTTTTAACAGACTTGCTATTCATAGACATTCGTCCCCCAAAATGTACAAGGCAGACGCCTCGACGCCTCCCCAGGAGATGTACTATGATAGTAAATCTTGCGAGATAAAACAAAACCAAGATCAAATTAAAACTATCGCCAAAATAACATTATGAACGTGTCGCGTTTTGCGAGCGTGAGGTAAACAAACAATAGCATTTCGTTAAAGAGCCCGTCTTCATTCGGCGGGAAACAAAGGCGAACGGCGGCGAACAGAAAAAAAGTTGCACAGTTCCTCTCTGTTGGTCATCTACTTCTTAACTCTTTATTCCTGAAATTTCAAGAGAGCCACCTCGGTTCGCGGGCAAAGATATTTGACTGTCTCACAAAAGAATTCTCTAGCAAACTCGGAATAGAAAGAAAGATTTGAGGCGGATATCTCGGGGAAGGTCGCGTCGTAGGACAATGCTGGGCTAAAACACCTTGAGCTCCCTGGAAAGAATAAAAGCCTCCAAACTCCCACTACCACCGCAATTCTTAAGAAGCGTGATCCGATCCCCTAAGGGAATATCATTTTTGATATTAAACGATTAGGACCTCCCCGCTCACCTCCTCGCACGTCACATGATATAGCTAAGCGATTTAAATTGAATACTGTGGACATTTCAACGAATTGCGATGTGAATAGATGGCTTCTTATTTTTCACGGCACACCGTATTAGCATGAAGGGCCAATAGCATAACATGTTGCGATTAACTGATTCGTAGCCTCACTCCCCTCGACTTTATAAAGATTATCGATTCGCAACATGGACGATAACTATATTTTAGATATGCTCGGTATACACATGATATATCTCATGATGGGTTTGATATTTTTTTACCTATGCTCAATGTTTAACCGCTAAGAAGCCTAGTGGACAGAGCGTTTGGCCACTGAAAGGAGGAAAGAAAACTCTCTGAATGGAGGATCTCGGGTTCAAATCTCGAGTGGCGCCTTCTCACAGTTTCATCTGGAGTTCAAACGATTTCGTTTTTTGGATAGCAGTACTACGTTGGTAATTTCAGGAGACATCGAGGAAAAAACTAGGTGTATAAATGTTGCCTAGCCTGAAATGTAAATTTTACAAGTCGCTTAACGGTGTATTCACGTGTCAAAACAACATGCGTGTTAATTGCTGCAGTTTTGGCTGATAATGCACTTTTGAATGTTGCACGAACGAAATTTTCACCACAGGGAAGTGAAATATTTTAGGACTCAATGCCGCATGATAATTGCAGCATCACGCACAGCTCTGTCACCAGAAGTAGAGTCACAAAAGCAGTGCGGTGTGAAGACAGTAAAAGGCGTCAGCTGGTGGGAGTATACTTGTATGTGTGAGGGGAGAAGAGTAAACGGAGAGGAGAAAGGGGAGGTAGGGATGAAAGAGGGGGACATTTCACGTGTGCGTTCCTTGCAAAGGAACTTCCTTCACGACTCTGTTCACTTCTCCCTCCTCCGTCCCTGCCGTCTTCAAATGAGAGGCGGCCCTGCTTGGAGGCAGGACAAGAGAAGTCCCAAAAGGAAGAAGGGAGTGAGAGCAGAAAGAAAAAAACCCGAGGGGGGGGCGTGGTGGAAAATAGGGACAAAGGGTAGGAATGAGAAGAAGGAAAGGAGGAGAGAGAGGGAGAACAGACGCTGAAGAGGTATGATGGACTAGAAGAAAGAAAGCGGTGAGCGGCGGTGTAAGTAGGAGAACACCCCCCGGTCCACGGGGGAGGGTCGAAGTGAAGGGGCGATGTTGAGTGAAGGGTGATAATGGATTTGGGGATGAAGGCGGAGAGAGATGGGCAAGGGCCAAGTGAGTGAGACCACGGAGGACTGAGGGCATGCACATCGTTTCTGATGACAAGAGTGACGCGAGGAAAAGTTGACCTTGGTTGGTCCAAGGAAGGATAGGAAATCGAATTCTGTACACTCAACCAATATGCTGGCAATGCTGGCATGTCTGGTCCAACACCAGAAATGTCTCGGTGGACCAAATTCGACTCGTCTCGAGTCGAATTCTGTCTCGAGAAAGATTCTGTCTCGAAACCATTATGCCAAATTTGGATGCGTTCGGTGCGGTCAATCCCGAGTTGGACAACAAAATTTTCATTCGACGTTCAAACACGGCTATTTTTTAAAAATGTGAGCAAAAAAAATAACTTCTAACTAATGTAGGTTCAACATTACTGGCTCCCGTCGACATTTATTTAAGTACCTTTTTTCCGGGTAAACAATCGCTACACATGCCAGTTCACGTACATTTACAAAACACTTCACGAGACATTTAACAAACTGAACAACACCCGTCCAAATAACCAGCAAGACGTTAGGTGGTATTGTAAAACGTTTTTAGGTTGTATTATGAAATGATGTTATGATCTCATACATGTTGAGGGCGGGTCTCCTCAGCGATGATGTTGAAAATGTATTATTAGCCCCATCCTATTAAGATCGAAGAAACTTCATTTTGAAGTGCATGACTGGTGTGGAGTCTTCCCCTGCCGCACACCCTATTGGTGGCTTGCGGGGTATCATGTAGATGTAGACTATCGGGCCGTGTGCGTGGTATCAAAGGGTATCAGAAATGTTCATAAAATATGCTTTCCACCAAACTAGACACCTTATTAGAAATGACGTGGCATCGGCTTAGACTACTGCATGAATCCAGAATATGTTCTGTACTATTGAATTTCATATTGCATCTTTTTGTCGTTCAAACACTAAAACTTTAACAATAAAATCATTGTGCCTACTAAAAACAAAACAATGATACTATTGCTACATAAATATTACCCCGCGATCCACTAAAAAGGTGCATAGTGGGGGGTGTAGGCACCAGGTGGAAAGGGTAAGGCATGAGGGAGGGTGTTTAAGGGGTGGAGAATAGGGAACGAAAATATTCACTTAAAATCCCTTACAAGGACGTGGGTCGTGGTATACACACATACGCATGTTCGCGGCAAACTTAGTTATTAATAAGTGATAATTGAACCCATTACAAAAATTCTCCGTTATATTAAACAAGAGGGAATCAAAATGAACATCTACTACTTATATGATAGGCCGCCACATCCTAAGACAAGTCATGCAAAATTAGAAAGTAAGAAGGGGAATACTTTTTAACCTACGGCCCTGAAACTCGGAAGTCCCCACCCCTTACGCTGCAGGTTGCATACAATGTATGTGATTCCACCATTTTTAATGGGATTCCCTATTTGAATTTTTGGTTTAGTCTGCGGAGTGGTTGCTCACAGTATAATATTCTTAATGTGTGCAACGGATTTTCCCTTAATGCTGTCCAATCGCCCCCTCCACTTCCCTTTAGGTGGATAGGTTGGTGCCATGTGTTTGTGGAGGTATTGGATTAGATGTAGTTTGGCGAGTGAGCTAAAATCCCCTGCCACACGTCCATTCGGCGGCTTGCGGGGTTAGATTTAGATGTAGGCAGGAAGAAAATGTGGGACCCTGCTGTTGGCAACGGAAAGCGTGAAGTATCAACCCCGCGGACACGAACGAAGGGTGAAAGGAGGGGCTTGAAATTACAAAGGAAGACGGACAGAGTGTGTTTTAACATGCACTACGACCCTGTGTTCATTCCGGTCAACAACGCGTCTAATGATTCCCAATTTGTTATTAGCTTTCCCGCAGATTTTATGCACGTGGGGCCCCTGATAAGTCGTAAATGTAAACTTTAAACCTAGGTATTTCACCGTATCAACCACTTCTATATCAACTCCAGCAAGATCGTACACAAAACTTGTGGATCTTTTCAAGAAATTTGCGCCGAACATTTGTTATGATTTAGATCCAAACCCCATTTGGGGCACCAATAAGAAATACTATCGAGATCCTTTGCCTTCAATCGATCCTAATCCCCATTTGTATCCCGGTAAATCAACGCGTCATCGGCGAACATCCTAATCTTACTATTCACACCGTAGTTTAAATCGTTCACAAAAAAACAAGAATAGCCTTGGGCCAATTAGACTTCCCTGAGGTACACCAGAAGTCACTTGTACGCTATCAGAACTAAGACCGCCATTGACAGTTCTCTGTTCCCATTCTAGCAATAAGTTTATCGCCCAATTTAATGTGCTCTTAGTTATGCCGGTGAGGTTTAGTTTATAATTATGTTCACCGTGAAAACGCTGGTAAAATACCTATTTAAAATCCAAAAAAAATCGCATCCACTTGCCAACCACTCTCCTCGATAAAGTAAGTTATGTGTAAATAAACCTAATTGAGTCTCACATGATCGGGCTTTACTGAATCCGTGCAGATTGTTACCTATGCAGTATGCAGTCGAGGCATCCCATTGTCGAATTGATTATAAGATGCTCCCAAATTTTGCCACAAATAAACGAGACGGAAATGTGTCTGTAATTACTGGGATCCTCCTACCCGTCACCACTTTTAAAGCATGCTTTACATCTGCGGTTTTCAAATCCTTATGGAATTCGCATTCTGCGAGAGATCTATTTATAAAAATATTACTTAGAGATAAGGCGCGATATTAGTAGCTGATTGATTGCCTTAACACCCTGTCCGGTATATTTGGCCTGGCCGGACCCGAGGATTTGTTGGATTAAATCTCTATTAGATTAATAATGTCTTGTTCGTTCGTTGTTAAATTAGCCATTTCTTCCTGTTTAGTGCAGCAGCCGGACTATTTTTAATGAGTCACCCCATCGCTTCTTAGACTTCAAGAAGGCAAAGCCCAATTTTGGTATACACTATAGATCCCAGAAACAAGGTTTTTGCACGCTTACGAGTGAAGAACGATATCAAGCAAATTTAACAGTTTTAAAATAAGATGTGTAGAAATAAAAATTGACAATTAATTAGGATAAATGAAACTTTGGCAGGAAATTACCAATGCTAAAGATTAGGAATATAATAGAAGGAAAAATAGAAGGGAAGATTCCACGAGGAAGACCGAGAGACATGTACAAAGGAAAAATTTAGAAGGACTTAAACCAGAGAAGGTATCACGGATTAAGGGAATTGACATTGGATTGAGTAGAATGGAGGGCTGGAATAAGTAAAGCAATCCTAGGATTAAAATTATGATAAGATACGCACACACATATATATACACGCACACACATATATATACACGCACACACATATATATACACGCACACACATATATATACACGCACACATACATAGAACTAAATAATGAATAGGTACATCCTATGACCCACTACGACGACGGACGACGTGCTCGTTTAAAATACGACCGTAGGGGATCACGGGCGCATTTAAGATGTGCAGTGGAGCAGAGACTCGTTTCTCCAAGCTATAAGTCCAATTTCAATTCCTCGAAAAACAGTCATATATCTCATACGGAACGTTCAAATTCTAATACTGTGTAAGGCAAGTAACCCACTGCATCATTTATCACCACCAGCAGGCGTATGTGCAAATAGCGAAGGGTCTGCAAACTGACTTGTAGCTTTGAGAAACGGGCTCCAGAAATACGCGACGGCACCTTCCTCCCCTGGTGACGAATAAGTGACGCGGAATCGGAAGAATAATGAGACGTGATAAAGTGAGGGGTTACGTGCGTTGTGTACAAGCCGGGGAGGGGGTGTTGCTTGCCGTGGACAAGAAAGTGAGTAAGAAGGTGGTGGCACCAGCCCCAGGAGAGTTAGGGCGAGAGGGGATGAGGGATCTTCGGCAGCTCCTTCGACGGGAAACGAGTGGGGGGGGGAGAGAGAGGTAGGGGATGACGGCTAGAAGGACAGGAGGAAGGAGAGTAGAAGTCGGGGCGGAGGGGGAAGAAAAGAACGGAGGAGGGTTTGAGGTCTGCGGCGGAATGTGGGCGCGGAGGAAGGAGTAGAGGGAGGAGGTCGAAGAAGGTAAGAGAGCTGCAAGGGAGGAGGCGGTGGGATGGGGAGTATTCTCGGAGTTGGCGGAGGAGGAGGGAGAGGCCTTTCAGGAGTGGAGGGGAGAGGAGGGGTGGATGGGGTCCTTCGCGACGTGCAGAGGCAGGTGGAAGGAGGGGGAGGGAGGGGGAGGAGTTGGAGAGGGTTGAAGGGAGGGAAGGGGAATTGGACGGCACACGGTTGCCCAGCGAGTTTCTTCAGCCCTTTCAGTCACCGTGCAGTCAGGTAGAGGGCTAGACGTGCGAGACGCTGAGCCAAGGAGACCCCAGTGTAGTTGTGTGGGCTATGCTGTCGAGATAAAAGGAACCCTCCCTTTTTTTTCTTTCTCCCTCTCAAGACCACTACCACCCACCGTCCTCCTCTTCTGACCCTCTCCTCCGACTCCCCTCTGTATCCCTGAGACCCTTTCTTCCTCCTCTTCCCCCTGGCTCTCTCTCCGAAGACGAACAGGTTGGACTCATTCGCCGTAGGAGGAGGACCCACGGTTGGGCTCTTTAAAAATATTTTTTCCGCGGAAGAGGTGATTGTGGTGCTTTGAGTGCTTCACTTGAGACTCCAGGATTGTGTCCGCTACGATCGCACATATCTGGTTTCCCAGGTGGTTCTTTTGGAAGTACATACGTGCACGTCTCAGCTGCAGCAGTTTTTGAACCAGACAAGATGCCGTGCTCCGCCGTGACTCTGTCTTTGGCCACTATAACCGCCATCGTAGCAGTGGCGCTGCTGGCCATAGCCTTCTCCACGGACAATTGGCTCTACGTTGACGTGAAGAGGTCGAAGATACAGGTAAAATAATACATGTGGATTACATTTCTGCTTGCCCTGAGAGGTTCGGGAAGGAAGGAAATCTCCCACGTGAGTGCGTGGCGATTTGCCATGTCCTTCGGCGGATGCTGACAAGTCTATCATTAAAGTCATTATCGCCTATGTAAGATTCTGAGAATAGATGGTTCACAGTATTCCTTATCGAATCGTGAAAAAGTTCGCCTCCCCTAATGTCTTGAATCTGTCATTTTATTTCACCAAATTCCTTTTAAATCTTGTCCCCAAGAAAGAAAATGCTAAAATTTGTGTGCGTTGCATGGAATTCACGCGGTAAAATAAAGGGGACTTGCGCGGGTAATATTTTCATTATTTCTCCTGGATTCGAATTTTAGGGTAGGTGTTTAAAATAAATGGAAAATCAACATTTGAACCAGATAAATAAATGCTTCGATGCAAGTCTCCAATTGAAAGCACCTGTTCTCGCCTGCTCAAGAAATGAAAATGGCGGCCCAGGAGGAAAAATATTTGAAACTCGGGTGCTAGGCGGTTGTGATTTCATTGCTTTGGAATTTTTATTACACGTCTTGTATGCCTTCCACGTAATGCATGACGAAAAGTGGCATGGAAGCTCGGATGACCTTTAGGAATTACGGAGAACCATATGACATTTTATTTTTGCTGCATGGAATATTGCTAGATATCCTAGTACTATATGTAAAGGTGCTAATCATTCTTCAGTTAGCTCTAATAACAATAGTGTGTTTCATTTATAGCCATTAGGAAGGTTTGTAAAACTTCCGCACGCTACTTTCTGTCTACGTTTGTTTTTTAGTAATGTCTAGACCTACATAACAGCCGTTTTCAGGCTGACCGTTTCGTGGAAAGGGAAGCTTTTGTTTTCCTGTGGTCAAGACCGATTTAATCAACAAGCAATAAAATTCTACAAATGGACGTCTCCTAAGCTTCGTACTTGACCGTGATAAAAAAAACAGCGTCCAGATATTGAATTATAGTATAGCCTTTCCCTATTCTTTTGTGTCCTGGTCGTAAGCCTGTTATTTGATCTTAATAACGGGATCCTGTATGTCCATTCCCATTTCGAACTTCCTGTGTTATTGGACGCTTTAGATACATTTTGCTACACATACCTCTAGTTCCACATTTTATTTCTCTCTCTTTAGAGACACGTGAAGTCCTTTCAAAAAGGATTTTACGCTTTCATAATTTACGCTCTATTTCGAGCTAAAACTTCCACCATTCGAACGATAAATTACTTAAATTGTCTCATGCTATGCTACAGGACTTACATTACGAATTTGTTTGAGAAGACTGAAAGCGTCACTTCTGGGCTGAGAATGTCAGCATTCTCTTATCAAGAAATTTAATGTTAAAACAATTATAGTTTAAAATAACAATATTTCAGTATGCTATCGACGACTATAGCACCGTAAAGATTTCAACTTTGGATTGGCTTCGGCATACCCGGGTCTATAAACTATGAATGAATCCTCATTCTAGCTTTTACTGAAACTTCTTGTTGATATCTTCCATACGCTGTGTTGTATAACGTATACATTTATTAAGAATCATAGGTTTATGAGCTTTTATAGTTGCAAAGTTATTTGATATCATAATGCAACTCGATAATTCTCATTAAGCTCGCATATGTTATTCTTATACCATTAGTGGGTATTCAGTTTATAAATTACTTGTGTACTATTTTTAATTTATATTTTAACTATGAATTGAGCTAATCAGATAATACTGTAGCCTAAGTATTATTTTAGAAAAATCTTAACTCCCTTCAAAAATACCATTCGTCGCAACGTTTCATCAATCATAGTTTAAATGAGTAGACGTAAAAATGGCAACCTAATGGATAGGATCGATTATTAAAATCTCGTTATAAAAGGAAATGCCCAGGTTTCTGGTATAGAACATTATTAATATTATTTCAAAACAATGTTTTCAGCTTTTGTGGTTGTGAATATTACGGATGTACTATGGATGTATTTACGCATACTATAAATTTCAGTTTCAGGAAACTTCCGTTAAAAATTTGCAAATGCTTTTGCTCCTTACCTGATCGAAAATTTCGAATTTCGTATGGTTTCCAACAGGCATATAATGGACCAACCGAAATCCTAAAATTTGCGACTCACAGCCGAAAAGAAGTTCATGGATTGCACAATCGAAAAGATATTCATGCACTGTACAATATATGCTCAACATAATTTAAATTTTCCATCTATGTAAAAAGAGAAAACGAGCATAGTAAGGCCAGTCTAAAGCTGTCTAACGTGAAGTATATTCATTTGCACGTGTATATGTCATTTCCCCAGTTTTGTATTTTTTTTATTGTTTGGCATGCATTGGGAAGTACCCGAAGTAAATAAAAGAATAGCAAGACTGTCCAGTCAGCTGAGTATGTGGAGACGATATTCAGCTAGCAGTGAGCTATGGTAGATCTTGTGAGAAAAAGGTCGCTCTTGTTATTCATATTTTGGTTTCGGGAGAGGGTTCAGATCGAATCGATTTTCCTGAATTTCCAAAAGGTTTTCAACAAAGTGCTCTATTAAATGTCAATCTCTGGGCTGGAGCCTTGCCTTAAGTGTAGATTATAGACGGAAAATTCTTAAACTGCCGCGAACAAACGTGTTTTAAGTTTGTTCCCCGTGGTACAGTTGGAAATGGAGTTGAAACCCTGGTGTTCCCCAGGGAAGCATAATTGGTCCACTATTATCCACTCGTATTATGTGTTAATGACATCAATGGCACCGTCAGGATTAAGATAAAACTGACGGCGGAGTAATGCGTATAGACTCGCAGCCAGTTTGATAGGTGTGCGTTACCCAAGGACGTAGACACAACACAGGAATGGTGCAATGTATGGAAATCAGAATCGAATTTTTCAGATGTTAAGCAGTCAATTATTGGAAAAGAAATAATTATTCCCTAACTGTTGACAACGTAAATCAAATTGGAATAATTAATGTAATATCAGTAAAATATATAGGTGTTCTTTTTATCAATTTTTTCTCTTGGAGTAAACATGTACGTACCAAAATATTCGGTGAAGCAAACCGAGCATTGGGTTTAATCAAGAAGGTGTTGGGGCAATGCGATGAGATAGTGAAGGGGCGTTGATACGTCTCACTTGCTAGGCCTCACCTGGAGTAAACGGCTAGTATTTGGGATCCTCATGGCACGTAGGCTTATTAAAAGAAATAGATCGCGTCAGCACATCAGCCAAAAAGCCACAACAAACACGGCAGTGTGATTAAAATTTTAGAAAATTTAGAGTGGGAAACTCCCAATTTGAATATTTTTTTTATAGGCTGAATCTCTTAAGCAAATTTGGGACATCAACTTCTTGAAGATTTACCGAACATTTTAATTTACAGTGAATCCCCTGTGTGGATACGCTCCCTGCCACACCAACCTTGCCAGTAGCTTGTAGGATGTCATGTAGATGTAGAGGGGCTCCCGACATCATAAAGCTTTGTCAATGAACTGATCAAATGGAACGTCTGCAGAAATATTACCATAGATAGTGCATGATTCATTACTAACCAGTCCATTGGGTGTAAATCCGTTGAACCGCGGAGTAAATAATATGCAGTTGTGATACCACCAAATAAGTAGCGATATGTGCGGACAGGGATCCTATTTTTGACTTAAATTCCCATTGCATAATCAGAATAAATTTAATAGTGGCGCAGTCGCATATATTTCTTTCTACCTATTCGACCAGGACTTGAGAGAGGAATTAGGCAACTACCCTGTGACTTTAAGCGCCGACTTTTGCAGGCACATTGGAGAGAGGTTTTTTTATTGGCGATACATTTTCCTTCTGGGGCGCAACCCACTCCGTTTCGCACTCGATTGAAAGGGTTTTTATTTCACACTAACCGTATACCGATACCACAAGACGCCTTGTCGTGACTTGCGGCATTCCGAGAAATTTCCCAAAACGTGCGTGTGGGGAAGAGGAATGGGAGGGGTGCACCAGAAATTCGAGTCAATCTACGCGAACTCAGAAGTTTCCACGGGACGCAGGGAGTGGAATAGTGTCAAGGGCGAGTTTAGTGATTGACCTGTACCGGCACGGATACGATGATTGGTTAGTGCGCTCAATATCATACTGGAGCAGCTGTTCGCCCTGCTCTCTCCGTCACCCTCCTTCGCTACCGCAAACAGCTAACGTCCCAAGGATTCCGCGTGACTCATCCTTTGCTTAACATCCCTATCGACACTTCTGCAAATAATTGGAAAGGCTTTCGAGGGAAACAAAAACTCGATGCTGACTGGGGAAACGGGAAAGGCGATTGGAAATCTGCTGAATGGAACCAACATCGCGGGTGCAAAAGCCAGAGATAGGTTTTCTCTGGTGGTGTGCGCCCTTTTCAAAATTACGTGCATATAATAGCGACATGTTTTTTGCTATCACGCCTCTCGCACCTTGAGTGTTTTTTATCACCTGCGCAGTCTGCCACTTCCTGTCGTTTCGCTACCCCCATGCCATCCGCTCCTGAATGCTCCGGCAAGTACTCCGTCCAGGAACACGGAGGAGCCAATTCAATCTCACTTTGCCTCTTTGTCTTGAGCGCCTCTCCTCAGCGTCAGGGAGGAAAATATATTCGGGGAAATCCGATGAATGAGTCCGATATGTAAACATCACCCGAGCAACGTGGCAGCAGCACTGCAGCTGACAAAACATTGCAAAGAGGGCATCCGAGTGGTCGCAACTTCCTCACAGGCGGGCCTGGTTAATTTGAATGAAAATTTAGCGAGTGTTTCAAGATACAGTACACATGCTTGTGTATATCATGACAAGGATGTCCAATCAGGACCCCGCATGCTGTATTGGTAACCAAAAACCGTTATCTTTGTGTATTAGTTTTTTCGTAATTGATAGAATAGTAATATCGCGAATCTCTAATTACTCTAATTTAGTTGCCAAACTAGAATCCTTGACGACTCATTGTAAGCCCTGCTGCATTTTCAATTTCTATTTAAGCATATCGTAGGATCATTTTATTGCAGAGCCAACAATCGAGGAAGGGGAGGAGAGCATGGTGGGGGAGGAGAGGGGATTGTTGGTAGAAATCCGAAGGAGGCAGGATAGATGATGCAGAGCATATTTTGATTGTTAATGGAATATTGGAGACTGATAGAAGGGAGAACGTTATGAGGAAAGGGGTAGGAGGACGCTATAGGCATGTTGGATGGAATGATGGGAGGAGGTACTATGCTGAAGTGAAGAAGGGGTTATTGCAGTGTGGGCTGTTAGGTTGTGCCTTGTAAGGAGAGTTTAAGAAATGTATCGTTGTGCCGTTGCATAGCCTGCATCCATCACTAACCTACCTTAAACGGTAGAATACCAATACTAATAGATAAACAGGTATAAATTCATTTTGTATTATATGCATTGTATTTTTCATTCGATTCTTTATGGATTCTATCACTCTTCTGTTTTTAATTTCATTCACTTAAATTCGTTTTCCTCCCCGAGCCGTTGGATTTATACGATCAGTTTGAAGTGAATATAAATTGTATTTTGATGTGAGCTTGTTTCCCAAAAATTACGGACAGATTATAACCTAAGCCTTCACCCCGCAATAAAACTTAATTAGGGAACTTCTTCGTCATGAAAAATTTAAGACAGTGGAAAACCCTATTGTCTCAAGTACATATATGTACAGGTATATTCTTTACTTTAATCTTCTTATAATTTTTTGCCGTATCAAAAGTAGAAAAATCGTTAACAATGTCAAAAACATCTGCATTGAATGAAGATTGAATATATATAAAGACATTCTGTTGGTTAACTATAATCATCGAGCGCTAATGCTACTTCGTATGAGCCAACGACAAGTTGTGAAATATATTAGTCGAAATATTTTCAGACGTCACCAGGGAGATTATGTGAATAGAATTGACGTATAAACGACGTAGATATTTCAATTCATTATATATAATACCCAGGCTTCTCAGAATGAAACGGTTGGCTGCATCATTTTTCCATGTGAAAAATGGTAACTCAACAGTCATATTCCAAATGTCCGCATTTGTGTTCGTGATTGAAGACGCGACACGACGATCCACGACAATGGAAGTAATTCAACAGGTGACCGACCATCTATAGACTCTTTCAACTAGGCCCAGGTACCAAGGAATGCAAACACGGAGGCAAGTGGCCTGTATTTTCAATTCTTTATATTAAATTGTTTCCAAAGCGCAAAATATAACTTACTAAGGCTACATGACAAATATAAATACGTTGAACTCGCGGGAGTGGACATTGTTAATACTGGATGCATTTCGTACGACTAGATATCTGATGTTTGAATTCGCGAAACAATTGGTTGCAAACTTTCAGTTATAGCAGAAAGGTTTTCAATTGCTGCTAAAACCTTGAGACCCATGGGTTTATAATCTCGGAATAGACAGGCGAAGGGAATGACATTTCATTCCCCTAAGGAAAATTGAAAATTATCATCTCATTAATTTAAGATAAAAAAAGAGGTCATTCCCCTTAAATAGTACTGTGAATTTTATTCCATTCCGCTTTTTAATTCCTCTTGCTTCGTTTTCTTCTTATAACAATGGGCCCCCAAGAATGCAAACATAAGCCCCTAAAAGAATTTTGACAGTTGTTTTAAGTTGAAGTACTTATAGTTTAACTATAGACAAAACGTTTTTCTGAATTTTAAAAACTACTATAATTAGCATTTTTAAGCGATAAATGTTAATACTGTCTTGCCGAGTAACGGATTCCCCGTGGCCAATTCTTTTCGAATTCGTTACCGACCTTATATCCTACATAAAAATAGGTTAAAGAGCATAAGTCATGGCATTTAAATAAACTAGGCGAAATTTCGATATATTTAGGTAATCTGTACTTAAGAATGTACCAACAGTGAAACCTGACTCGATATCCATGGTAATTTTTTTTTTATTTTTTGTGAGACATATTAAAATCACCGGTATTAATCATGTGGCCACAAGCGAAAATTTTGGAATTTCAAGAATGAAACCAGGGACATGTAGGCGTGAGGTCGTTTTTTACTAAAGATTTATTGGATCTGCCGACGGGCTTCCGAAACCGTGAAAGATAATAATACTATGTCCAAGGAAAACATACCAGAGGGCCAGCTGACTGAAATAATAGATTTTATCGGGTTAATGTAATGTAAATTTGGATTACATTAAAAAAAAACTCAAACAAATCAAGCAAATTCGGTACAGCTTTTTATTACTCGGTATTCATTCAACTTGCATAGCGATATTTTCACTCAATAAACCGCGTACATTTTCACCCTTTCATCTTAGATATAAGAACCAGAGCAAATCGGAAAGTCGATTGCTGTACGTCCACATCGCACAAAACATGCATACGAGCTATGAGGGAGTGATTTTGAAGTACTTCGACTTTCCATTCCTTCTTTTCCTGCAACAGAAATCTCCATGCATAATTACTGACAGAAATTATTTGGCCGCAGAAAGAAACTCTTAAACTCTCTCTCCGTGAATTCATTAATTAGTATCTTCAGCCAATTTCGATCCGCTGAAAGGGCTCAAAAGCCTTCATATAAATCTAATGAGCGTGTTTGATGGAAGAACAAAAGTTTCTCGGTTCAATACAGAAAAAAATATTGCTTGTTTGAGTTACATAATTGCTGATTGTGTTTTTGACGCTTCCTTGGAGGAAATAAAAGGGAATACGTGCACCGTTTAAAAGAGGAACCAAATACCAAAGTGCTGTGGTTAAAAATTATCTCTGCGGAAATTTACCCGTTCATCGCCAGAATGCCACGTCTCGAAAGATCAAATCTACCAAATTTCATATCGAAGTCGACCATTAATACATTTATCGAACCGTTTACTACGTCACCGTTTTCAAATTCGAATTTTTACCTCGGAAAACAGCGTGGGTCGTCAACGGTTAACCGTGGCTTCCTTCTAAATTGGCAAAGAATTTAAGGTTTGTCACAAATGCCAAAGAATAGAAAGGGATCGGTTTTACAGGCCTGTTTTAAACTATCGATCCGATATTAATCGAATGATGAATGTTTCCAATCGACATCCCCATCACCGAAGGCGTTTCTCGGTATCCCTGGAGACATTCCATCCTACTTGCACATTTTTTGGAGGGGGCGTCCGTCCACGCAGGTACGTCCACGCAGAAAAAATGGAATAACTACCGATTCCCTTCCCCTTCTCGTCTCACCCCGCAACCAGTTGAGAAACATGAAGATTTTTATTTTCTCCACCGTTTCGCTCTCGTAGGCAAAAATCTCGTCAACCGTGGGACGATTTTTTTTTCAATTCCTGTGCGCCCGCTCGCCTGCAGCCTTGTTCCGTTCGCCCGCGCGGGATAATACGGCCCCGCGCGTCCACCTACTGAGCTCAACAGCCTTTTCCCAGCTGGCGGCCACCAGCAGTTAGCCAGCCATCCGACAACAGGGCGTTCATTCCTCCGAGGAGGAGTCCGAAAGGGGGATCGGTGACCTATTGTTCGAGGGTCGTCAAGGGACGCCGTCCAAATTCCGATCTTTTTTCTCTCCCTTCCCCCATCGCCGAAGCGATGCGTCGAAAGGGATAGTATGAAAAGACGTCATCTCGTCCTCCCTCGATTTTTATCGGCATACCTTATTTTTTACGGAAGTTTTTGTCTTTGAGATGGCGCTTAGACGCGTTCTAACGGTTTATCCTCCAAAAATGAAAGAAAGGACTTCTTTTTAAGGACTTAAAAGACGTTTTCCTGGTTCTTCATTCTTGTACCCCTCCCCATCGATTCACTGGCTCTTCACCGATGTTCTCGAGAATTCAATCCATTTTTCTGTCCGAGAGACGCGTTAACCCGTCAACTTAGCAGAAGGCAACAGTTCTTCAAACCAGTTTACTCTTCAAAGGGAGTGAATGAGCTTTACGGAGAATAACAAAGGAGAGCAAAAAAAATCACTAGAATTTACGATACCGAGTCTCAGGGAAATCTCGTCTCTAGTAAGCTTCTCGGTGAAGTACTGTAAGCTGTTGTAAAAATCCGAAACCCTGAAAAAAAGAGTTACAATATTGGTTGCGAGGATTGACTGTGAAGTAATAAAAGTAAATAAATCTACAGCACTTTCGTTCACTACACCATGAAATAATTCGAATTCGATAGTCGTATTTGATTGCCCGTAGAATATATACGAAGCAAGAGGACTTGAACGATGGGAGTAAGGAGCATGAACGTTATGAGGTGATGTTAACAAAGTCCATCCAATAACATTGCACTGAAGTTAGTTTTGGTTCTCATCTAGCCACTTCTTTCACAGTCAATTCATGGTGCATTATAATTAAGGCTTACAAAGAAACTTGAGAACCCTGACAGGCACAAAGCACTCCCTGAATGTAAGTTTGATAATACGTCGTAAAATGCAAGGAGAAGACATCACCTGATATGCTGATCATTTTCCTTTGTCTTCGTCCCTCCCAGATGACGGTTATAAAAATTATCGACCTTGTCCATTTAAATATTATTTTCCGTATCCCAAGAGGTATCGAATTGACCCCCTTTTCGCGCGAAATCTACAAAGAATCCTGTAAAATATATCTTTTGCGCAATGCTCTTTCGGAAAGGAAGAATAGTCATTAAATGCCTGCCCACAAGGCCTACCTGCCTCATTATACAAGTTCAGGAATCCAGCACACCTCATTGGTTACAATTTCTTTCCTTATTCCATCAAGAGTTACATTTAATGAAATTTATTTAAAAAATGACGCATCGAAATACAGCAACGGCGCCGAGGAGCGAAATCTACCATACGTCCCACTTCGCTCCGAGACGACTACGGTGACGTAAATGAACGATGAGCAGCCCACGAATCCGCATTCCTCAGCTGCCTTTGGAGGTCGAAATTCTCGCACAACCGCAAATATTACGGTGACGTGACATTTTCATCACCTGGGAGTGTCGCAAAAACCTGCTCCATCGATATCCCGAAGCGATTACGTCCTATGTTTTTATTTCACTCATCGGGATTAACGCACGGGCTTTATTCTCCTCGCAACCCTTATATTATATTTTCCGAAATTTTCCGTGGCGTGCAACGGCAAAATTAATCTGGTGACCCTGGGCACATAAGATCTCTTTCAGTCTTTCATTAAACGGAGCGGCGAGAATCCAGAAAGCTGATGGAACAACGGGAAGGAACTGATCGGCTCACAATTGAAGTAACCGCGGAGAGATTGCTACTGTCAAAATGCATGGGCTTTTCGCGGGGCTCACGTTTCTGCGAGAAACGCGAGGGTAACACGAGGTACCG
Organism: Hetaerina americana; assembly: GCF_022747635.1. Classification (NCBI taxonomy): domain Eukaryota; kingdom Metazoa; phylum Arthropoda; class Insecta; order Odonata; family Calopterygidae; genus Hetaerina; species Hetaerina americana. Next base: position 63,395,250 of record NW_027286874.1, on the reverse strand, counting down.
TCAAACATGAAGAGGTTTCCAAGAGGTCAGGAGGAAATATTAGTCGCAGAAATGAGTGCAAGCCGATCTCATAGTTCCAAATCATTGAACGTTGGCGTCACTAAGTGGAACGGACTTGAGGAGTGCGTTGGGCTGCGGCGGACAAGAGGTGGGACGGGATATTGACAGCCATATTCAAGATACCTGTAGGAGAGGCAGGGGAGGGAAGAGGAGGATGCTGAACTCTCTTTCACGGAAAAACATTTTCACCAGAATTCTCAGACCTGTAACTGGATTGAAATATTTTTATCCAAGCTTAAGGGTGCTTAAAAGAGAGGAACCACATGGAAGAGCAGAAGAGGAAAGGACAATAAAAGTAGAATTCTACGGCAAAGAAGAACTTGATGGATTTGGCACACCTTGTAATAATATGGATAAGAGAGACGTAATAAAAGGTAAAATTGGAGGGAAGACCTCGAGAGGAGGACCAAGATTAATAGGATAAATTAAGGGTTAAGATAGGCAAATTCATAGGATAAATTAAGGGTGAAAATAGAGAGAGAAAGAGAGAGAAGAAAAATAAAGTGAAGCTGTCAGTGGGGAGGGAGTTAAAGCTGAACATAGAATCATGGAGGGTTGTTGTAAACAAATATTCGGATTGAAATACTAATACTGATATGGGCACTTGTACTTCGCCGATAAGCAGGAAGTAAATTTTCTATTTGTCTGACCTTTGGATGTCAGCAGCATGTCTTCTCGTTTGCTTTCATGTCAAATATTTAGCCCGTACAATTGAACGACTTTGAGTTATGAGAAGGTCATGGAAACTTCCTTCAGACGTACTTAAAAACACGTTTTCGGTGACTCTAAATATGGAGTGATCCCTCAACTACCTGCATCTTAGGACCAAACATTTCAGATTATTTTGGATTGAGAGAAGCTGCATTTTCCCTAGCACCGACATTTTCCAGAGAATACATTTTAACATGCAAATAAAAAAAATTAAAATCAATTATATCACATAACGGCAGTCACCAGGCCGTTGAATCTGTGGATATGACCTTTTTGAATTGGAAAGCTGAAATTTGCCCAGATTGTTTTAATCGAATAGATGTGAGGAACTTCCACGAGTCACGGTCTACAACGCAACGTGTACCAATGCTACAGACTTGAGCAATCAAATGACCAATTCTCTTGCTGCCTCAAACGCGGAGTTGGCAGAAACTCTGAAGTATCGAAAAGCACTTTTATGCCTGCAAAACTTCAAGGAATCAATTCTTGCGTTGTCTAAAATATAGTTATCCATTGTAGATATTCTCTAGAATAATTTAGGAGCACTCAAAAAGTCTCATCTAAAGGGTATTATATAAGTATGCTGTTTATAAAAGTATCATATCAAATTTCAACTACGTACATACATATGCCGAACCAAATCTGTTTGAATCCCTCAATGTGGCAAGAAGGGTCGTAACTCCATGCGTTCTAGGAAAAAGGTCTCACGATCATTCTAACTCACAGTTCATTCGCAAGGATCCGACAAGAACACGGGTCATAATGCAATAACGGGATGGGGCGAACTGCCCTCCAACCAAAGGGTGAGCACGACCGTTCCGTCGGTTATAGCAATTTTTCCTTCGCAAAAAAGAGCGAGCAGGATCAGCGGGCGACTAGTGGGAAAGAGTGAGAAGCCATTTTTTCGTTATTCATAAAATAACTGAATCGTTTTCACTCCAGAGCGTCGCCCTGTTTTTTTTTATCCCTTCCATTTCTTACTTTATGGCAAGAGCTGTGTTTATGCAATAATCCCTTCAACTGTTCTTGTCCACTAATGCCTTCGTGAAAGAGAAGCTTCCGCGTTGTAGGAGAGCATTTAAAAATTCCTTTTATGTTAGTGGCACGCCTCGTCCTCTCTGAATGGTTGAAGGCCGGCGCTGACGAGCATTTGATTGCAGTGAGTGACCATGGGATGGGCGACCAACTTCTATTTCCACCGCCTTCTGCGTGGCGCGCAAAAATTACATTCTTTTACAGTCATCGGGATACATCTTTTTTCCAGGATAGCGTTTTATGGGGTCTGGTGTTCGTTCAGGACTCATTACCATCAAACGCGATAAGGTAAAGCAATGTTTGGGTAATCTGGGAGACCGGGTAAGTGCCGTTACGTTCGGAGACTTTACGAATGAATAACTCTTGAATATAAAAAATGTCTTGGTTAACAGGAAAAAACAACGCTCAAATTATCTTTTGTCGAGAAAGTTGAAGTTTTTCCTTTCGAATATTGTCCCCTGAATGAATGTTTTTCGATGTATACTCGTCTGATTGCTTTAGACAGCAGTCGGACGTTATCGGACTGACTTAAACGAGAAGTATCGAAGTGATAGGAGGACAGATCAGAACCACACCTTGGTAATCGGGGTGTTTAAATGCCGAAAATAGTCGCCGAAAAACCCCTACCACAATATTTACCGTGTTTTGAGATGTAATGATTCTCTCATATGATAGCATTTGCACCAGCGAGAATAAAGTTCGAAATGAAATATCGATCGGCAAAAATATATTTCTCTCGAGAAATTGGTATGTAATACTATTCATTCTCAGTTCATTTAGTTCATACCATGCACTTTAGTTTTCGTAGCACGAGTATTAGACTTATTTTATCCTCTCTTCCAAATATAATCTTAATTAATTTGCTTTGTAATTTTATGATCAGACGTTACATTTCATAATCTATCTTTTAGGAACAGCAATGAAAACGAAAGAAATAATCGAAGGTTCAGAAATTACGTAAATCATTGCTCTACGTCATTGCCGAATATAAATACTTCTAAAAAATATTGCAAGGGTATCTATGCGGGCTGTAGTTCCTATTAAAGTCTGCCCATAAATTAGTCACCATAGTATTTGTCTTCGGAGGCGGCCAATAACAGATCAATTTCACTATAGGAAAGAAGTTACTTTGCTCGTAGATAGCGTTTTAGGAAGCGGAGAGAGCGAAGAGTAACTCAACACCAACATTAGCTAGGACTATTAAAATGTTCAGCAGAAGATCGCATTATCACCAGCATAGTCGGAATTTGATCCAGAGCCGTTGGTGTCTGAAAATCTTAATTTGTTATTGACGGTGGAAAATGTGCGCATTGCTGTGCAACACCTAATAAAAAATACAACAAATATTTTTGAGTTAGAATCTAAACCAAAACAGAAGGAAAGAATACCTTAAATAGCTCGATAATACCATGGCTAATTGCAAAGTATTCGTTTAGTAATGTCAGTTACAAAACCTTTTGTCATGATTAACGATAACTGTACGCCAAGAATAAATCAATGGCCAAAGGTTTACTCCGAACCTTTCAATAAATCTCAGAATAAATGTAGAACTATGTTATATATATATATATATATATATATATATATATATATATATATATATATATATATGCGTGTATATATATGTATATTTATGTATTTGCATGTATTATATATATGTATATTTATGCATTTGCATGTATTTTATATACATATATATGTATATGTATATATATATTATATATATATATATATATATATATATATATATATATGCATGGCATTGTCTTCCGGAGGCTCAGAAGAAACAACTGCCGGAGAAAACCGTGAATAGGAATTTAAATCCCGATTCCTTTCACTGAAGCATTGCTCATTTTTTTATACGAGACTCAAAAACACTTCTCGCCAGCGAAAATTGAATTCCTCATCTTAAATTGATAAATGAGAAAGATAATGTGCAATTTCGAGCCATTTTATTGCAGCAATGTGATAATGATTAATTAATTATGTATGCAGTTCCGATTCCTCCAAAATGAAAGGTTTAACAGGTTACTTTCGAACGATTGTTCCACGCTTTCAAACATGGAGCTCTCTCGCTTTTATTTCGATCGTCAACGCGGGAGTTAATTCGTTTTGTATTGCACAGTTCTCCAATTTCGAGCTCCACTAAATGGGCTATTCGTGAACGCGAAAGTTTTCCTCAGCCCATTGTTAATTTTCCATTGGGTCACCCCAGCCTTTGGAGAAATTATACGCGCCTACTGTTTACCGGGGCCCGTAAAAAAAGTTGCCCACTCCCTCTTACTCGAACGGTCCGGTATGAACTCCTGGAGAATTACCCAACCGTTTCAACCACCCTAGCGCTCGTCCTTCCCCCGTGAGTTCGCGCACATCCCAATTTTTCTCGTCGGCCGTGCAGATGTGTATTCCCTCCGAGCCAGACGCAAAACCGTACCTCATCAATTCAGGATTCATCCACCTCATAGCAGGAATAAACTGGGACTCCCTTTGACTTTTAGTGTGTCGCTACACTCGGGCCTCAATCGACTTGGTTGCGCCCCACATCGAGAGAATGTGAGGGAAGGCGGAGGGAGATCTAATGCGCTCGATTCCAATTTATCTAGGCCATTACGACTCTCGCCGTTTCATTCCTTCACGTTGCCCTTTACCAAAGACAGTGGTGGACAAACCGCGGCCCGCAACAGCGTATGCTCATTTTTTTGGCTATCGTTATTTTAATTATCACATTTTATTTTTTTTTAATTTGTGATAACTTAATCGACTTTTTTGTTTAATATCATCTAAAATATCTTATTCTCAGCTGCATTTTTCACTTACTGATGTAATAAAATTATTCAAATATACAAGCATGTTTACTACAATTTTCCTAACGCAACATTAATTACGACATGAAAGGATATTAGAAATTACATATGGTATAATCCCCCAGAATGTGCGGCTAAGTTTGAAAATTCTCTTAATAATCAGAGTGTATTTTGCGGAAAAAAATCTTGGTTCACCCCATCCATATCAGCATTCAACACTTTCGAATTTTTCCGGCGCACAGTTCAAAGAATCGATTGTTATGAAATGTAATTAATGCCAGAAAATTTCTCATTTATCCTGTTAAACTATTGAACAAAGCGAAAGAAGTATCGTAACAACACCTTTAACAGTAAGCTGCATTTATAACTACATTTAAGCTTCTGTTGTTCGTATAAATTACACCCAACAAAATGCTCAGCTGATAAAGTTATTGAAAAGTTTGTCCAAGATATCTCTCTGGTAATATTTTGGATTGACCACGTTCAAATTATTTTTATGACGAGAAATTTTGTCTCAGGGTCTGCTTCAATGACATAAAAGCGCCGATGATGATGACACTTGTTGAGAATGCAGCACAAATTTTCATAAGAAAATGAAAATCCATTCCAATGGTGTTTCTCCATCATTCAAACAACTTTCCGATGAAAACTTATCAATAAAATTATGTTTTGGCTGTACTAGGAAGAATTCGATATAGATATATGTTTTCTTTACTTTTTAGATGGAGGAAATATTTACCTTTCCTATGAAATAAATTAATAATTTACGAATCGTTTTTGAAGAAAAATATTACCTTTACCCTTAATCAATCACCTTAACCTCCTAATTGCTTAATTAGGAGGTTATTCAGTCACCTTAATTAGGAGGCTAAATCACCTTAACCTCCTAATTAAGCAATTAGGAGGTTAAGGTGATTCCCTCCTAATTAAATAGGTACAATACATGCACTATGTGATATTTTGAAATAAAAATACATCTGATGGTATCCAAATGTGGGTTGATTCAAGTAAGGTAAATAGCCTGACTAGAAGTGCCCTCCGCCGGTGATAGCTCCTGTAAAAATTATTTCCTCATAGAATACGCTTATTTCGAGTGGAATTCCTTTAACATCTTTCAAACGTATATTTTCACTATTTTCTGACGCACAGGTTTATCAATCCTGAAATTGAATTTTTACCATTCCATTCGATCACATTTTTATTGAAAAATACTAACATCTGAATGCCATATACGAGGCATCAGTTAAGGCGGATTGTCATCGACATCTTCAAAAGAGCCGATAGCGCATTTTTTTATCTTTAATATCCCATCATCGCGCGCTGGCCACGCTGGTCATTTTCCCTGAGTTACTGTGGCGGTGATGGTTTCGGCCTTGGGAAGCCCAAGGAGAACAAATGGGAAGGTCCAAAAGCAAGAAGTGAAAGAGTGGGAGAGGGAACCTTCGATATGAGGTAAATAATATCCTCCTGATCGTATCCGTTTCATTCAAAGGTAGGAACACAACGAATAGTTTAAGTTCGATTGTGCGTTATCAGGCACGGCAAACTAGGGAGGAGATTTCTCCCACCTGAAACGTCGCGATGTTCTCGCTGATGGTGAAACAAATGGCAAGCTGATTGAGAGATTGTTGTTGTTGTAAAGACACCTCTTTGGAAGCGACCGATGTTATCAACTTACAGCATATTAGTGATTTCCTTATGAAAATAAATTGAGTTAGCCGTATTACTGACTTGAAAAGTTGCCGATGAGATTATCATTTTCAACAATTTTAAATTCAGCTCGGTACGGTGATAATGCTCAAGCATGAATTTGTAAAAAAAACAAACAATTATCAAGATATAGGGTGACTTAAGTGAGCCATAATTCTGCGAAGTACCGTCGTTTATGGCATTTTTGGTGGGAAATGAAAACCATTTGGTAGGAAATCCCTGCACCAGGTAAGAGGAGAAGATGGCGAGTTGCAGTAAAGTTCGACAATTTATTGCAGAATGAACTTGATTGAGTCATGCCTCAAGGTGTGATTGGAATTCTGTTTCATTTTTTTCAATGCTCAGGCAATTTCTTACTCTAACTCTTTGAATGTTATGCCATCAGTGCACATTGTCTTCCCTTTTCCAACGAAAGAGAATGAAAACATAATTAAATATTGCAATTGAAGCCACATATCGGAGGGGGCAAATTCAATGGGCTGTTGTGTCTGTCTCAGTCATTTAGGATAGGTTATTTGGTATTGAGTGTCCTTCAATTAATCTCGACACTAACTCTCAATGGAATATTTATATAAATTTCATTGAGACTTAAGTCAGGGCCTTAGAAGATAAGTGGGGAGATAGTAGTGATGAGTAGAAAAATCACTGTCAGCCTATTCAAATTCTTCATTAAAGATCGTTTTCGATCCATGTAAACCGACGTCACGTAAATACCTGAAGCGTCTTTCGCGAAATTTGGTGTCACGTAATAATTTTGACTCATCCGTTCGTCACTTATTTTTTTGGACATATCATTTAACATCTGCACCGCATCGAACTGGTTATTATAGGAAAATACAATAGAACATATACAAATGCGAATTATGTAATAATAAATAAAAGTATGCATGTACAAAAATGTGTATAATATATTCGAATAATTCAAATCATACATATGAAATTCAAAACATCGCTAAGCTGCTCCACTGGGCTTTTAACATCAGTAAGCGCTGTTTTTAATTCACGTCCATTGGACTTGATCCGAAATTGGCTACTACTTTTCCATTTTTATGCATTCGAACATGATTGATTAACAAGCAGCTTCTGTAAAAAAATGTGATCGCAACCATTGTCTTCTGGTGCGCCACTTCATCGAATGGTACGGACTCAAACGAAGGTCACTCCGTCATTGAATGTGTTCTGGTAATATTTAACGTTATAAACACATGCAAACCTTCTCTTTCCAAGAAATGAGAGAAAAAACACTCGTCAGGCTTACCGGATGCGCGCGATAGTCCTTGAGGTGGTTCTAGTTGATTCACGTGACGTACAAGCCCTCCTACCTAACACCGCCAGAAGATCTGTAATAAATAAGAGGATTTTTTTTGTTTAAGAATATTTGGTCGGAAGCTAACTATATGTCAATTGGTGACAAGTTTTGATTTGGGAGTTTTATTCAGCGCTTGCATACGCTTCATAACAAAAAACACACTGTTGGAGGATTTGAATGCCCGAAAGGCGACAGTGGCCAATTAAAAATGGTCCAAACGCCTTTGGAGCTCCGCAAGCTTTAATCCACGGTTTATTGTTATATTCTATTAACTTCCATTTCAAATAGGAAGTAACGATTTAAACCCTTGTTTAAGTGGAGATTTTTCACAAGGATATTAGAATATCGAAATGCGGTCGCGATAACATTTGTACGAAAATTGAGTTAGAAGATGACGAAATGAGTAATCAGTGATTGTAGAAGGCTGCAAAACCTGCAAAAAGCTAGCAAGTAATCACTTCATTGAAGTAGTGAAAAACAATAGTTGTATTAAATAGTGAAATAAATAAATAATTGAAATATTTGTCCAAAAAATTGCAATTGCATGTCCTTACTTAATTGGGTACGAACCACCACGAACTTGGTAGTAGGCGATATGATGATTGAATTTCTTCAAACAAATTTTTAAAAAGAAACACAGTTGTTAATTGCAAAAATAATCCTCCTAAGAGCTCTATTTAATTTTTCTTATAAGATGCGTAAACCGAAGTCTAATCGAAAACTACTCTAAAGTTATCTTTTGCTTGTACTTAGAGTATATTAATCTAAAAAGTTGAAATCGTTCCATGATTTCAGCTTTCTATTAAATCATTCCAATATGACAGCGTAGGATGGAAAGTAAAATTTGTCCACTCGCACAAAACAAATGCTCTTCCTTTTATCACTGATTCCCACGGCGCTGAGCTCGGCGAAAGTTTCTGTCATTCATCTCTCAGCCTCCCGTAGGAACTCTGCGACGTCTCATCTCAATTCCGCGAAGGATTTTCGCAATAGATGACTAATTTCGCGCTCACGGGATCGGACGCGGGGTCCATGGGAAGACGGGAGAGAGGTGCCGCTTCTTCAAATCCCCCGTGCATTTCTTCTCATGGCTCCGATCGATTAGAAAGCCCGCCCTCCCCCTTTGTCTCGCTCTCTTAAGCTCTCAGGGACGCCTCCCTCCCATCTCTCATCTCTCGAAGAAAACCAACCATCGACATTTCGGTCTCGGATCGTCGGCCTCCACCCCCCACGTCGCCGGGTGGCTAATGCACGTCGCCAGCCGCCTCGTCTTCTGTGGACGGACGGACGAAATTCTTCTCCACCACCGAACAGGGCGTCTTCCCTAAGCTCGTGTTGAGGCGAAGGCTCGTTAATTAGAATCTCACGCCTGTCAGATCTCCGATGATGAGGGAACTGTACGTACCGCGACGCTACGACTCAACGCTCAACGGATCGAATTAAATGCGTTAATTTTTTCTAAGAAAGAGAAATTCAGTTAGGGTTTGAGTTTTGTGGCAATTTACGTCTGAGGCCTTTGGAGTCAAATGCGACAGAAAGCGATCGCTCCATCGTGAGAGAATCGTCGAGCCACGAAGTGTTTCACTCGAAGCAATCGCCGGAAGAGAGCTAGGCACTAAGCCTACGATCCAAGGGCAAATTTCGAACCACCAAACCAAAGAAGTACTTCCTTTGGAAAAATGCTTGATTTGTAATTCGGTCTTTTTATTCACGTATATCTTGAGAATTATAACTGTAAAAGAATTTTACGCCATTCATTCAAGACAATACAATCGAGAGTGGATTAAAAACATGCCATTGATAGTATTAAAAATGCACGACTGTAAGTAGCATGTTTCAATTGATCAACTAATGAAAAATTAAATAAATAAGTATATATGTGTGTGCAGGTAAAAAAGTAGATGAGTCTATATATATATATATATATATATATATATATATATATATATGCATCTTTATATATGTACGTGTTTGTGCAATGCAAAAAATATATATATATACATTTATTTATATATATATATATATATAATATATTTATATATATATATAAGGAGTTACAGATGTATGAGTAAGGGATATAGGTTTTCCAAAACGATGATGCGTAGTGAACTTACGAACTGTAAAAAACGACCCATTTACAAGGAGTGTCCATGTTGTTTTCAAACGAGAAATAAATATTAACATCCAGAATAAAACGGATCGTAACTTAATGCCTGCCAATTTTCGTACAAACTGTAGCTTAAAATTTTATTTGAGATTTGTGAAAATGTACGGGTTAAGGGAAAGCATATGTTATGCACCAGGGCATATCTGGTATTTCCCTTCCACGGTCTATTAACAGTCAAATATCGATCCAAATATTAGAGGCCATATAATATTTTCCGTGACTTTAATTGGGTATTATAGCACGAAAGGGTTCATAGTATGGGAGTGAGAGAAACCATTATTTCACGCATGGTGGGAAGAGCAAAATGGAGCTTAATTTAATTTTGTTGTGAAGAAAGTTCTCTTGAGGCAGCATTCGTATCTTAGTGATACGTATACAATTTCCATTGATGTTTAAGGTTCTTAGTAGTCCAAATTCTGAATTCCAGCTGCGATATCGCAGTAAATAATGATAGACTAACGAAAGTAGGCCTTTATAGAAATTCAGGACTCTCAAGCATAGTAGTTTCGCTTTTATTTAGGGCGTGAGGTACATCAAACATAATAAGACGAAAGTCATTCTAGCTTGTCAAAATGAGATTATACTTGTGTTATTATTCATTTAAAAAATTCTTAATGTTGTATAAACTAAGACACCGCACTGTGTGTATATTTCCTTCAATCATTTGGATACTAACGTGCCCATGCAGTAATTAATCATCTTATGCCTTTGTACCTAAGGAAGGCACGAATACTGAAGATACAAATCAAACTCTATATACCAGCAAGGGGTACTTTTGCTGTATCAGAGTGAGAATAAGTATAAGGTGTTGAAACGCGGCATTCTGTTAAATGTAACATGTGGAAAAGTGAAAGGAGCATTTCGTTATTTCGTACTCTTTCCCACCAAGTTATCTTGAAATAGTGAGGTTCAATTTGGTTACCATGTTCAGCCAAGAAATATTATGCGTTACTTTTGTTAATTTTTAACCATGTAACGGTCCTTCTAGTTGTGAAGTATCTTTAAAATGTGTAAAAAGATAGCCTTGGTTGAGGTACACGCCATTTGAAAGGATGCATATGTGGATGGATGCAATGGTTAATATACCCGAGGGCTTTTGCTTAGGGGAGTGTTCTCGGAAAAAATTACACTTTGGGAAGAAATAATTAATAATTAAGCAACTCGGTGGTGCCCATAGGAAAGAATTTTCAATGCCGGGTCTACAATTTAATCAATAGAAACGTACCATTTTGAGCACGAAAAATTGACGCGTGTTCTCCTTTTCAAGTGCGTGTGTATCAAAAATAAAATTCTATCTGCATGGTGGAATGGTCATCCTTCAAGGTGAACGATGAGTCACGACAGTTCAAGTGCGAGAATGAGTTAAAGACGGCAATTTTAGAAAGCCTTTCCGTCGAGGAAATGAGTATGTGACAATTAGGATTTCGCGAGAAAGTGCACTATAACGATAGATGGGTACTGCGTGCGAAACTTGCATTTTTTCACGTTTTCTGGAAAATATCCTATAGAGTTGAATGCGTGCAACCTAATGACTTAATTGATGCCATCATCTGTTGAATTCCTTCAGCTTTGCGGTTAAAAAGATGTCCGATGATAAAAAATCATTACTCGTGTAAAAAATCATTACTCAAGGCTTATGTTTCCTACTTATGTTCAGAAATAACGAAAAAAGTAAGCTGAGTCGGTCAAATCGGTCTGAAGGCATTCCCCATATTCTTCGTGTTCGGTTAACAGTAGGAGAGGGAGTGTCGAGAAATAGATAACAGTTTGAATGAAATTAAGATTCCAATAATAGAGACTTTAAAAATGTATGTGAAAAATTTTTCTGATATAAGTAGTCCCAAATGATTGAAATGAATTTTTTGATGCAAGATTTTTTCATTCCTATATAAATTATATATCAAGCGAGGCACTGCCCTTATCCGCCAAAATTAAATAGCCACTATATCAACGCTCGAAATGACATCATACGTATCTTTAAAGTACAGGTACAGGAAAAAGTATAGGAAAATCAATTTTTTGAAAAAAATACAGCGTGAAATGATTGCATTTAAAGGAGCATGAAGGTTTCAGCTTCGGATGAAATTTCCGTGAAGATGTTACCAATGTCAAGCAACCGGCCGTAGTGTGATAAATAAATTTCTTGAAATTCGCATAGATTTGATCCAATCCTTGGGTATGCTTTTATTTTTAAGGGTTGTCTTTTACGTTCATTGGTACTTTTCTTCATTAATTAACTGCTTATCTTTCATTTCAGACGTATGCTCAACGTTCGGGACATGATTCACTTAAGAGTTCGATAGACTCCAAGTATATCTACTTCACAAGAACCAAAGGACTATTCCGAATCTGCTACCCCAAGGAGAGACCTACGAAAGGTGAGTTGCGGACAAGTGAAGTAGTGTAACATCCCACCACGATATGAATGAAACAAGTTCTGAATTGATCAATGATGTGGATTTTTTAGTTCAAGTGCTCTCAAAAGTCTTATTCAAAAAATACGTATGCTATGAGAGAAACAATCAGTCAGTTTCTTCATCCTTCCCCAAATACGGTATATTTCATTGCATTAATCCCGGTTTTATGATCGCCGGTTAATTCCAACTTTTATTTGATATGAACGCTTGCTTGGTGTACATCAATATTTTACCGAAAGGTCCGACTTAATAAAAAAATCAAGGGATGATCACTTTCCCCTTGTCATTCTGATAGTAGTAGTTCCGTCTTAAGCACTAATGGTTGGTTTAAATAAGCACTTGAACGGTTGGTTTAAACCTAAGTGGTGGTTGTATAACTGATTTGTGGCTTTAACCACAGATTAAAGTTAACCTTCGATTAAAGAGACATAATAATAAAACCATGTCTTAAAAAATATTAACAAAGTTATCAATAAGAATTTTGGCCAACGTTTGTATATATTTACTTTAATGGAGTGGCGGCTAATATTTGGTCCAATTGACCGGCGAACATTGTCTTGAATTTTCCAATGGTGAGAGAAAGCATAGTTACTTGTTGCCTACCAGTGTAATAGAATGTGGGTTTGAAATATTTCTGCGACTGTAAAATACGTGCGTCAGCAGAATACTTTTTGTGACAATAAGTTTCAAAAGGGTAGTATTTGATAACGGAAAGAGTTAACACCAAACTCTCTGCCCGAGATTGAGATGTCCATGAAGCTCGATCGAGCTTGGAACCTTATGATTTGCAAGGCACGAAGTTGCCCAACTCCCATCAAAGATTATATAGTTCATTTCCGATGCTTTTCGTGATTTTTTAGTCGTTTTCTTATGTAGAGAAGTTTCTAAGATCATCAAATTTACAATTTTACTTCCCTGTTGGAGCAACCAAAACTTCACGATAGCGCAATAAACTGTTTAAGGTTCACATTCATGCAGTCTTTCCATCCCGAACGATATGAATTTTTATCGTTCCGGCAGGCCAAGATGGTATTTTCCCCTCGTTTTTCCTCAAAATGCCCAATTTATATTCACTTTCCCTTCTCTAGGTGTATGCCATAAACGTCAATCATTTACTGTAAACCAATGAAATATATCACCCAAATAGTGCATATAACAGAAAAACTCAGAAAATTACAAAGAGGATCTTCCTCTCGCCTCGAGAATGACCTTTCCCTCTTGAAGCGTGACGGAGCAACAATTGGCGATCCTTGCTGCTCATCGAATCAATCACGTAATGTTTTACGTACCTGTCAGTATTTTTTTCCCGAGGTGAGAAAACCACATGAAGGCATATCTGTGCCATTTTTCAACCGAAATAATTGGCCTTTGAACTTGTTTCGCCGCTGTTGAAACATTTTTCACTTTCTTCAGCTTGATGACGAAAAAATGTGCGCCTAAACATTGAGCTGTCACGGAATTGAGAACCTCTTGAGAACCATCGTAGGGTGTGAGAGTTTTCCACGGTGGAAAGCTTGTAAAAAGTTCCAGAACGACGGTGAGAGGGTAAGAAAGACAGACACAGAGATCACCGCAAAGAAAAATTTTATTTAGCCCATAATCGAGGGAAAATAGCATTCATTGTTGCAGCGACCGTGCATCTTTCCCGTTGTCTTGCCGACCCATCCTTCACAATTGCTTTCACCCGCTCGTGAAATTGATTATGTATTTTTTTACTCCGGTCCCCGCCTTCATTCTTCCTCCATCCTTGTCCTCCGGGGTGAAAAATTCAACTTTCTGTCGTCTCGGGTGGGTATGTTGGAGGGAAGAGGATTGCGAGAAGCGTCCTCGTGTACATTTTTTCCCCCCGCCGTCTCCGTAGTTCTGTTCTGGAGTTCTGAGCCGTCACTCCATTTCCTCGCGAGTCACGTCGCGACACTTTTTATTTCCCATTCGTCGCCACTGGAGCCCCGTACTAGAGGAGCTGGAAAGTGCGAAATTGTCTACTTTATTTTTGCTCCTTGTGTTCGAGAGACTGGCATTTCTTCCGACGCACGCCACGCCACGTTTCGTGACCACCGGGGCGGGGTCGTGTGCGAAATTAGGCGCGCCTTCGGGCCGAGACGTGGAAGTACGAGGAATAGAAATCATTTTTTTCCCCTCGGCCCAATAGGATGGGGGGTGGGATATCTTTCCTCCCCTTCTCTCGAGCAGAGAATGTAGGCCCACCTCCCACGTATACGCGTGGTGTAGCTGTGCAATTTCCGATCAAGATGGTACTTCTTTTTCTTTTGATCGATAAGTGGAAACTCATAGTCGAAAGGGTATTTAGTTTATTTTTCAGTGAGCAGAAAGCCCTATCCGAGAGATCATGCGTGTATCAGGATAACCTTTTACGATAGCGTTTTGCGTATTGCCCACGATTAAATGAATCCAATGTAAACTCAAAGAATTGTCTGATAGGTTGACGGCCGTCGACGTCAACGGACGGCTAGTCCAACGTCGTCCTGTAACGCATTCGTCATTTAGTAAAGTTCATATTGAATAAACGTCTAAACCTTTTCATGAAAAATTTGTCGGCAATAGAAAAGAAAAACAAAAAATAAAATCACCAAATGGTCGATAATTTGCAAATTTACAGTAGAAAAGTATACTTGTATTGCTTATGTTTTGCAGTCAACGAGTTAAGCCCGGTAGTTTTTCGGGTGGCTGGATTTCTATAAGAGGTGGTGTGAAGTATGATAGTGTCTTCTCGGTTTGACAGCAGTTGACACGGATGTGCTTTTTTACGACCTGGGATAAAGACAATAAATTATGATTTGACTCTTCCCAATTGTGACCAGAGAATATATGAACTGTGTACGAATAGTCGCCAAAAAAATGCTCTTTGGGCTCAAAGTTGAGTTAGTTTAGGTCGTCACATCAAGGTTTCTTAAGGATGTTACGAAAAGACTCGTAAAACCTTCGATATGGAGCGTAGCTATGTACGGCGTGGAAACGTGGCCATTGAAGCAGGAAGATATACGTAAATTGGAGGCTTTTGAAATGTCGATGTGGAGAAGAATGGAGAAGGTGAAATGGACCGAAAGGAAAACAAAAGAGGAATTCCTTGATCTGGTGGGCGAAGAGAGGGGTTTGTTGGGAGAAATGCAATGGAGGCAGGATAAGTGGATGAAGGGGGTATTGACCGGCAGTGGGATGTTGAAGACTGTAATAGAGAGGAGAATGTTAGGGAAACGAGGAAAGGGAAGGAACAGGATAGGGATGTTGGACGGGATGAAGGGAGGAAGAAAGTACTCAGAGATGAAGAGGGGTCTGATGTAGAGTAGGATACTGGATTTTGTATTTTGTTAGGAGTAATAAAATTTTTCTTTGGTAGTTGTGTCCATCCAAAAACCTACCTTAACCGGTAGATTACCTTGTAATAATATAATCAAGACCCCAGGGAGGCCGGCAGTTCGGCAATACTGAAGTGTTTGTCATAGGGAATTTTTATCACCGTATTATTGCCTGTGACTCTCATTTGGAAGTGTTCGAAAAATAAAACTTTTGGCAAAAATTACTATGAAACACGCTGAGTACTGCACAATGGAGATTTGTATTGTTCCAAAGTGAGCCTAGGTATCCATTGTCCAAACTAGCTTAGCCGTTTTCAACCCGTCAGGTCTTAAAGACTATAGCTAAACAATTCATCTCTTAAGCTTAACGAGTGGTAGAGTGCCTATTGTCTGCTACAGTAATAAAATACTTTTCCCGTCCCTAAAAGTTACTTTGAGTTTAGATGTTTTTATCACAATCTTTAATCCATCTTAGCGCTAATTTTATTCGGGTGCTGGGGAATGTTATCTCGCCAATTTTTGCTGCCGAGTGCCTCTTGGGAATGCGACCGTATCGGGTAGAACGATCGAGTGGCGGAAGGATATAATTCAAATCAAACATTTCACCGTTACCAGAGGCGCTTGTTCACTTTCTTCATCGGGCGTGTACATAGCGAATGCGGTTCTGAGCTTGGAATGCGACGGAGATAATGGCGTGGCACGCGAAACTACTTATTAACTGGCTGTGCCTAACGGTTTCAATGGGGTATGCGAAGTTTTCCGAATTTTATACTTTTAAAGAGCGAATCTTAAGCACAAATACATCTTTTGTTCCTATTTCTTTCCTTGGGCGGTACAAGATTAAGATATTTTATTATTAAGTGACATCAGTTACGCACCTGCTACATCTACTAAAACTCTCTCACTCGTCAAGGAGAGAAAGAAGCCGAGTTGACAAATTTCGGATGTTTATTCAAGGGTCCCAAACCCGTAACTCATTGGGGCATTTAATTTCCCAGGAATGAGCCTTCGGATCACACTGTGCCCCCACCAAATGGTATACACTCTAATTTTAAATGTGTCACATGAAGGGCAACATTTCCTAGTAAACACTGTAAATGCAAATACGAATATACCAGAAGGTTTATATCTTTTAAATTTTTATCCTTTTTTTATCTTCAGTCTTACATGATAATTTTTAAAAATATTAAGAGACAATAACACGAAATGTCGTCAAAGATTTGGGGAACGATTTAACAAGACGAAAAAGAAAATCCCAGTCATCATAAATTTGCATTGATTTACACCTGGGACTCGGGGCCAAAAGACTTGAATCTCATCACAGCACATAATCACTGACTATAAAACTGACAACCACGCTATAAAATGAGTTCATCCCTGGATAGTATCCACCTCCACAGTTAAACTTTTAAATTTAGACAAATCTCCTGCTTTGGTGCCTGCCAGTAATGATTATGAAGCATATGCGGGTTAACTATATACGGGCGTGCATACGAATGATTGGGGACGAGTCCTTAAGGCCTTAACTCTGTTAAAATTAAAATGGCAGTTCATATTGTGTGTTCCGTTTAAACTGCACATAAAAGTTTCTATCAGTGAGACTATCAGTGATCTCGAGACTACTAGTGGTTGTTTTTTGTTCATGAACGTTGTGTTTTGATAAGGGTTTTAAGTCGATTGAGTGCAAAATGATCCTAGGTGTTCTCTAACCGCTGTTGGGGTGAAAATATTAGGGTCAAAATTAGTATGTATCCACCCCCTGCCACACACCACTCTAGCGGTGGCTTGCAGGGTACTAAAATAAATACTTCTTCTCTACTTCCATCTTGTGTAAATCCACATTAGTGAATAATCGTAGAGGAATTGATTACGCATCCTTCTGGAATGTGGGCGCGAATTGTGTTCCACTTTCGACGCGGCTCGCATTGTCTGCGGCAGACCTCCTCCTCCAACTCTGAAAGGTATCTAAGGGTCTTAAATTGTGATTTTTAAAGGCTGTCTCCCCGACGTGGTTGTGCACGTACAATGTATAAATGTCAGTGTCCTTTAATGGAGTCATTGTGGGCGCCATGAGTAAATTGCGGAGTTGCTTCAGCTAGCTTTTTAAGTCAAGCTCACTTTTGTTTCCCATCCCCCACTTTCCTTCTCGTCCTTTTCCTCTTCATCACTTTGATGCCCGACTTTAGTCTAGATACAGCGACGCGTCAACCAGCGCGCCTATAAACGTGGGTGAGGCAGCTATGATAACAAATAGACAGTGCGTAAGCTACCCAACTGTGTCTAAGATGTGCCTTAGACGATTTTTTAACCCAACTGCCATTTATGACCAGAAAAAACCACTGAAAATATTTTTGCCCTGAAGTTGTTGCATGTGCCTGTCTTGAGCGGCATACATGAATCACGTGATTGAGTTTCCTAGTTGCTATTCATGCTTAAAGTTACTATTCTGAGTCCACCCGTTGGCTTTTCCCCAAAGTTTAGCCAAAGTCAATGCTTCGGTTGACCAAAAAGAAACCTTGTAATGAACACGGTCGAATCAAAGAAAATGTTTTTAGCAAAAAGAAGGATTAAACTCTTGAGCTCCTGTATGAGTAGCTATCCCGTATTATCAGTGAATGCATCAACGTTAATATTAATTACAATATTCAATTGTTCCTGGCTCAACTTTGTAGAAATTCATGTTTATTAAAAGGAGAATACAACGTATCTTTTATCAGTGTACAATGTTAGGACAGTGGGAAGATACATTGTATTCTTCATTTAATAAATATGAATTACAATCACAATTCACAAATAATCGGCAATTCGATGACGTTCTCGACCGTTGAGCATCGTTTGGTTGGCCCTCGTCATTTGGCATCGGAGCGAAAATATCTTAAATTTGGCTCTTAGTCTGAAAGAAATAATTGTCTCATTTAATTCTCCGCTCATTTTGGGACGGACACATCCGTAACCATTAGCACTCTTCATATAACCCGCAAGGCCGCCGATTTCATCGGCCAAGTTGGCCATTGGAATGCCAATTGTGCCTCCAAATCAAGCCGTGCCTGAAGGAGTGATTATCGGAACCACTCTTAGGAGCGGGATACATAGTGGAGCCGGGCCGGTAGGGGGCGGAGTTGGAGGAACTCCGGGGAGGTAATTCTGGGGTCCCGCGTACCACAAGACTGCCACCCCCACTCTTCCACGTCCGTAAATTATGAGGGAAACGGGTATGCCTCATTTTTTTTAGCCAGCATTATTTTGGAAGGGGGGAATCCAGATCATTGAGAAATCAGTGATCCCAAACGCACCAGCCGTAACAGGCCACGTAGAGGAGGGAAATATTTTTCGGTAGGCCTCCAGGTCATTTCTAGATCTGTTCGAAGGAAAAGCATCATTTTACTTTGACTGTGCCAAATTATCTATAATTAAACGTTCACCAGAAGCTTTGGGGAATTGTATTCAATTGTTTCAAAGCTTTGTTGAATTACCCTGGAAGTGTACAATGTACTTGTACAATATGAACAACAAAATATCGGGAGATGAAAAGTGGCATATATAATACACAAACTATACATTAATGCGATATTTTCCGCAAGCATTGAAGTACGCGAACCTTCCTCGGTAGTTCCACGTTATTTCTGTCGTGAGAATCGATCTCTGAAGACCTGAAAAGCAGGCATACGTATACAGCATACTTCCGTATCTCCACGACGCTGAACGCCCCTAGATCGTCCTGTTGAATTCACCATTCCTCTGATAATAATGATTAACACGTTCAATTTACGAAATTTAATAACTTTTATATTTTTTAAATGACCTTTTTATCGATTATTTCAATCGATCAAAGTTCAAAAATTAAATGAAAACTTCCGCAAATTCAACCTTGAGGAAGCAATAAGAGATGCGCTGATCCAGTCTAAAAATGAAATAATTCACATTGCGTAGGTGGTTATTTTAAGGTCAAGGGGTAGAGCGCTCATAAATTTAATTTTCACGAATGCACACGCCTACCGGAGGAACTGACGTCATCGGAATAGCACTCCATCCACCCAAAGGCTCCGCTCTATGGAATTATTTCCCGAGATGAAGTGATAATCCCTAAACTCTTAAAAGTTCAAGACTGCTTGAATGGCGGCCTACATTCTTACGCAATACACGTTGGGCGTTGCTCAAATAAAACTCGTGACCGTATCAATATATGCTAACCTAAGTGAGAAAGGATGCCATATATCATAGTAATATAAACCCTAAGGCTGGTTATGATTGGCGAAGGTATAGCTGACTTTGTACTCAGCACTACTGCTTGTAACATTCCCACAACTATGGGAGGGGGGACAGTTTCTTTCCTTAATAAGACCTATGATTTCCCATAAATTTCCAGCACCAGTAAAATATCCCCGCTTGGATTTTAGGAGGGGTGTCCGGAGACATCACCCAGATTCGAACTCTGGGCTATCTGAAAAGTGGCTGCATGCTTACCAACCAGGACACCGTCTGTGAGAGACGATATCCAGCAAATTTAGACATTTAAAAATCCACTTTTATCTATAATTGATGTTTTCTACTACATACTTTGAGCGACATTTACGCGTAGTTAATGAATTCAAAAGGTAAATAACCGAATCTATGGATGCACTGAAATCGATGGAAAGAAATTATCGAGTGAATAAAATATAAATATATCCCTTTTACTTCAGGGAAAAATTAATTTTCTCACTATTAATAATAGTTGTTATATTTGTACAGTCTGTAAAATTAGCTATGCAAAATGTGTAATTTTATTTGTAATGTCAAAAAAATTTTACATTTTCTCTGACCAAGAGTTCTGAAGAGCTTCGGGTCGGGTGTAAAGAAAAAAACGCACAACTTGGGAAATGAAAGTGTGTTAACCAGTCATGTAAAAAAGAATGCTCTTCCGTCATCTGCGTTTGCTCAGAGTTTTCCTGGAAATGCACGCATGCCTCTGCTCTTTCTTCCATTAACACGCTTGTCAAGCCATGCTTCCTGAGAAAAAAATCTTCTCCTGGCCCCGAACTTAAGAGAAAAGATGGGATGCGAACGTGAAGAAATTTCGCGGTACTGTTGTTCACTCCTAATTTTCCTAAATGCCATAATGCAGCAACAATAAATTTGTATTCTTTCGTACTGGAAGGGGAATCCCGTCCATGGTCCGCCAAATGACATTTCATCGTTCGTTTCGGAAAATTGCTACTCATGAACTGTTTGCGGAAATCGGAGAGTTGTTATTCTCGATATTCCGTTGCGTTTTACTTGATTAGCAACTGGAAAATGTTCTGAGATGAAAGTGCACAAGAATCCACTGAATGGTGTGCGGTAATACGCCGTTTGAGGCAAGAGAATCGATGTCTCCTTTGAGCGTTGAAAATGAGATACCCTTTGAGAATGATTATCCGAGTGACACTTCAATTCTTTTATCATTTGAATACTTAGACTTCATTCATCAACCACCTTACCGGTAGCGACTATAAACTTTAAACGTACACACTAAATTAAGAAGAATGAACTGAAAAAAGCATCTCGTGTATTACTAGTCACCAAAGCATTTCGAAAATTGGTGGTCTTTTCAAAGGGCAGAACCAGTTTACCTGATATTGAAAACGATCTACGAGTCCACTGATCCATTTACCAAGTTCTGTTCACTCGTAGAAATGTTTAAAACTTCAAAGCTAGGAATCTTTGTCAATAAGACGCATACATTTCTTAAAAAAAACTATCGATTTTAGGTCAATTCACCATGGAAACCCATTAATGGAAAGAGAATGAGTGATCAGAAGGCTGTTTTTGTGAAATGTAACTTCTTTTGGCTCCTCTTTTCCATTTTTTTACAGACGCCTTATCCGTAAAGATAGTATCAGCAAACACCAACGGATTTATAGTTAAGATTTTTCTAATGCATTACTCTAAACGGGTACCAAGGCAAGGAGGCCGGTGCTGTTAGGCGGTAACATCGACAACATTTCTAAGTAGGAAATATACCCAGAGCAGAGGGGTACCCCCTCTCTCTCTTTCTCTCCCGATTAAGGAAGAAGACCCTCGCCACAACAGCAAAGCGGGCAGGGCGAAGAGAAGACCGTCGGCGGCGGGAAGGAGAGCGCCTCTCCCTCATCCCGCGCGCCGCATCGTGGGAATCTTGCTCTCCTGTTCCTTTAGTATTTTTTTTAGAAAGCATCTCACCCAGCTGTAATCGTCCTTTTTCCGCGAGTCGTGCGCTTTAAAGAGGCGGGGGTGGAGGAATAGGTGGGGCGGGGATGGGGAAGAGAGAGAGAGAGAAATGACGAGAAGGTGATGCGGAGGAAGGGGGAGAGGCGAGAGATTGGAATTTAAAGAGATGAAAAAGTGCGGGCGAGAAGAGAGAATGGGTTTGCGAGCGAGTTTGTAGCCGCCAACAGTGGGCGACCTCGGGTGAGAGGAGTGAAGCAGGCAGTCCGAGTGACCACCACCCTCGTAAAAATCTCAAGGTCCCTCTCCACACTTACTCACCACCCACTCACAACTCTCCTCGTCATTCCCCTCCCTATGGGTTAGCTTAAGCCGTATGAGCGCGCTCCGAGAGGAGCGGGGGCCCGTTCAAGTGCGCAAGGAACGATTTGTTGATAAGTTTCGAAGACTTCTGAATGGCATACTGAAACTTTTCCCCACAGGGAACTTAAAACGTGCCTTGTGGCGGGGAGGAGATCTGGGATCGAAAGTAGGAAATCTATATCTCATCCAATCTAAAGAAAAAGGCGAGTATATATGGGATCATTTTATTATTTCATCCATTCTTTTTGCGACGAGTTTCATGCATAAATTGATTTTAAAGTCTCCGCGCCAGACCACAGCCAGGGCAGTAAATGAAAATATTTGCGTGGGAGGTTTATTATTGATTCGAGATATTTCATATGTGCTAGATAAGAACGGTGAATATTGAAAATTTCCTGCGGTCGTTTTCTAATAGCTATCGACCATATGACCTTCACTGTTCAGTTCAGAAGGTAAAAACCGATTCTAGAACAATTTTCTCCCTCCCATTGGCTAATCTCTTTTGTTTGCAAACCGGTAAAAAAGCTAACTTGGATTTATGGATTAGCTATCAAATAAATCGATGGACGAGATCGGTGCGATGGCTGTTGTGCTTTCCTCAAAATACGGAAATTTAAAGTTAATTTCCCAGTTGTAAATCCAGCGTTGAAAGATTACTCAGTGTTTCTTCGAACTCTAATTTTGTTTGTCGACGGCACTTCGAGGCAAAGTACTCCGGTCGGTGGGTGGGGCGTGAAATGTGAACCCCTAGGCACTTTCCGTTGAGAATGAAATAATCCGCCGGGTTCCTCCCCATCTTTATAAGTACGGTTCAATGCTCTGTGTCGTATTCCCTTCGTTTCTATTTCAAAACTGTTGTTTGAATGGTATAGACCATATTTTATATATATATATATATATATATATATATATATATATATATATATATATATATATATTCCATAATTAGGGACTGTTAAATATTGAGTGATGGCCGTGAAGATATACCAGCAATGCAATATTAGAGAAAAGTTCAGTGCAGTGTTAGTTGTATTCTTTCGACGATGATCGGGTGTCAAATTCCACCGTCATTGGTGGCGATATTTCATCAGTATTCCGGTCTCACCTTGGGTGAGAGTAAGGAGTCCGTGACTTCATGTGCTTCGTTACACCACATTCGTCTAATCCTACGTGCGTTGAAGCTGCGACCTCACTGGAGTCTTTTTGGCATTGATTTAGGCACTAATATTGATTTCATTTCTCCCCAGTGTAAAAAAAACTGCCAATTCACAGAAGGCAATGTGTGTCTCTAACTTAAGTTTTTCTTTCAAATTTAATTATAGAATAGAAACTCACATTTCACGTTTCCTTGGTTAGTTTCCTCCGTTTACATCATGCCCTCTTAGCGCAGTTGCCGAGTGTATCTTTCGTTCGACAATGGAGCCGTCCGCACCCTGATTTCATGGCCAACATGTTTACCCGGCTTGATTGCCAGGAACGGAATGATGGACGCATGCACTAACATGCGATAGCGGCTGGAAATCACAGTGTGCCGTCGAAATGACGGGGGAATATCATGTGAAACAGAGCAGTAGTTTCAAAACAGCGAGTAAATACCCATTGGAGAACTTCTTTTGGACTTATCACGCGGTCAATGAGTCTCATAGCAAATAAGGAAAGGCTGATTGGTACTTCGCTCTCTAATCAGGAAACACTGGACATCGTCAAATTGGATAATGAATGATTTAGCTCCCAGTAAAAGGGTAATGATTTCTTTTCCAGGCGGTGAAAGAGGTACTATTAGTGCGAAAAAAGGTTGGGTCACTCTTAACCATAAGAAATCACAACGTCCTAATTTAATTTCTCCCGCGTTAGTTAAGGCCAGTTGAGTCCGGATCACTCGGCTTTGCATGCAACAACTAATTGTCATCATCATCATACTAGCCATAACTCCCCTTAACGTGCAATTACGATCCCATAGGAGATTGAAGGTGATCTTGCCCCTGAGTGCGTATTGAGTACTACGAATCATGGCCCTAATTTTCCTCTACAGCTGAAGTTGAGCTTACAGTTTACGTATAAAGCAGTCGCAAAGAAACCCGTTCCATTTGTTTAACATCTCTTCGACTTCAAGTATTGGAATCACTGCAGAAAACCTATTACCCGTCCAATTGCCATTTTATGAAATGGACCAATGCCGGGAGTAAATGCGTTCTCCAATCCCTAATCTTCACGAAATAAGCGCGTCGGGTAATCACTTTGAAATTTCTTCTAGATGGCTTTCGTAATACGAGTATGCCTTTGCACACACAACAGCGATAATTTTCCTCCAAAACGAAATTTCATAAATGTTTCTCTCTAAGGACCTCAGCGTCAACGATACTCGTATCGGAACAATCTTGCCCTGCGGGAAGTTTGTTAGCACCTACCCTCGTTCCTCTTAATTACCTGGAGTCTAAATGTGAAGAGTGTAATCCCGAATATATGAAAGGAAGACGATGATGTACATTTTGATAAGAAACCGTTGCGTTTCTGAATTGACATTGTTAGCCACTTTCACCGTATAGGCCGCCTCTGCTTGTGCGACGTATATGCGTATGAGAAGTGGAATAAGTTACCATCGTTTAAAATTTGAATTAATGGTTGAAACAAATGAAGTCGTCGCGTTGGCACAGGCATACAAGATGTAGAACACAATAAAATAATAATTAATCAGTTATGAAGTGGATATCGCAGAAGTACCAAGTGGAATTATTTTAACACAATTATTTGGTTATTCTTATTGCTTAACTAGGGACCATGTTTCAAGGACAAAACAATATGAAGTCTTAAAATGATTCTTGATGAACCGTACCTCTGATTTACGTCAGGAATTATACTGAGCTACGTTTCGCGTTGCATAGTGATGCATTAGTAATGCTAAGAAATTAATACACACAACCCCATTCATATTCCCAAGAAAGTAAGAGGGACAAAGATCTCTTTCAGTTGCATCGTTCAAAAATTGGTATTTCATAGATGTACAGGTGTATCTTACAGCTGTATATTACATAGGTGCAGGTTATATACTCGGCTATGTGAAAGATAAATAATTAAAACATTAGCATTGTGTCAACAGGTTTGGGATTCTATTGGTTTCAGGCTCACGATTCCTTCCCACGCTCCAAAAATCACTCAGTCACAGAAAATAGGGAAATTTTTATAAGGATTGGGATTCGTTTCAATAAATTTCACGATTTTCCCTTTGTTACCAGAATGATTCTACACGCAAATGTATAGAACAGATTAGTCATGGACTCGGTGGAATGCTGCGTATTTTTTGTTGGGGTATGATTTCAGATTCTTCAAGGTAATTTTGCGCCAACGATCTTCTCCATTATTCATAAAATGACAGCGATGAGCTCCCGTCCTTGATGGGGTTCGACCCCATGACCTTGGCGTTAGCCCTGCCAGTCAGTGGACACTTGATGTCACAGTGGTATTTTCGGGCCTTTGCTCATCTGGTGATTTACCAGAATTTACGAAAATTTTAAGTTTTCTTGCACTGGCATGTGAACTTCCGCGTTATTTGTTTTCGCATGCAATATCTATGTTCATACCCAGCACGGTTATCCGTGAGCTTACAATGTATGCACATATCTTGAATTGAAAGATTTCGAAGAACTCAAATGCATTCAAGGACTGGGGTAATAAACGCGTCTTTTAGGCCAATGCTACTAACTTTCGGTACATATACCTCTGTGAAGGAACTCTGGTATTCTTTAAGTAAAAAACAATCTGCGGAATGCGGAAAGAAGGAAAAGAGTTATGCCTATCGGTTAGGGGCATTGCCTCGCTAATCCTCTCCCGGTAGGATGTCCGTGCCCTTCCTCTTCAAAGAGTGGACCTGGGATGAACAGATTGCGGGCACGGATGCCCGAGGCGACTCATCATCATTCTCACCGCCAATTCAGAGCTCGGTTGGGCGGGAAGTAGCGATGGGAATAATAATACTAATGGGAAGGAACCATTGGAGAAGCGAGTAAATTTTTTCCTGTGGCCGAAGATGGAGAGGAAATAGAGGGGAGGTAATGAATGGTTTGAGGAAGCGGTGAAGGGTAACAACCGATGGTAGGATTGCGACGTCTACATCTGCTCTCATCCAAAAGTTTTCCTCCCATTAGAGTCGTTATAGAAATAAATAAAAGAACGTGTCTTATTCACCTTGCGAAACTCTTGGGTTTGGGTGGGTTTCCATGATTGCGCTGTCATTGCAATCAGCCCGCTCAAAAAATCAGTTACTAGAGTGGTTAGGCAAACGTGCCCTGAGATCCGAGACATTTGTGCATGGCGAGGCATCTGAAAACGCGTGTGTCGCTCGCGAGATGGGAATGCATAAAGGAGTTCGAACCTCACTGACCAATCCTCAGCACATTCTCAAATACATTCCGTGGTTGAAGTTGAGAAATCATGATGAAGTTGTAGACGCCAGTGTTTGCAGTTCGCATTCAGGTGCTGCTTCTTAACGGTGCTGACCCATTGTTTCATTTGATTGCATTCCAATGGACATCTGCGTGGTACTACTCTTAAATCTGCACTAGCTCTACATCTACATATTACCCTGCAAGCCACCACGAGGGCGTGTATGGCAAGGGACGTTGGGTCGCCATGTATTATAATAATTGTGGATTGATTTCTTGTATCATTCGTGATTCATTGATTTCGCATTGATAGTAATTAGGAAGAGCAATTTGTCGTAAATTTTATTTTCGTAGCCATTGTAGTCTCCGCCTTTATGAGGCAAAAATTATCCTCAAATTGATCCGTTATACAATTTCCCTTAACTTATTACTATGGTTCAGGCTACCAATATAATGCAGCGCTTGGGACATTGTAATGTAATTGGGACATTAATGTAACTTTATTGAGGCCCGCAATTACCAAGGTAATTGCGGGCCTCAATAAAATCTAAGGCTGTCTTTAAGTACCTGGGGACAATCAATCCTCTTGTTGAGATGACGGAAAAATGGAGAGAGGGATTTTTGAAGAAAATTCAACTTTAGTTTACTTCGTTTACGACTGAGAAAACAAAAGCAATTGATGATTATATTGTCAAAGCAAATGGCAGATGAGTTCAGTGACCCTTGACAATTCTATTGATTATATAACTCGTTGATTTATAATCGTTAACAATCTACCTAATAGTTCTGTTTCATATTACTGCATGACGGACAAAGCAATAGCTCAAATGGTGAATTGAGTTTGTGCGAGTATTGCTCACTGCATTATCTTTCAAACTACGAACCCCCATAACGTACGTATCAGAACCCTGAGATGCTTACAATACATTGCTGTAAATCGATAATCAAAAATATATTTTTCCTCTTGAGACATGATGCCTACCATCAAAGAACGGCAATCATCTAGCATGAACTTAGCATAAATGTAACCCAAACCATGGGACGGAATAAATACAATCAAAGCTTAGCGTAGGTCTTCCACATGCAACATGCATTAAATACGGCTCATTTTTCTTTTGGTGTTCGCATTTCATTTATCACACTTTAGCTGTGCATAATAACGATGACCATGATGAGTTTTTTAAGGCGCGCAGGCAAACACGCAATCAGGTGCATTGTGATCAGCGTCATGAAGCTGGGAGATAGTTTTCGAATGAAATAATAAAAATATTACATAGATGATTCTTTTTTGTCTGTCTCTATGCTGGTGTTACAGGAAGACTCCTTGTTTTTTTTTTAATTATTATTGAGCAAGACCCAGATCCTTCGCGAGTCGCGACATCATCTCGTATACATTATAGTAATAGATAGATTTTATATAATCAGAACAGCGCTATCCATAGTAAAATATATCTATGCAAATAAAATACGTACTCGTCATATAGTAAGCACTCGTATAATGTGTAATGCTCAAAATATCGTAATACCCAACGCTCATATTGTGTTACGTTTGGAAAGCTTTCGGGATTCGCCGATACCCTAATCGTGCCTGAGAGTGAATGGTTCGCAGGTTAAAGCAGGACCTCCAATACAAATAATTCAACAAATACGAAACCATATCCAAAAGTATAATAATAAGTGTTTATGGTTTGATCATATGCATTCGCATATGATCAAACCATAAACACCCTGCAACTAATTAAATTAATATCATCGATACTGTAGCCCCAATTGTGAAGTTGTATCAAATAAAAATAATAGGCAAACGACATCAGGGTTAGGGCTATCTCAATTAAAGACTTATAGGTAGCCAAGATTTTGGTGGCATAAAGAAAGTATTCGATAAGGTTTTTTTTTAGCCTATCGAAGCCGATAAACTACCTACTAATAAAATCCGACTCCGCCTTAATCCATTTTTATTATTTAAGGATAAACAAATGGTGGAACAAAAGGATACTTAAGGATTAACAAAACATACACGATCGGCGTGGGAAAATCTCGCCCATGTCGGGTTCGAACCGGCAGCCTATGGCTTCTTTTGTCTGGATGCAACGCCGACGATTTTGGATGAAACTGTCCCCGTGATTACTCCACCGAAACACCACATCTCACTTTTCCGCGGCGCTCCTCAAGATGGACAAGAAAATAAAGAGGCCCTTTCAAAATATCGCGCACCCGAAGGAAACGCGAGAGAGGAGGCAAGATTTGGCTTCAGCAAAAGGGCGGGGGCGAGCATCAAGGCATCTCCCTCTCCTCATGTCCAAGGAGAGAAGAGCAGTGGGGAAAAATGGGATGAAATGAGGAAGGAGACGGAGCTGAGGAGATCTCGTATGTTATGGGTGGGGGGCAGGATGAAGGTAGGGGGATGAGGACAGCGGCAGATAGGTGGTTAGGAATTCACGCGACGAGGGCGGTGTTGCCAAGTTAACCGTGGAGGTGTATTAAAAGGGTGGAAGGGGGATGGATGACGAGGAGAAAGGAGAGAAAGAGGGGGGGGGAGGCAGGGAGGAAGGAATGGGATTTAACTGATCTCCGAGGAAAGAGCAAAGCGGTTCTTGGAATCTGCCAACATCTGGGCTTGTAGGGTGTAGCTGATGATATTAGCCAACTGGCATGCGGCTAAAGACTGGGAGTCGAGGTAAAGTTCAGGTTTATTTCCTGCGAAGTGTACGTTGCGTTTGAGAGATATCTCGAGGAGGGAGGCGAGGCGTGATTTTTGCTGTAATTTTGAGACAGAAATAACAAAAATGGATTCGCTCACTGCAAATAACGGGTATTATTGTTCTATATATCGCCAGTTTCGATATCCTCTCGCGCGACTCGCGAAAAAATCGCGTGTCATTATCCTTTCTGATTATCGAAAACAATAATAGTCTATCAGTTATGATTCTGAAGCCTTAAATACATGCTCTCCCGGCTGACTGAAATAAAACTGAAGCGTAAATTGATGGCCTAAAAAGGAATAGGATAGAGTAAGCCAGTGGTTAATTAGAAAATGAATAGGCATATTCGCCATCACTGTAGATTTAAATATTCTCTAAGTTTCCGTACTGCTAGCATTATTTAAATCACCTGCGTATGGGAGGGGATGTCATAACGGCAGCTTTTTTGTTTTATTTCTAATTTTTGCGGACTAAGGAATTCGAGATCTCAGCGCTATTATAAAGACATATAATTTATTGAATCACAGTTATTTGCAATAGTACATACCTGATTTATATAATTTATGATGCATTCACAAAGTTAACCTGTAATCTAATGGCTGTATTTGCACTTCCGAGGTTCAGACCAGAAACAAAAAGTAGGGTTCAAACGGATAAGAAAATCATTTTGAGAAAGTTCATGCATTATACACTAATTTCTCGGAACGTAGAGATAGTAAAAGAAGTTTTAATTGAACATTGGCTCCATATCATATCTGTGTTCTTAAAGCTCGTATTTCCGTTCAGGAATACGGTTTTATATGCCTATCATATAATTATACGGCTTAGTTGTAGGTTATTTCAACTGAAGATCTTGAACAAGTTAAATTATTTTATTAATGCAAAACCCGTCGACAAACCAAAAAGGTCAATTCCTCTGGTTGTAGACGAATGAATAAAAACATTAAAGCTCATTTTTCAAGCTTTTTATCATTGATCTCATTTCACGTAACAAATCTGCAGAATAAAGCGGTAGTATCATCGCTGGAAAAAACTTTATTAAACTACATTTTTGGCTCATACACTCAGAAATTAATTTTAAACAGACACATTAAATTTCTGAGCCAAATCATCAACTTTTACTTGAATTCGTACTTCCATTTTTACCATTCTTATTCCATTTTGTCGGTATTGAAACACTTCGAGAAGGCCAAGTTAAAAAAGTTAGCCCAATAAAATCGCACTCTGCTATGACGGAAAGAGCGAGCCACTGAAAATTAGGTAGCGAAGCGAAAAACTCGGTATTTTCAGATTGGAGGAATTAAGAATTGGATGTTTTTGCATAAGGAGGGCAAAATATTTATGAATCCAGGATGGCCGGGCGGTAGGGATATTAACTGCCGTAATTTAATGGCGAGAGAAACTCGCCGGAAGCCAAAGCCTGAATCTGGAAATTTGACATGCTGATCGTCTTCTATAACCCATTTTCCCCAACTTGGCTATTGATTATTTTTTGCCCGATCGCCGATCGTATAATTATGAATCTCTTTTAATCCGAAACGGGAATTTTAATAGCTCCAATAGGGATGGAATTCCCACTCAAATCAATGAGATGGAATAGGAAAAACCATACCTTTATCATCCGGGTGTAGAAAAATTCTAGGTTATGCTCTCTTCGAAGGAACCAGATTCGAACTTAGGCATCAGTTCGCGTTTTCCGCTCTTCAGTTATGCTTCACTGCCAGTGGATGGATAAAAAACTCAACAAATTATGTTATCTGCCAGTCGGAGGTTGCTGTCTATAAATATCAAAACACATTTTCTGCTAGGGATCCTGTTGACAAATAAAAAATGTGCGACAAATTCTAACGTAACGCTATTTCCAAAGGAACAAGTATTCTCTAACCTTAATAGAACTGTTTCCCGGATTTTCAACAAATATTATTTGTCTTTGTCATGAAGTCTGTTCATATTTCCTCACATGAGCCATTGAGCATTGTAAATGTCCATGTTGAACTGTATTTTAGAATTAGACATCTGGACTCGTAATTCAGCCCGGATTTTTTTTATGGTTTCGTCAATTATTAACTAGGCATGGATAAGATGGCTTCGTTATCTCGCGAGTCATCTGTCTTAATGAGGCTGGCGCAACAAGAGCGTGACTGCGTGGCCCATCAATTGCGAAAATGTTGTTATCCGTATTCCAGGTATTTAATTTCTTCGCGTGTCGCCTGTGTGGTGGCTAATCCTTCGGCGGCAGGCGTCTTCCTCCTGTGCGAACCGGAAATGCACTAGCCGTGTAATCGTCCGCTTCGCTCAGTAAAGAGGTTAAAAAGTTAAGGGGAGGGTGCGAGACTGAAGGGGAATGAATAACTTCCTGGTTCATGAGTGTGCACACGTTTGTCTCAAGCTCCCGGTTAAAGGTGCACGACTTACGATCGCCCTAAGCTTGGCAGCGTACACATCCAGAAAATAACGATGAAAAACCAATGACGGAACACTGTGTTGTCAAAAGTTGATCTGGCCAGCACACTTGTGGCACTCCCTCTTTAACGGCTAGCATTTAGTCGCAATCAATAATAAACAACAAATACCGAAGGAAGAGGATCCTTTAAGAAGAGGAATTACAAGTGAAGAGAGACATTTTTAGGGCAAGTACGTAAATAGGGTGTTAGATGGAAAGGGAAAATCGAGGGCTGGAGTCAATTAATCTTCAAATTGACTAATGACGATGATGGACAGATCATCTTACCGTAATGGATCTACCACGTTACTTCCCAAGTGCTCTGCGAATAAGGTTGTTGCCCGAGAGAAGTAATGTATTCGTTTCTCTCTGCATAATTTCCTTCGTAATATACTCGTTAGGGTTTTTTCTCTCCAAAATGATGCTAGAAAACATACAGGGATGACATTAGATCATTTTGCTCGAGTAATAATAGTTTCCATTCACTGAAGTCGTTTGCAAATTCCGTTAGAATTTTGACTTCCTTGATTTTTTTGTTTTCAGGTACATTGCCTTCAATTAATTCGCTATTGAAATTTTAAAAGTACCAAGAGTAACTTGTGGAAATTCAAAAGTAAAAAATTGAGTTTCCTCTTTTCTTGCAATATAGAGCTATTTCATTATTTTACTTTTAAAGAAGTTATATATATGATATATATATATTTATATAAATATATGTATATAAATATTTTTATATAAATTATTTTTATAAATTTATACATATATATATATATATATATATATATATATATATATATATATATATATATATATATATATTCACATTGATATAGATATAAGGAAAAGATAGAGGAACACGTATAAAAGACAAACACAGGAATGCTGAGGAAGGCGGAATCTAGCAGATCACAGGAGCAAAACCATTGCATAGATGCTTTCCCTACTTACTATCCTTTCTTCTTGTGTCTTCGTTCATTATACTTGACCACCATTCCTGTGTTTGTCTTTTATATGTGTTCCTATCCCTTTCCTTATATCTATATCCAAGTGAATGAATATGTGTTCGCCATTTGGCGAGTTTTCGTGTTTGAATGTATGTATGTATGTATGAAAAAATTAAAGACGAGTTTCTCAAAGTTCTTATTTTCATCCTCGTAAACTAAGCTCAAATACGATGAGACTTCTCATTCCAATATATAATTTAGAGCCTCGTAACTTGACCCATTCAAAGTTTTTCGTTCGCAACGGGTTACTGAGATCCTTGCATAGTGTATTGCAACGGGTCCAATCCATGTTTTTTTCGATATGTAACAGTTAAAATTCGCCGACTTCAACATAACTTATACATTTTTTAACTCCAGAGATTACAGGTCCTTGTCCCTACTTCTTATTACCTTGAACGAGTTAATTTCAAAACAAATCTCGTAGAAAATACGAAGTTTCCCCCTTTTCACCTGGGTGCGTCTAAATGCTGGGTTACGTCAAGTGTAAGAACTAAACTTAACAATGTAACTTAATAAATTCAAGTTAATTTCCAGTTATATTGTATGCGAGGGAATGGATCTGTTCACATTACGTCTTACGAACTTAACGCAACGTGAAAGATGACCCATTCTCATCTTTGAAGTCGGAATAAGCTATGTTCTTCGGTCATTTACGATCGTAAAAAATGTTAAAAGTTTACGAGAGAGAGCAAATAAACGAGAGAAGCATTCGACAAATCATCGAAATCCATTTCGAGCAACATAAATGTAATACTATTTCACATTTAATATGTTCAAAACAAGGTTTGAAGACGTGAAGTGTTACACATCGCTTTCCTGATCAACGGTTGCATGCCCGTCTTCCGTTCCTCAGTATCGTTGGATGAAGTTGAAGGAGGAACTGTAATAGTTTGGGACTGGGCATAATTTTTATGCGGCACCTTTAGTGGAAGGGAGGAGTGGGAGTTAATCCAAAAATATGCAGAAGACGACCGACGTTCTCGCGACAGTCAATAAGTAAACGATCAAATAATGGTTTAAGCGTAATGTTAGCTTTAACCCCTACGCGTAGAAGGGCGGATTGTGAAATGTGAGTGCAGGTCGTAATATTTATTGAACTCGGAAATAATTAAAAATTCATAGGTGATAAAAAGAACCGATAAATTCGGGAAATGTGCATTGCTACGATGTAACGTTATGGAGCGTTAAAAATTTGTGATGGAGGAGGCAGAGAGGGAAGAGCCTCGGAAGACCAAATGGAGCGTGACGTAACATATGGCCGGCCCCATGTAATCAAATCACATTTGACAATGCTCCATTCCTCCACCTGGAGCAGCTGTTGCTTTCAAAGGCATGAATATCCAAGAGAAGATGAGAAAACCTAACATGTATTTTCATGGAGAAATAACTGGATTGTAATTTATTCCCTAGGATGGGCATCGCTTTTCAGCTACTCTCTATTGAAGGTGAATGGTAAAAGAAAGAAGCTTTTGAGGTGAATTACCATCATGACGACTACAGAATCGACTATTTTCCCCGCCACGATTTATCCTCATTAACACAGATTCCTTCCCGGTCTTTCTTTGGAAAACGATTTGTGCTTGGAAATCATTCCCTATAACACTACGGAGTTGGGGAAGTGGATAAATTCTGTTTTTGGGACGCCGCTCTCACGAATTTTGACGCGGGATGAATTATTGAAAATAGATTTACCTCTATTTCGATTGAGGAAAATTAACGAAAAAAATACAAATCTTATTCCCCACGTGTGAATCGGTAAAACTTTCTAAACCATAAATAAAAATCGTCTATGTGCATACAAAAATCTGAATCGGGGAGAGATAGCAATTTTCTGCGAACCTCGTGAATCACCATTTATCAACGTCTTATAAGCATCCTCCTCACATCGTATGAGGAATTCATGGAAGAAAAGCCACCTAGTGGCCTTTGACTCAAGGTGGAATTCGACATTTTTATGACAACATTTGTGCAAATAAAAAGATTAGAATCGAAACGTTTCTGTTTCTAGTCAAATGCCGTCGTGTCGTGAAGTTATTTTTCCCCCATTGATATATTGACCTGGTTTTTCGTACAATGTAGGTAGAAAACCTGATCGAAGGCTGGAGGAAAGGTAACTATCCTAACGTTTTCAAGGGAACCCCACACCAATTTTGACATCTCGGGAATTATATAGGGTCATTAAATATAAAGTTCTCATCGCTAAGAACTATTCGTGATGTTATTGACTGTCATTGGTCGTCGTCTTATATTCAGGGGGCCATAAAATAGAAATGAACGATTGATGAGAATTACATTCATAAAGAATAAAGTAACACTCGCATTTAATTCATTTAGGTTCCGGTAGGGATTGCTGTCATTTTAATAAAAGAACCATTGCAAAGGAATGTGGGACGAGTGACGTCACATCTCGAGAGGTAGGTTCCATCAAGACGTAAACAAAAGGATGACGGAAGGGATGGAATGGGTTGCAATCCGAGAATTTGTCACGCATCCAAAACAGCACAGTGACATGACCTACTCATTCAACAACCTCTGTACTTTAGTGGATAATAAACTTACTGAATTGAAGGATGACGCGACTAGCTGTAATGCAGTTAATGAATGTTTAGTAATCCTTACGTGAGAAATACTCATATTGCTATTAATATTCAGTATAGAAATTCTGCATGACTTCCTTTTATGGCGGGTGTCATAATATTTTTGTCATCTTATTTTTTCTGATAAAACCGGTCTTCTGCTCAATTTTTATTACACGAGTTTTCTTGTAGAAGAGGAAATCATTCCACTTATTTCCTTATGTTCTGGTTTCATAGAAATATCATTCAACGAGTCCCTAATGGTTCGATAATCGAATACCCACTGACAGAACGGGGTATAGCATAAAATTTATTCGGTCTGATTATTTCTCGGAACTAATTCCATTTTTGAATACCACATCGGGTTTTGATCGCAGTTCTTGAATGTTTATCAAATCAATTTTTTAGATATAAAATAGTTCTAAACGTTAAAATGAAAATTATTTGATTCAATGCATTTTGAATTGTATCAATTTTTATCAATTCAAGTTATTGTGGTGAGGTACGAATTCCATAATTCTGAGCTCCAACTTGTCGAAGTTTTTTCAACTGAATAAGTAAGAGGCAACAAAGTTTCCTTTAAGTAATGGAGAAATTCCAGTACTTCCTTCGTAACAACCACGGCATTCGCATAATAAGATGAATCATGACGATTTTTTTACTGCGAGACTTCTTCCTTGATCGACCATAGTTGTTGTGTGGCAAAAGACGAGTTTTTCAAGCCAGTGAATGGAATTACAAGCTCTTCGATTCATTCCTCTCATAATGGGAGAAGTGAAACGAGGTCGGCGGGCGGGTTTTGACCATCTTCGCACGAGGAAGGAATGGTGCATGGTATGAGGAGAAGCGGTCGGTAGTGGAGTAGCACAAGGCTCGATCCTGGGGCCTCTCCAGACTTTAGAAACGCTCCGCTGGACTCCTTTCCCCTCCGACTCGTATTCTCGCGACCGATTATTGGAAATAATCCTCGAGTCTCTCTCTCTCTTCCTTCCGACAAAATGGAAGCCTCTTGCTTACGGAGAGCACACGAGAGAAAGACGCGGGCCTCTCGCCTGGGCGTGAGTGGAATGCTTACATCGAGTGCGTTCCCCCAATGGACGGCTGCCTACTGGGGATGGGGTCCATTTGGACGACACACTTTTCACGGACTGAGAGAAAATGTTTCCTCTCCTGTTCCTCCTCTCCCCACCGTCGTCTCTCGAGGAGACGGTTTCTTTTCTCTGTCGCTCCTCCACCCCCTTTCGTGCTTCTGTGCCCCTCCCTCTCCTTCAACGCGAGAATTCTCGGATTGCAATCCTCCGCGCGGGCTGAGGAGACTGTGCTACGGAAACGGAAGTGGGTGTGTTCTCTTTATTTTTCGGGGGCCCTCGTTGGTGGTGCATAATGGAAGGTGGTGTCGAGGCGTTACGTCACTCGACGGCACCACCGACCCCGCGTGACCATCTCGACGACCGCCTTCTCTGGCGACCTCAACCGTAGCGCGGGCAGCGTGACTGAGAATTCTTCACCTCTTTTTAAAGTGCCAGGACATGCCATCGTTGAACAGGTGGTGGTGGCCGTGGAGGTCACTCCCGACTTAAAGTTAATTATGCCCACCGGCGTTAATTAAATCCCAGAAGTGCCGTTACTTGTGTAACCGCTTATTGTCTTGTGTCGGAATGGTGGAAGGGAGCTAAATATTTGAGAGGACATGGTTGACTGAAAATACCCCTGAAATTTTCGTTGAGACACTTTATGTTATCTGGTGGGATTTATACGGAGGAAATATTTTGACTTAATTTCAGATGGATTTTGTGCAGGTGCTTAACTATCGCATTCAGAGCAATCAATATACCCTTCATTTCCGAGGTGATAATTTCACCGCACTTACGTCGTCAATGGAAAGGTTTTCCCTGCCTATCATGTTGATTTCATAATTTTCTCATCGAAAACCTACCCGGTAGATTTTCCAGGGACTTGTTCTTGAACTTAAAATAGTT
The DNA here is from genome assembly GCF_022747635.1 of Hetaerina americana. Lineage (NCBI taxonomy): Eukaryota > Metazoa > Arthropoda > Insecta > Odonata > Calopterygidae > Hetaerina > Hetaerina americana. The sequence goes on along the minus strand of NW_027286874.1, from coordinate 63,358,109 downwards.
GACATCCACTATGAATTATATTTTCCTTTGATCTACTCTGCTAAATTTTCCTTGGATTTGAATGTTTATTTTGTTAATTTCAGGTGAGTTCTACGGTTTTTATGCAGACAATTCAATATTTGAGCATTTGGAAGAGGGCAAGTAGAAGAGCTGATGTAAGTAAAAACTCTGATCTCAAAGTTCCCTTTGATAATTTAAACATCAAGAAGATATCCCATTCATTAATAATGAAAATTTTCCCATTGAATTATTTCTGTTAAATCACTAATTTGGTAAATAATACGCTGGGTTAACTTGATTCAGGAATACACACAAAAAATGAACATTTGATATTAGCTATAAAATATATCAATTTCAATTCCATATCTTTTAGGTAAATTACTAGAGCTGCAGGGATATTGCTTTATAGATTACAACTAAAGTGGATTTGTAATAAATAATTATTAAACTATCGATTTTCGGGAGATATATTCTCCTGTCTGCGTTTTGCCCTATAATAGGCTTTAATTTTCTTGCGAACAATAACATACCTTCCTATGACTACATGTACCACTTAAGGTAGGAGTTATGTTTTGAAATATATTTCAATAAATAATCAGTTAATTAATTAATTAAATCATGCTAATGTATGATGTACTGCCACGTGAAGGGATAACATCCGTAAGAATGTCGGTGCGAAATTGGCGTACTGACTCACGAAAACCGGGTGTGACTCACATCACCTCTGCAAGTAAAGGCGTTCTACATTCTTCGCCTTGAAAGAGGTTGTTCAGTTTAATGAACTAGGGCCAAAGGAATGTGAGAATCCGTGGCGAATCAGTCAGATTCACATCCGTTCAGTTATATCCCAGTGCAATGAGAGAGCCGCTGCATTCGAGACGAGTCAACGCACACACCTGACCGAAAACAATCCAGTTAACAAAACTGTTAATTGTATTTTCAAGTGGGTGGTCGGCTCAAATCATAATCACCCGTTTACTTAGTTCCATGAAAACCACAAAGTACTCGACGCAAAATTCGCTTCGTAAGAGAGGAAACAAATCCTAAAGCCCGCAGTTAGTTAGCGAGCGTGACGATTTAATTCTTGCAAACCGATGAGAATGATCTTAATCGCATGTCGATGCTCATGTAAATAAATATGCCACATATCAGTCCTTTTGCAAATATCGCCACCCGTCATCATTCATCATTGGCTCCCTATTCAAAGCGGGCAGACTTAACGACTAGAATTCGATAAGTAAATGGAAGCAATTTGCACCCTCGAGATGTTGGAGCTGAAGGTATTCCTCTTCCACGGCCAACCATCCTCACCCTCTTACTCTTCCAACAAAGGTGCCAGGTCGGAGATATTTTTGAGAGTTAGAACCGCGCTGCCGCGTCTTCAGGGCGTTGACCTTACAGTCAGCGAGGAGACGTTCGCAACGCATCGGCGGCGGCGTGAGCGGAGTACGCACGTAGGGTTGAATGAAAAGGAGACCTCTTCCCCCTGCATCATGTTGCACGCTTATGGATTCAAAGAAAAGATAAAACTGAAGAAAGTGCACTAGGGCCGAGAAGGAAATTCGTCATGGGACTCTTTAATTTACCTCCGACGAAATGTAGGTTCACTTCTCTTAGAATAGCATACAAGTTCATAAATTTAGATGTTCAAAGCTCTATTTCGGATGGAAAAAGATGGAAATTTTCTCCTGCATATATTTGGTGGACGACAATAGATAAAGTGAATTTCTTCCCTTTTGTTTCCACGAATTCGCGGTTTATCTCGTCGGGGTAATGTCAAATCGAGCTATGGACGAATGCGTTAAAGCCAGTCGCCTAGACCATGAGGGAAAACGTTTTCCGCCAAGTGTATACCAATAATCAGACCAACCACATATTTATGGATAGGTTGATGGCAACAAGTTTGACTTGGTTAATTTGACTAGCCTTAAATATTCCATGCGGTAAAAATAGTTTATCGACGACGGGAAGAACACTAGCTTGTACTGGCGTAGATACTAAAAAAAAAACTCCCTGTACATAGCAAAAGTTGAAAATGCATTCATAACACGCTCGTATCAAACCTTCATCAGTTGTTTTAACCACTTTTCCTTCTCACTCAGAAGACATGTCGTTCAACTGAATAAAATGGAATACGCGGCAGTTTTATCTTCGTTAATTGTAGATTTTCATTCCAATCAAGACCCGTTACAAAATTCATTTGGGCCGAAATTATGAAGGACGTTCCTTACTTCCGGGATGAGTAACTCTGTCGTCACTTCAAATGCCACACCGGCTGAAAACTCCCCGCAATGTTACGCTCCAAGTCACTCCATTCCTTGACCGTTTTTTTTTTCTTTTTCACGTATCCCTACGTTTAGCGGCGATCAAAGTGGTGATGCTCTAATGCCTACACGTTTTACTTACTAACGTTTCGCCTGTTGGGTGCGCAGGCGAGGGAAAGGACCTTTAATAAGATTCACATGCGAGTATTGACGAAAGTCTAAAGTATAATACCCGCAATTATAGCTAATTTGATGTGCATATAGTCTGCCCCTATGACTACTCCGTCTGTGAATAGAAAGATTTTCTAAATGAACTATGGACTGTTTAAGTCTATGCAAGTGTGTTCTTAGGATTTGTGCGAAAGTTATCGAAGTTCCTCAATTGGAAAACATCCTGAATATGCTTGTACACGATGGGAAGAAGAGTAATTGAAATTAGTCACTTTATGATAAGACAGCGCTGAAGTCTCATAGCAACACGTGATATGGCAATAGATTCAAAGAACCGGTAATGTTTTAGCAAAAGTTTGTCAATGCTACCGAGAAACGAGATACGTCAAGAATGGAAAAGTAGATATGAAATATAATGGATTCATAAAATGTCTGTCTGCTTTCCTTATGAAGGGATAAAACAAAAGAAATAGTATAAGATTTTAAAATTTTAATTTGTGTTTACAAGTTTAGATTGAATATATACATATAATAGCGAATAAATACGACTTTTCAAAGGACGGAAGGCGCATTTATTCGCCAAAATTCTGAAGGTAGTAAAAAGGAGGAAAAGGGCTCGTTGAAAGCGTAATCTTATCGACCTCGTTGAGGGTTTCAATCACTTGTACACACTCTTCAAAAGGTCTTTTTAAAAAGCGGTCAATTCGTCAAAAATGTTTAACATCCTCTTATTTAAGTATATGAACGGAGCCGTCTCTTGCGGGCCTCGCTGCGACTGAAGCTCCAGCGTGACACGACGCAATGCCGTTTATTTCTTGTGTCCTCCTTCGGACATCACGGCAGAAATTTCTCGCTGCCGGGGATAAGAAGGGAGGGAGCGGGGCCAGCCCTCCTCCCTTCGGCGGAAAGGGCGGATATCCGTTCCCCATCTCCCTTTGCTCTCCCGTGTCCCCGTCCGTTCCCCCCTCCTCTCTCCCGACCATTCGCCTATCCCAGGGTTGGCTGTCTTCCGATCGGCCAGAAATAATACCATGCCATCGAGGGGCGCGCAGGCCTGTGTTTGTGTGTGGGGGGAGTGGAGGAGGAAGCGAAGCGGGAAGTGATGCAAGGAAATGTGTCATCCAGGTCGTGAGACAGCCAATACGCCATTGGACGGCCAATTATACTTCAGAAATTCCACGCTGCAGCTCTTCGAAATGAAACCGGTGTTTCTCCACCCGTCTACATTCGCATAGAATGGAAATGGGGAAATGAAATGCTAGGGAGATATGAAATTTCCCAAGATTGGATTGCATTGGATTTGAAGATTGGAAGAGCATGTGGGCGAAAAACGCATCCGTTAACTTTTTCAAGAACTCATAATCACGCCATTTTCTCATTTTAATGTCAGTTATTTTAAAATGAAAGAGTAAAATATGAAAATAAAACGAACAATTGAAATTTCAACCATATCGCAAAAGCTTTGAAAAATACTCAACCTCTCGGGCATAATAAAGATTGCAAGTGACCATGTATGCCACGAGATAACTTTGTAATCAATCAGCCGTGGTTTTTTTTTTGAAGCGTTCAATAAGTAAAAAAATGTCCCCAACGATGGTATGACAGAATCGTGGAGTGCCTTCATTTGAGCAGCCTAATTCCAATTCCTAATTATTCTAAACCGACTACGTGCACTCTAATTCCAATTTGAGTGACGTGACCTCTCCCTTGTCTTTAGTTTGGGCAACTCATTAGCTCATTGTCGATGTAGACATTTCGAGGCATCGGAAAATTAATGAATTTAGATCCATTATTGTTTGGAAAATGGTAGCAGTCGTAGTTTTTAGGGGAGGCTACCGACAGCTAAGGTCGTTTGCGCCATTGGGGATGGATTGGAAAGGAAGGGTGGAGAGAAACCCGGCGTCGGCATTTGCCTACTCTTGTCGAAAGGCGCCAAGGGATCCGCAGTTCAACGTCCCATCCGACGGACGTCGTACTCACTCAAAGTGCCCTCCACAAAGCACCAACAGTAGGTATCGGAAAACCAATGAAAAAAATCTGCCGCCTCCGGGATTCGAACCCGGGCCTTCACTGTAAAGGATGCACATTAGCCACCGCACCATGCCGATCCCCTTGGAAATGGATATTGAATATTGAGAGAGAGGGGAGAACGTTAGGCAAGCGAATAAGAGGTAGAAATCTGATGGGCATTTTGGACGGAATGAAGGGAGGGAGGAAGTAAGCTGACTTGAAGAGGGGCTATTGTAATGTTGGAGGTCAGGTTGTGTTTTTTGGGAGAGGAAAGGGAATTATCATTGTACCGTTGAGTAGCCTGTGTCCATCTAACCCACCTAACTTAACCGGGAGATAACCAATGATAATAATTGCCAGTTTCCTATGTTGACAAGTTTACAAAAGAAATAAGATAACTGGCACGTAAACCAGACTAACTGAGGGCGAAGTGCAGACATTTTCCCCCCCATCTAAATTCTTAATCGAATCCATTGTCATGCCCACAAACCCCTCGGATAAAAAATGCGAGTGTCGTATAGGCGGAGGAAGGGGGTGAACAGCTCCACCCACGCCGACAGCATACGCGAAGGCAGGGAAGGTGATATCACGAAGGCCGCGCATGCGCACTGTGAGGATAACCCACTGGTAATCTGAATCCGGTATGACCTCCCTCTTGGTCCGGCGGCGGGCCGTCAGAGTTCCTCCCACCCGCCTTCGACTGCTCCCCTCGCCCATTCATTCATACCGCCTTCCGCCCACGCGGCCCCTCGCACCTCCCCCCCCTCACCGCTCGTACGTCCCCGCCTCGCACCCCACCTGGTCCACTCCGTCCTTCCAAAACCTTCCCTTTCTTCCCCCCCTCCCCTCGCCCTCCTTCCTCAACATACCTACTGGGTCCCCCCTTTCCCTCCCTTTGTTGATGACATCACCGGAAAGAAGAACCCGTACAAAAACACGCATCGGAAAGACAAAAAATTAGGTTTAGGCACTAGAGAGATTTTTTAGTCCTTTTTAATGGAAAGGAAATCCGACATATGATACGGCGCCTGTGCGTGTTATATCCCACGTTGAGAGACTGGGGGCGATAATGGAGGTATTTTTGCTCATTGGAGGGGGAAACATTCCTTGTTATTATAATTGTCAGCCTTATTTAACCTCTCGTTCGGGGATATATTTTCGATCGACCGAGCAAAATATATACCCTACGTACGTCTGGGGTTCTCTAAGGAACAAAGCGCGGCTACCCTTACATTACTTGCTTTGCTTTACGCTAAATACCGTAACATTTTGCATCGCAATAAACCTTTCCCTTTTACCACCCTGTACGATATGCTATCTAAAATACGTACATAGTCATTTCCTCTTCGTTTATTATTTTCCAACTCGTTTACTTAGTCTTATCCTTTCTATAGCAGTCTTCAACATTTCGATTATCTCCAATTCTCTACTTTCCTACCGTCTTTCAATTTCACACAATAATCTTCCTTCTCCCCCGACCTTGCCCATCACTCATTTTGTTGGCCTCTACCTCCATTTTATTTTCCCCATTCCCACATCTCAGAAGTCTCCAATCTAGGCATTTCTTTCGCCCTCGACGACCACATTATGGGACGTTTCATGAAACAATACGCTTCATGCGAAAGTTTTCATCATCTTTTCTGTTTGTCTTTACTTGAGGTCCCTGTCGCAAACTCCCTTCTCTAGGTAAATTCTTCGGCAGCTAGCTACTGAACCTTTGCTCCATATTTGACCCTGAAATATTTTTGAGAATGATAATAATAAGCTTACCTTTTAAATGCATGATAAACCGCATGAATTGTCAACCACGCATTCGCGTCAATCACAGTACGAGAACTGAAGCTACTTGTAAAAGGAGTGATCTTTAATCCTAGTAAAAGTTTTACAACGTACAGCATTGCCTGATATGTTTGAACGCGGATAATCGATGAAATAATTTGCAAAAATATCCGTAGTGAAAATGTTTTAAAAAGAGATACATAATTTATAAAATTAGCAGCGCTATGGTTTGATCGTGAATGCACGAATCAAATGTGTCACCTTAGTTCATGTATCATTGGCGAGTGGTGAAAAATGCAAGAAGACCCTGTTTCATCCTCGTCATTTGATAGGATGCGCTTAAGACTGCAAATACAGAAAGGTTTAGGAAAGGTTTATGAAAAATTCCTGGCATTTCGATGCAGCTTCCTTAAGGCAAGCTCGCCGATATCATTTTTTTCTATCAAAAAGTATAATTTCTTCAGGAGTGGTGGTAGACGATCCACTGTTCGATTCGCCCCAGAACGAGGAGGAGACACGAACACGTAAGTGACGGGCGAGAAAAGTGAGTGCTCGGCGCCCATTCGCCCCACCGGTCCCCCACCGTCCCAGGCCGGCGGCGGTGGATAATACCCCGTCCTCTCCCGCACGCATTCCAGCTTGATCTCCCAGCGACCCTCTTGCCCTTCCTCCCCTCCCGACAAAGAGTTCGCAACCGTTTTGTGATGTACACGAGCACGGACACGGCCCGTTCTCATGCGTGGGCTCTCTCTCACCCTTTTCTCCCCGCCTCCTCTTCTCTCTCTCTGTCCCGCGACCCGTGAAAACATGCAGATTGCACACGAGATGGAGGCAAGGGAGTGGGAGGGAGAGAGAAAGGGGTTGAGGGTGAGGAAGGTGGGGAGAGGAGGAGATGACGCAAAAATGGGATGGGGACATACCTGCGCGCAAGCCGAAGCACGTCCGGTACACAGTCAACATTGATACTGGATTTCGACTAACAAAATAAACGACCCTTAAAGGAGGCCCCTGGGAGGAAATATATGTCTTGTCTGTTGAACAAAGCTTTTCAGGACGTATACATTCGCGGCCCTCCCCGGAATCGTCGGATGAGATTACGAAAGCTCCTCGGCGTCTATTAATGCGCGAGTCCGACTCTTCCGTTGCCACATGCTATTTCTCCATGTTCATAATTACTAAATATAATCCCACGGTAGGAATAATGTGCTATTTAAAGAATTTCATACGATTTCTGTAAATTTTCCAGGGGATAACATCAGCACAACTTTCGGTAACCGTCGCGTCCGCATTTTTTTCTTCAACCAGTTGCAGGACGATTGTACATTTCATATAAAATCTTTTCCCAGAAAGCTCTTAGCTCCTAGAAATCATGATGGGGAAAGCATAGGTAGTAGTTGGTATTTAGCCTTGCACGTGATAACCGAAGCGCGACCGTCTATAAAAAAATACAGCCATGAATTTAAAATATATCGAAAAGGAAAAATATTCGTGTTAAACAGCCAACCGCTAATCTAAAATAATAGTCAATCCGAATGAAAACGTTCTTTCATTTTTAATCATCTCTCTTCTGTGGTCAGATAATCCATGAAAGTAAGCGTGAACGGCCACAGGAATTCTAATTTCGATGGGAGTGAATTTTTTGTTTTTATTGTTTCCAATGCGATGGTCCGCCAAAAAAATATTCTTTTGATGTTGGCAATCATAAACGCCAGTCGTACATTATGCAAGTGAAACTTAATGAATATACCAATTTAGCTTTCCACTGTCATTTTTCCGCAATTCAAGCATGACGTAATTAAACAGCTGCGTTCAGTTTTTTTATACAGGTAAGTGGCAGAGGACTCAATGGGCGAATCAGTTGCAACGCAGGCACAGACCAAAAATGAGTATTTTTCCCTACAGCAGTGATTCACTTGGAGGAAGCGATCTCTAGGGGAACGTGCGAGAGCGGCGGCGCTTGAGTAATGTTTTCTGACTTGGATCGCGAAATCTCGTATCGTTCAATGCTAGAGCGTGTGTTCACAAGGCCATCGATGGAATTTGTCTCTCGAGAGGCTTGGATAAACATACAAAAAGAACACAAGCACGGCCTGAAAATCACACCGTATTCTCCTCCACCACGAATCACCGTTCGGGCGCAAGATTATGTCTCCTTAGCACTCATTAAGTCTACCGTCTCATCTGGAAATCCACGTCGTGATGGAAATGAAATCAAAAAGGAGCACAACTCCGATCGGAACGCTCGACTTTTCTGCCACCAATCGCTGGACTCAACTTCCTTTCCGAACGTACGCCGCACCCCTTCTCATAGCTTCCCCCCTCCCCATATCACTCATCTGAACTCCCTCCTCTTTTATCTGACATACCTGACTCCTGTTATGCTCCCCTCCCTCTGCCCGCTTCTCGGCCGAATGCCAGTAAATAAACTCCCAAGGGTTCCCGTGCTCCGTATGTCATTCTCCGCACGCCTTGCGAGCTCCCTCCCTTTCTCCTCATATCTCCTCGTTCCTCCTCTCGTTTTTTCCGCCTCTCACTTTTTCTCTTCCTCCCCGCACATTCCCTACCCTCCTTCCCCGTCCACTTTGTTCACTCGTCACCTTCGCGACATTCCCTGGAAGAGACGCGAACCCCCGACGATCCCACGATCGGATTTGAGGGAATGGGCGTGCCCACTCGAGAGGACGCCCCCCTACGCCACACCGATCCCCCACGAAATAGATGTAGAATTGAATTCTATCTCAAAAACAAATTACCGATTGAAAGTTCTGGGTTACTCCGAACGATAGTATCTGCGATTTTTTCACGCTGCTTACAACGGGGGAAGCGTAGTGCGGACAATGGAGGTCGCGTGAAAAACATAAGGTATACCGCGCTCATTCCAGGTATTCATAAAATCAGACCTATTTCATACGCAAAATAAACTATGAAAATTTTAATTCGGTATTCTTTGACGGTTATGGCAATGTCTTCCCCGATGAAAGATTTGAGGACGTGCATTAAATATAAATTTCACTCGATGAAATAGACAATAGTCGCGTAACAAACAACAATTTAATTCGTCGTTGACTTCCGAGAAAAATCAATCTCACCACATCCGAATTCAGTGAAACTCCGACTTTCCATCAGCTGTGTGTTGAATACCATATTGATGACGATAAACCCTCCCCCGCGTTGGCGAATGCTCAAGAAAGATGAATTGGGAAGAGTGCGCATTCCATCTCCCTTTCGACGCGGCCACCAGTCGGCATGGCATGACATTCCGCACTCCAGACACTTAAAAAAATAATGAGTGAAACTTCCAGACCCTTCGGTGAGGTGCTAAGGGAACACCTGATGTAGACGAAATTTTTTGGCGGCACCGCCTACAGTTTAAAATGCGGCAACGGAGATTTCCTTCCCAGTGCTCAAAACGCGAGACCACTTTCCCCCTGGGTTCGCCACCGCCACGCCTCAGATCCACGTCCATCCACGCTCTCTTATCAGTGAAAAAGAGAGTAGAAAGAAACAAAAGATTCCGTCACACTCTGCTCAGTCCCGCATGCTTCGCAGGTCACATCAGTCTCACCTGTGACTCGCCCACCGCCCGCCTCCGCGCCACGCGATGAATAAATGTACACACACCAGAGGGTTCTTTTCGCCCAACGTGGTCACTAAAGTATCGCGCGTGCACGCATGATCGAGCGGCTAGGAATGTATACACCCCCCCCCCCCAATGGTTCAAAGCAGTCTTCGGTCGAACTCTTTAAAATGCTATTGAATGGGGTGGGTGACGATGTTACCACTTAACGGCTTTTGGGTGTTTGCGCAGAAGGATAAAAATTATTTTATTCGACTTCGAGAAGAATACAGCTCTCCGCCGTTAACTCATGGCGATATATATATATATATATATATATATATATAAAACACTTTTTGAAAGTCTCACGGACGTGAATAATAATGTATATATACATATATGGGGAGCGGGGTTAGACCAGAGGTCGAGTGTCTACCTGTGGAGCCGAAGGTCGCCCAAATTATTAGAAAAAGTTCGTTAATGGTTTTTCGGAACGAGGCAACCACACATTAACAGGAAAAAATACAAAAATGGTATTATAATAACGGAACGAGGCAACGCGAAAAATAGACTCCTACTCAAAAGCTACCCTGAACCCATGGTGAAAGGCAGCAGTTTCACCATTAGGCACTGGTGGAGCGGACCGAGTGGGTCGGCCCGGCATCAGCGGCCACAGCTGCGGGCGAGAGTGAAGTGCACGGTATCTGTCGCAGTACTGCGTTGTGAAAGGCAACGGGAAACAACCACATTATCCTCACTAAAATATCCAGCCTTGCCTTGCATTCAAATATAGTTGAATGGAAAGATCTGGGCTGCAGTAAACCAATCCTAGGATTAAAATACTGATGATTACATATATACTAAAAAAATATATATATATATATATATATATACATTATATTTATAATATATTTATATATATTGTGGGTCGCGGTAGTCCAGGGGGTAGAGCATTGGACTACTGACCGGAGGGACCCGGGTTCGATTCCCGGGCAAGGCACTCTGGGCACCTGCACATTGAAATAGATATAAGGAAAAGGAAAGGGAACACACAAAAAAGACTGGTCCCGGTCAAGGAAATATTTTTGTGCTCGTGATCTGCTCGATTCTGCCTTCCCCATCTCTCCTGTTGTTCCCCTTCCGGAAACAAATGTTCTTTCTGCAGGCATGAAGTTAATTCGGCAGATAACCCGTGGTTTGAAGAATACAGAAGCGAGAGCTGATTTACCACTCGGGAATAGAGGCATCAGTGGACGGGGGCGTAAAGTTCCCTTGAAAGGGCCACAGTGACTAGTTCCCTCAAAATTGGTCCAAAATCCCGCTTTTGTACAGGGTTCAATCACATCAAACCTTATACTGTTACTGTTTAAAAGAATTAAAATCCTATTACAAAGATACTTTTCTTCATTAGCCTAAAATACCAATTTCGGTCAATGGTCCGAAATCTGAGAAGGGAGACGAATACACATGCTCTCTTCTAGTAACGGTCCTGATTGAGAGGAGAATTGGACACTGTTTAACTGTTACATTGTCTGAACTAGTTCCTGTTACTAGTTTGATGTACCATGCATTAGTCACCATTGAACGGTACTGGTCTTTCTTTAATGCCGTTTTATCATAAAAAAACGACCGTATGCCCCATATAACCATTAAACACATAATGCTTTAAGTATTCTCCCCGAGCGGTGGGAAATTTTCCCAGTGCATGGTCCATCCGAAAAAAAAACAAGAAATGTCTATCCTTCAACCCTACCTCCGCTTCAGAATGTAAATATGCGAAAGCAAGCTCGACCTCGGAATGTTTTTTTCCTAACTCTCCTTCCTCTCCCAATTCTGCATGCGTAAGTAAGACGGCGACCACACGCGCAACACGGGCGCAATTAAGGGGAAAACAATAGCACGAGTGAAAGACAAGAGGCGCGCCTTTGACCTCGCTCGTGTTTCTGCCGTTTCGAAATCCCCGGGACTCGGCGACGCGCGAAATTCGCGCCGGGAGTCGTTCACACGGCCCAGCCTTCACTCCGATACCGCCGCCGTTGTCTCCGTCAATCCCATCGATGATCTGACTGGGTGGCGGCACGCGACCCTTTATTTTATTTAATTTTTATTATTGTTCGGAAGCCTTCACCCGTCCGCACGTGCATGTGAATGAATGGGGCCGCGAAGCAAACCACGAGTGTGTACCTGTAGATATGCACATCGCGATAGCAGCGTCGGGACGCTTCGTATAGCCTCCTAGGCACGCTTAAGCACACGCACAAGGCATGTTTTTGTGGGCTTCAAGACGAATGAAAAAATAAGCAAACTCTAAATAATTATCTTGCGACTTTTAAGGTAGATACGCAACTTAACAGCATTGTTTTCCTATTCAGAGTGATCCCTCACTGAACACAGAACTAAGGAGTTGGGCGTTTGGATTTCAACTGCAACTGAGCGTGAAAACCATTCCGTATTTAGGGTTTTTAACATCACTTCAAAGTGTTTAGTTTTGCCACAGAACAATCGCGGAAAATTGAAACGCAACCTAGGTTGTAATTATCGTTGGGCGTATTAACAAGAAAACCATTGTTGAATTTAACCATTAAAATAATTCGTAAAAGTCAAGATCTCGTGCTTCACAATGTGATGTACAGCATGGAAGGAATTATTATTTTGTAAAAAAACGATGATTTAAACCTTGCGGTTTTGTTTTTTTAGTTTGTTTTTCTATATTTGAAGCTTTCGCTGCGGGTCGCTACGCTACGTACATGTAGATAGTCATCATATTAAGGGGCATAGTTTCTTGTTATTGCCGTTTATTTACGCCGTATTTGCACAACAATTCCTCAATTAAATTCATCGTTTAATTAGTTCCATTAAAATTAGAAAATTAATTGTGAAACTCATCTTCAAGTGTTAATGCTTTAATCAAGAAAGGAGTTTTTCGTCAACTCTAAATTGAATGCTGGGTAATAATAATGATGCTTTTGTTCTCCTATCATTGTTTTCGCCATCGGCCGAGTTGAAGGTGTTGGAAATTAATTAACAGCTGGTGAATCTTCACCAAGGGCAGGTTAAAACGATTGACTGGCCGCACCAAACTCGACTTTTTGCGGGAAATCCCGAAACTCCCAAGGAGAGAATCCACCATTCGAAGGAACTTTTCCTGGGGCATCTTTCTGTCTTTCTCGCAAGACCGGACAAGCAAAATGGGCATTGATGAAATAATTGTTTCTGGAATAAAATTTCTTTTCACCTTCATTATTTCTGCAGTGCGGACGAAAGCGAGCCCGAAACCATTTTCTTTGTTTAATAACGTTCGCGCGTTGAATTCAAAATATAAGCGGGAAGGTTACGAGGTGGTTGGGAGAAGAGAGAGCAAAGAGCGGGGAAAAACTCAAAATTTTTCCTCCAGGCTAATTATCTGAATTGAATAGGTGCTTCCGACGGAAAGAGACGCGATAAGCTCCACTGCCCTGCTTCTCATAGAGGACTGAGAGGGAGGGAAAGAGTTTTTGAAGGAGGATGTAAAGGAGGGCGGGAAAACCTCGGAGGCTAACTCCTCGCGGTATGCCTCTGTTTCTGCGTATTATAGCTCGCTCGATGCCTGGGGCGAGTGGCAAGCGACGGAGAGAGAAGAGATGACCGGGGAGGGAATGAGGACGCTTTGGATTGACGAGAATTTATGAGTGGAAACAGCGTTATCGTTTCTTTGACCGCACGTTTCAATCAATTCCAATCCAACATCTGCACTTCCCTTGCACCTACACTGAATACAGCCCCAGAAATGCCCACGTTGGTTAATAAAAGAAACAGCTGCGATTATTGTCGTCGTTTCATACAATATGACAGTCCAAAGTTCGTAAAACGTATTTCCAATGCTGCTACATCTAAATGATAAACTGGAAGCCACCGGCATGATATGTGTCAAGGGATTCACCCACACCAGGAATTCACAAGAATTGAGGTCACGTAGCGCGCATGAAAAGCTGGTGGTTACCAAAAAACTTGTCATATTACGCAATGGAAAAAATTATCTTCGTCATAGTATACGTGGAGATGGATCGTCACAATTAGGAGATATATCATGAAAAAAAAGAAAAAAAAAGCTCGCTAAAAAAATAATATTTATTGCATATTAAGCAAGATTAAAACCAATATCATACACGAAAGGATAAAAAATGCCTATACCGGTGAAAGCTGGTTCTTATAGGTGATTCCCAAAACTATGCGTGAGAAATAAACGAAACAGAATAAAAAACCTATTAAATCAATGCGATGTTATTTATTCTCTAGTCGATGTGGATCGTATGTTTCTTTCTCTTATTTCCCCCTCAAAAAAATCCTAAACGTATCCGTTTTGCATATATCGTATTACTAACTTTGAACAAAGTTTCCTTAAGAAAATTCGATACGCTTGACTCACGAGTCGTTTCGGGGGCGTGATCCACAAGTTATCCGCTTGTCTTTGGTTGGAAAACATGCTGCAATTTAAAAATAGGTGCAGGAAGTAGACGGTTTAAATACCATAGTAAAAGCCGATCTCTCTTTGGCCGATACAACACCCTCCCAAATGATCTGTTATAATGGACAAAATATAGTGAATGTCACACATTTGAACAGCAGAGAACCTAATATATTACTTAATATCAACTTCCTTGTTGTCGTGAAAAAATTAATATCATGAAATGGCAGGTAATCTTATGAGAGCGGGAAGCAATTTTCAACCGAGCCCTGTGCTCTCTCGCATGTCTCAGAGAACTGGTCGGCGCATTCTTATTTCGTATCGGCCACTATATGACCTAGATGTAGACCAAATTGAAAAGTTTACTCAATTTGAATGGAAGTTTTGAAATTACGAAGAAATCTCACGGGATTTTATGAAACTTTGCTGTCTGTTGGAATTCTCACGCTAACGGAATAACGATAGGATACATTTTAAAAGAAGTTTGCCAATGAGATTTAATTACAACATATCTAAATAACTAGGGCCTAGACAAACTGTCTCAAGATATCATTGCTGAAAGTAATTAAAATTTGTTTTGTGACTATGCACTTGACTGAAATTTGCTCAACGAGAGCTTGTAATGTGTGGCACAGAATAAATATTTATTTAATTTTTCAAAGGAATAGCGAATTTCGCTGGCATCCTACGTATTTTTCTCGTCCACTCCTGAAGAGCGCGAAGCATTTTCTCCTGACTTTTAGAATACACGAATTCTTATTCCACTCCCGTCGTCCAACTCTTCGTGAATGAAGTCACGATGGCGTATTTTGAGCACGAAGAGCTCGGACAAGTAAGGAGTCCACGCTTTTGCACGGAATAACTGACGTTAGTGCTTAGTGGGGAAGGTATGAAGACTCAAGTTCGCACTCGCAGTGAAGAGAAATGAATGTCGCTCAAGTGGCCCGATAATTGTTTTTCACGAACTTCATATAGCAATACAGACGTGAGTCTGTCGAAGAAACTGAGGGAACGCAATGATACACGTATTGTAGATAAGTACTACAAAAATCCTTTCACACTGCCGTGAAAACTACTAGATTAAACGAAGTTTTTTTCCGCCAAGTTCCACCGAATTTCGCCTGATCTCTGGATCTTCTTTTCGTCATTCAAATGGAATTGCTTTCGTGTGGGCTGGCTCGTGAATAAAGTTCTAAATCCCCCCGCCAAGGACCTAAATTCTCCCCTTAGCGCTGACACAGTGCCGACCGAGTAACAGTAACAACCTAACTGTACGGCTGTATAAGATTAGGTTTGCAGATGGCATCGAGTCACACTTACGGAACTGGCATTCATTCTTATTGTGTGACGATGACCTTGGGATAGGAAACATTCGGAGGCCAAATGTGCACCAAACATTCCTATTACCGCAAATCCAGCCGAATGTTGCCTATCTATTCGAGCGTTGTTTTAGATATTGTATCTCGACGTTTATTAGATTCACGAAACAAAATAATCGCCTTAATGAGTCGTCTAAGGCCGTAATGCGTTACCGACGAATGTATTTGTGCCCGGCGCGCTGGAAAGAGACGGGCGTCACTTGGACTACAAAATTTACATACCTTGAATTGCTTAACAGCTACAAGTCTTGGAACATTATTTAAGGCTGATTAACTGAGGAATAATTTTGACTATGCAGAATGAATCTTGGCGATCGTAGGAACGCTGCTGAAAGCGACCGTAAGTGACTAATTTGTCCACCGCATTTTTTTTAAATATCGTCAATAAGATGACCGATTCTCATTAATTATTTGTTCGAGTAGTAGTTTTTAGGGGAGGCGACCGACAGCTAAGGTCATTTGCGCCATTAGGAATATCTTTCTCTGCCTGGCTTCTGCCGAGAACAGACGTGCTCGAGCTCGCTCCCTAGAACCGGTTCGACCCTACCTGAGACTACCTGCGTGCCTGCTGTTACTTCTGTGTTTGTTCTTCCCTAGTGAAGTGTAGTTTAGTGTTAGCTTTAATTTTGTGAAATAGTTAGTTTATTTAGTTTTTGTGCTGTTTGTTATTAGTTTTTAATAGTTTGGTGGTATTCCTAGTGGGTACTCTTAGTGGCTTGCGGTGGTTTTTGTCCGTCGAATCTAATTGGTTATCGGTGAGTGTTTTATTTTCTTTACCATCTTTTTTCTTTCCTTTCTTTACTTACTTACAAAGCGTAACTTATTGATTGAGCTAAATTTAACTAACCCCTCTTAGAAATTTTAGCATAGTGTATACAAGTTAGCTTTTGTTGGGAACTCAGTAGTTTAATTAGGATGGCTTCATCTAGGTCCCCTGTCGCCATGCTCGAAGGCACTAGCGAATGCGCGGCTTTAAGGGCCCGTATCGTCATGCTGGAGAGAATGGTGCGGGAGCTTCGATCGGAGATCGCCGGCCGGAGGGCTCCCCTCGGGAGAGATGGTGCTCGGGGTGGGAATACGAAAACCCGCCACGCCCATATGGGTGCACGGATTCGTCCGAATGCTACACGTGGCTGGGCGATTAGAGACCTACCCCGTGTCCCATCTCCCAACGAGGGAGTGTCTCACGTCCGTAGGTCAGACGATTGGGGGGTTGTCTCTCGAGGCAAGGGGAAGGTAACGCTGCGGCGTGGATTGGACTCTGCGGAGGCAGATACCATCCCCGTCTCCAACAGGTACCAGGTGTTGTCGGATGACAGCACCACCGTACCTGCAGCCCCTACCCCTACTCCGAGGGCACTGCCTAGGGTAAGACGTCAGGGAACGGGAAGGGAGGGAATTGTAGTAATAGGTAGCTCGAATGTCCGTCGTGTAATGGTCCCATTGAGGGAAAGGGCGCGCCGCGTAGGCGCCGATCAACGGGTGACCGCCTGGTGTATACCAGGCGGAGGAGTCCCTCAGGTGACGAAGGCGATCGAGGCGGCGGTCAAAGGCACGAAGTGCTCTAGGCTGCAGGTCGTGGCCCATGTGGGCACCAACGACGTCACGGACCGTGGATCCGAGGAGGTCCTCCGTTCCCTTAGGGAACTGAGCTCCGAGGTGAAGCGCGTCCAGGGCGTCGAGGGGGTTCGGCTGGGACTAACGGTCTGCAGCATCGTTCCGAGGGAGGATCGCGGGTCTCTGGTTTGGAGCCGAGTGGAAGGCATAAACCAGAGACTATCGAGATTCTGCTCGGACATAGGAGCCTCCTTCGTCGACCTGAGACCAACCCTCCGATCTTGCAGGACTCCCCTTAACCGATCTGGGGTCCATTACACGGCGGAAGCGGCGAGTAAGGTAGCGGATAGGATACTCGACCACTGTAGGCCTTTTTTAGGATAGAGGGCAGGTCACTTAGTGGGTCAATAACATCTGGGGATAGCGCGTATAATATTATTAATAAAAATATAAAAGTCATTGACAACACTGGCATTGATTTAGAAAGACATGTGACACGCACTTCCCCACAAAGGCGTCCTAAATTACAGTCAGGCACAAATAAGGACGTTATTCAACATCAAAATAATTTAACTATACTTGTTATAAATTGCAGAAGCCTCAAGAACAAATCAGCAGATCTAGAACACATAATCCAAACTCATTCCGCTGATATAGTATTAGGCACAGAGAGTTGGCTGTGCAATGATATTAATGACCAAGAAATTTTCCCAATAGATTTCAAAGTTTACCGACACGATAGAGATACAAGACCCGGAGGAGGGGTTTTCGTGGCAGTTAAAAGTCATTTTGAAAGCAGGCAAGTTTCATTTGAGAATAATAACATAGAAAGTGTTTGGTGCACCTTACTACGGACCAATCAACCCAACATAAATTTATGCTCTTTCTACAGACCTCCAGACTCAGATTTGAAAACACTTCACACCCTCAACGATCAAATTCACAAGTTTACACGTAAATATAATAACAGCATAAACATAATTGGTGGCGACTTTAACCTCCCAGGTATAGATTGGGACAGCAATATCGTTAAATCTGGGACCCGCGATCGCGAATCTTGCAATTCCATGATAAAATTGGTTCAAAGAAACTCCCTTCATCAAGCAGTACGCATGCCCACCCGTGGAAAAAACATATTGGATCTATTTCTTACAAACACGCCGGAACGTATTATTAGTGTATCAACTGATGAGGGCTTGAGTGACCATAAAGCAATTAATGTCCATTTGGACATAGCAATAAAAAAGATTGTTAAACCAAAAAGAAAAATTTATAATTACCATAAAGCAGACTTTGAATCTTTTGCCAATCAATTAAACTCTTCACTACCCGAGTTCAAAACCCGCTTAAGTCATGTCAACGTGGAAGAAACTTGGACAGAATTTGTCAATATCATGCAAAAAGGAATCGTAGATTTCATACCTATAAAATACGTTAAAGCAAATCGCGACCCCAGGTGGTACAATAAAGACGTTAGAAAAGCCCTTCGAAAGCAGAGAATGCTACACTCTAGGGTAAAGAGGGCAGGCGTGAACACATCATCTCCTGAGAATACACAATTATGGGACACATATAGATCCTCTAAAATTGAAACCAAAAAACAATTACGTAGCGCCTTACTGGAATTTAAACGCAAAGTACTTTGCGAGCACTTGGACACTGACCCCAAAGCTTTCTGGTCATATGTTAGGGAAGTAAATGGGAGTAAACAAACCGTGGCTTGCTTAAGGGATTGTAGCAATGTAATTCATACAGACAGCGAGGTTAAAGCTAACATCTTAAATTCATTCTTCCAAAGCGTTTTCTCGAATGATGTTGCCACCGCATATCTCCAAGAAACAATACATACTCCACCCATGGAAAAAATAACAGTGGACCAACAAGGAATTCTAAAATTACTTAATGAGATTAAACCCAACAAATCCCCGGGTCCCGAAAATATACCAGCTAGGGTGATTAAACATTTAGCTCCAAACATTGCCCCGTACCTTGAATTTATATTTAACAAATCCCTCACAGAGTGCAAAGTACCTAAGATTTGGAAAGCCGCGCAAATAACGCCTATTTTTAAAAGTGGTGACAGGGAGGATCCCAGTAATTACAGACCTATATCTCTCACTTCTATCTGTTGTAAAATCTTAGAGCACATAATTGTCAGTTCAATAATGAGACACCTTGACAATATTAACTTTTTAAGTGACAATCAACACGGATTCAGGAAAACCCGCTCCTGCGAGACCCAATTAGGATTATTTACACATGATTTACTTGTAGCTGGTGAGAGAGGTAGGCAAGTGGATGCCATCTTCTTAGATTTTCAAAAGGCATTTGATAAGGTCCCACATGGTAAACTCATTCATAAATTAAAGGTCGCGGGTATAAACAAGGGCGCTATAAGTTGGGTTAAAGATTTTCTTTCAGAGCGGGAACAGAGGGTAGTCCTTGATGGCGCTAGTTCCGACAGCGTTCGAGTCACGTCGGGGGTACCTCAGGGAAGTGTGATCGGGCCGTTACTTTTCTTGATTTTTGTTAACGATTTGAACCGCGAAGTGAAAAGTAACATTAGGATGTTTGCGGATGACACGGTGATCTATCGGGAGATATCTGGGGATGAGGATCGTTTTATTCTAGCGCAGGATTTAGATTGCATTACTAAATGGTGTTCTAACTGGGGATTGACTCTAAATTATAATAAATGTTCAGTGATAAATTTCTTTAAAAGATCAACGGGATTTGCTTACAAATTAGCTGGAGGTGACCTAGCAGTAGTTGATACGGTAAAATACCTAGGTGTCACATTCACTAAAGACTTAACTTGGGGGACTCACATACGTAAAGTCTGCGGTCAAGCAAATAAAAAATTGGGATTCATTAGACGCATTGTCGGCAAAAGTGACTCAAAGGTCAAGGAACGTTGTTACCACGCTCTTGTAAGGCCTCATTTAGAATACGCATGCAGCGTGTGGGACCCGAGTGAAAAAGGTCTCATTCGGGAAATTGAGAAGGTTCAACGCCGGGCAGCCCGTTTTGTAAAAAATTCCTACGATAAAACGCAAAGCGTTACCGAAATGCTCATGGATTTGGGGTGGGAATCATTAGAAGAGAGACGATTCAATGCAAGACTGAAATTATTAAATAAATTCAGATCCGCATGTTTCAGCACCGAGGTCTCGCAGATTATTCGTACTCCTACATACATTGGTCGCTTGGATCATGCATATAAAATTCGGGAAATAGATGCCAGGACTAGCCGACTCAAGGACTCCTTCTTCCCACGGACAATACGGGATAGCAACTGTAGGATTATAGATAGTAAAAATTCCACTTGCCACCCTCAGTGTCTAAAAAATAATTAGTCGTATTTAAATGCATGCTCTTCCACTAACCTTATGTGTTTTGTTATAATAACCCATTCTTTCCGCATGACATCATTCGTGTTCTGTTCATCTGTTTTTAAGTTTCCCTTTCAGTCCCTCTTCCCTCCCGGCGGGGGGAAATTCCTGCTACCTGCAACGTTGGGTCGAATTCCCTTCCTTTTACTGTCTCTTTGGGGGGTTGAGTGTTTTGTGGTGCATTTTCATGTGGTAGTGATGTTTCACATTCTTGCTTGTTGTGTCCTGGCTTGCGTGTTTTAGGATGGCTTTCGTGCTGTATCCTGGGGTGCAGTTTTTTGTTGTTTGGCGGTGTATGTGTTTGCATGAGTATTGGATGGAGGGAGTTTTGCATGAGTGTGTGCGCTGCTGGGGTGTAATTTTCCGTGTTGTTTTTTGCATGTGGTATTTTTCGTTTTTACGGTTGGTGACCTAACACCCCCCGCCACACGCCCTTGCGGCGGCTTGCGGGGTATTATGTAGATGTAGATGTAGATGAATGGACGGGAAAGGATGAAGGGTGAAGAGAAACCCGGCGTCGGCATTAGCCTGCTCTTGTCGAAAGGCGCCAAGGGGTCCCATCCGATGGACGTCGTACTTTCTCAAAGTGCTCTCCACACAGCAACCCAAGTAGGGTCCGGGATGTCAACCCGGGTCCTCTCGGTGGGAAGCGTGTTCGCTAGCCACCGCACCATCTCCATCCCCTAATTTGCTCGACCTGGATTTTTTCGTCACTTTTATGTTGAATGAAGTACGACCAATCCGCCCTATCTCAGTCCTCTTCATTATTTCATGACAAAATATGAATTATAACGATAATTTTATCAGAAAAAGGCTACTTGGAGCTCTTTAACCAAAAATAATCTTGTCAACCCTACTGCCATACAACATGAACATTCCGAATGTGCACCTATATTCGGCAGGATTCAGACTCGCCAGCGACTCGTCGGGATCATTTAAATTTCAAGCGCAATGAAATGATCGTTGTAAATGGAAAACTGCATTAGTCTCACAAACCCGATGAGTCCCATAATCTCAAGAGATCTTCAAAGCGTATAACCGTTAATCACGCCGCAAGAACACATAACTTGCCCTAAAAGGGAGACGGATAAATGGGAAGACAACTTAATTTATAGTCCTGGAATTGGCGTGAGAACACCGTTGAAATTACTGCATGTAGAGTAGGAAAAACACTGGGATAACATTCTCATCGTAGCGTCGTTGTGTTAAATAGTCCGCATCTCAAACCATAACTCATGACATGCGGCCTACGGTCTTTCGGGGAGACGGCGGCAGGATGGCGCGCGTTGCATATGCTTCTCTCGAACGGAATAATTTACTAACTTCACACAGCGTCGTAAATGTAGGACTTAACGGTTTGGAAACGATGGCATGCAGATGGATGAAATAGAATGCATGTATAACGCGCTGGGGATGACTTGAAAATCTGGAAAAGAGCCGAAAATGTACTCATTTTTCTGTACAATAAGGTTAGAACGAAAGTCCCTGCTAAGGATATGTACATCGTCGAAATAAAACTCATGGTTAAGCATAATTTAATTTAAACTTGAAGTATATCATTTAATTACTTGTTTTAGTACAGTTAGATTTACTAAAACTACCGGTACGTTTCAGCGACCTTATGTATCATTTTGTAGGTTGTCTTTTCAAGTTGGTGAAGTAAAATGCTTCCCACGAACCAATATGCGATCGTGATTAGAAATTCAATACTTGGTTTACCCTTGAGTAAATTAGTCCAGCATCTGGAAAAAAACGAACGACTCAAAAACTCCTCGTTTAATTCATATCCGTAATGGAAACAAACAGTTCTGCTGCTAAACGGAATCTAAATAATGTCCAGCTTCTTCAGGTAAAATCGGCCAAAGAGGACGAAGCTATTCTCCCGGCGGCTCTATGTCATGATTTAGCGCGCTTTCTCGTCGCGCCTTCCTCTGAGATTCCAAGAAGAAACCAAGTAACTACTGTTCAAGGAGATGGATAGCACTGTTTCGACATTCAATTGGGAGTTCGGTGTCTGAAAGAGACCGAAGGCTATTAGGGGACGAATTTTTGAGGAGACGACCTCGGTCATGCCATTTGGGGGAAGTAAAAAAGAAGACGCGTGGCCCAAATAGGTGCATGGACGGACCTAGTATGGCGTTCCAAAAATTCCCGTGACGTTTCGGGGAAAATGTAAGAATAGGATATTGGGAAGGAGTCACGTGCTATCGACAGCTTCCTTTCCGGAATAGTAGGGCGCGTTTGCTTTCGAGAAATCCCGCAAGCCGCACAAGATGATTCTCCGACGAATGAACCGATGCATGGGAGGGGGCAAAAGAAGATATTAAACTATGACGACTTGAGCTGTGGATGCTACAGGTGCTTTGGAATTACCCAGTTTTAACCAGCCAAATTCTCAAGCTATTCTGAGTGAAAATTGCAGTCGGGTAAACTTAAACGCAGAGGAGAATCGAAATTCCACTGGCCTTGACTGAAAACATGACTAAAAAGCCCTAGTATATTCTTGAATTTTTAGAAATAGGCTGTAAAAACGGTTGATTTATGATAGCGAAATTAAGTTATTTAATTGATACTTTCTCGCATTACATGAAGTGCGTAGGTTTTTTAACTTAAGTTCCCACTCCCTCAGAACTCACATTTTCCATGCAATTTAATGAATTTTCCAGGGCCAGAATTTCATTTCGCCTTACTTTTTCCCAGATGCCCCAACCTGAATCTTTCAGTATTGTAACGATCCTGGTTGATTCTAGATTTTTTTCCCGTGGAACCTCGCCAAACTTTGCCCGCAAGTTACCGATTTCTACAAAAGTTTCGCGCCCGTACGAAAGTTTTCGGCAGATGGAATGAGGAGACGTCGATGAAGAATCATCGAAAAAAGAATTCATCCGGCTGGCCTATAAACGGGGCGATTAAAACCCATCCCCCACCCCATCTTTTTTTCCCATCCCCACGGGCGACAAAAAAAAAGGAAATTGAATGAAGAGTTACTTTATGGCCCATCACTGACAGTCACGTCCATTTTCCGGATCCTCGGAAAAGGCACTCTCCTACAATCGGAGACAACTGGACCGTGATATTCGAAGGGTTTCGGAAAAGACGAGTTTCATTCTCGTTTTGAAAACCGTGCCTTCACTTCAGCCACGCTCCGCAGTGCTCTCTAGCGCGCACGCCCTACGCGCTTTCTACTTTACCTCCACTACTTACATACACTGATATATTTTTTTTGACGACCTCTCATTTCACATTTTTACTCTCGGAAGTCGTGCCTACCTTAAAGAAGGCTGATTTCTCTGTGAGCAGCCGGTGAAGTCGCTTCTCTCTGAAGCAGTCGGGAGGGGTTGAAGGTTCAAAATCGACGGTGTTTGAGCGTATTTCAGAGTGTGCTTTGTGGAGCATAAACTCAAATGAAAATTAAATGAGAGGAGAACGTGGATATGGGGAAAAAATTCTTCCGGGGACACCCTGGTGGTGGTGCGTGTGAGGGAGAGAAGGGTGTGTGGGCACCGTCCCTTCACCTGCGCCCTTCACGGAGATAAGTGAGCGTCGCTCGAGTTTGCAAGAAGGCCGACGCACGCTGAGTACCAGAGCGCTTTCGCCGATCGGTTCCAACCATCCGAGACCTCGGGTGCACATGATACTTACCCCCTTGTGCCTCGGATGGAACTTTTTCGATGGAAGTGACACCCCAAAGAAGAACTCCGTATTCTACCACACTACCCAGCCCATCGTCGACTCCATTCGCTGTCTCTGTACCCGGCCCGACTCAGTCGTCTTGCGGGTGTCGCTGATGAGTTAAAACAACTCCCGGCCAATACAAAAACGATTGTGGAAACGTTACACAGGATTCAATTTTGAGTGTGAAAACAGATTAGGGGAGAAACGATGTTTCCTATTCTCGTGCACCACTCTTGGTTTGAAAATCCACGGCCACAATGAGGAATTATTTGGTAATTGTACTTAAGATACTTAAGTTTATGACCGTTTTAACGATGCCAGCTACCCTAACGATAATTATCCTCAAGGAGGCATTACCCGACGGAAAGGCATCGGTCCATCAATTTATTCCGTTCCCTTTATGTCGAAAATACCGTAAAGATAATTTCATCGCTCCGTGGTTACTTTTCTTAATTGTGGTGAGTGTAGATGTGTTGCCTCGTTTAATGAAAATTTACGGTTTTTGTTTTTTCCTCAAAATCCCCAATGGCGTGAATCCGTGAAGCGTTCAATGAGTGTCGGAAACACAGTTACTAATACGCACGGGAGGGCATACTGGCGCTGTTGGCACATGGTAAATTGAAAGCTCCACCTCCGTGATTCAGCATTATGAGGCTCGAGGTCCCATAGATACTGCACAAAAACATATCCTGCGCGGACGAGAAATGAAACATCAAATACCACGGGGGAGTCAGTATTTCACTAGAATTACACTTTACACCGACTTGATAACTACTGCAAAACGCCCATTTGCCTGGTTACAGGGTGACATGTAGATGTCTAAATAAAGCTATTAAAAATTATAAGTGAAAATATTATGCTCGAGGTTACATCACCGCGATGTTTTATTTTAACCTTTCGCCTCGTAATATATTTTCAAAGAATAAGAATAAAATGGAAAAAGAAACTTTTCATTAATGTAGATGTATAAAAACAACTGATGGCGTAAAAGACAATATAAAAAGAGAACATGCTAAATTAATTGTAATACACTATATGCGGAGAAAAAAGTAATTGATTCAGAGTAATGCCATGACAATTCATAGACTGCAATAGAGAATTATAAAAGGAGATTTAGACGATGAGAGTGATGAACCAAGTGAATACTTCGTGTATGGTGCGAGATCGAAACTCTTCGCGTACCGTCCACGCCTGTCTGCATCCGAGGCCCTGCGTTCCACCATGTAAAAATGCCAATGTATCTTTCCACTAAATTTTTATCCGGTACAACTAGTTTCGACGCATCGGCGCCATCCTCGGGTACAAACTAGCGTCGAAACTAGTTGTATCGGATAAAAATTTAGTGGAAAGATACATTGGTATTTTTAGTTAAGTGATAATGGATTTCTACAAAGTTAAGCCTGAAAACATCGAAGATATCAAGAAATTCAAAGCTGAAACTCAGACCACGATTCACCCCTAGAGGATTCCTTGCACGGGGCCCATCAGGTCCAGATGCGGAACCCGTTTAAACTAGAATTTTCCAGGAATGCTCGACGTCACCAGTTTTGAAGTATGGATTGCGTGCGCAGAACCCATGCCAATTTGTCAACTTCAATACACCATTTCTCGTTTTACATCGTAAATGACAATATGCTGATTTCAATGTTGATTTTATATTGCCTTTTGGCAGAAAATACATTATTGATAAAGCGGAGACATTGTTGGAAAGGAGAAGTCTCCGGTTCCTTCTTGCTAGTCCTCTGTATTCTTTCCTTGTTGTTTTTATTTCTTCAAAAACTGAATGTTCATTTTCGGCCGACTGCAAGCTGCATTCGCACCAACTCGGTGTAGCCTATATTGTGGCATTAACTTCATGGTAACGATATTTTAGTCCGCATCCGCTGGCGACCTGAAGGTCTCAAGTTGAAAGCGCCAGCGCGGATTTTGTCTTGTGTGGCTAAGTTTGATATTATAAATCATTAAATGGGTTTAAAAAGGTCTGAACCTTCGCATATCTGGAATTAACAGGAAAAACTT
Source organism: Hetaerina americana (assembly GCF_022747635.1). Taxonomy (NCBI): domain Eukaryota; kingdom Metazoa; phylum Arthropoda; class Insecta; order Odonata; family Calopterygidae; genus Hetaerina; species Hetaerina americana. The sequence goes on along the minus strand of NW_027286874.1, from coordinate 63,331,863 downwards.
TATTTATTCATTTATTTATATACCCTGCAAGCCACCGCTAGGGTGTGTGGCCGGGGGTGAATATACATCAGAATAAATTTACCCGAACATGATTCCACCGCGGTCAAACAATGTTAGTATGATCCCCTATCGTTCGTGGAAAAAATGACATCTTGAATCCATCTTTTCTACGCTTAATCCTTCTAATTTTGACATATCGTCTACTGTAGTACGATGGGGGTAACAATTCATTTTCAACATCACTGCTAAAGAAACCTTCCCATTTATGCAAGAACTGCAATCTGTAATTTAACCTTCGCTCCATGAGTGATTCCCAGCCTAGCTGTTCTACTATTTTGGATATGCTAATAAGTTTATCATAACAATGTTTCACAAATCTAGCTCCTCTACGCTGCTCGCGATCCAATTCGGAAATCAATCCAACTTCTTGAGGATCCCATATACTTGCAGCATACTCTAAATGAGGCCTAACCAATGACAGATAACATTTCTCTTTGACCTTTCATGACATTTACCAAGCACTCTTCTGCTAAATCCAAATTTTTTGTTAGCTTGTCCACATAATCCCCGTATGTGTTTCACCCAAGAGAGATCGTGAGTGAGGGTAACGCCGGGGTAATTAATTGAGTCTGAACATTCCATTTCGGTATTACCAATGCAGTAGGCGTGGGAATTGCTCTTTTTCCAAAAAAATTATGGCTGCGAGTTTTTTAAAGTTTAATTCTAATTGCCAAGTCCATTGACTAAGTCCATTAGTGAACCCTCACGTGAGAAGATTAAAATTGCCCAGTCCCTTAGACAATAAACGCAACGATGTAAGGAAGTACTTCGCCGAGTTGGCTTTTCTTGAGCGGAACTAGAATAAAATGACGCCAGCCATGAATTACGTCTTTGGTCGCAGAAGAACCTGTATGGTATTGCAATCAGTATGATGGTTATAGATTCACTATCGTGATATGAATAAACGGTACCCACCCTAAAGCTTTCGAATGCCATGTATGGATCAGGACAAAACCGTCAGATACGTCCCCGTTAGTAACGGTGTAAACCAAAATCACAGTCACTAACCTGAATGTCGGTTTTATAGGTTATGATAGAGGTCAACTGGAACGTCCCAGGATTCATGAAACTAAAGACATTATGAGCTACGGGTGGGGAGTGCAATTCTTTTCTCGGCTGGATTTGAAATTTCCCAGAAACTCTTGGTTTTCGTTGAAAATGCTTTAAGGAATCACGTGGGTTTGGAACCGAGACCCCCGAGTGGAAAGATCTTTCCATTAAGGTCCCCGCGTCGCAAGTAATGGTATGCGATACAAAATTTGTGAGATCCGTGAGGAAGCGAGAGGATTTGGCAGAATTTCTCAAGAGGTGAATCCAAACATTTACGAATGGATAGCTCTGCATTACTTTCAGTTACTTCAACAAGTAGAAAAGAGGTAGATGGTCTCTCTGAACAAGTGACATGGAATATTTTTCCACGCGAGACTTCCGGCGATCTCAACCGTAGCCCACATTACCGTCTTCAAAAAAACATTCATTTCTGAGAACGCGCGACATCACAGTTTCCCATTTCTAAAAAATTGATTAAAATTTCAAAATCGCCCGTTTCATCTCGTCACATAGTCAAATTAAGAGAGTCAAATCTAAGGACAAGTAAGTATTTCTTTGCGGCGCATGACATTTTACAACTAGGTACAATAGGCTCAAGAAAGATTTGTTGTCATTGGGCCTTTTTCCAAGAAAATATCATTGCCTAAATAATTTAGGGCTCTCGTGGCAGATTTTCTGGTCCCGTACCAGTAGTTTCAAGGTGAAGTTAACAGTACTCTATCTAGCCCAATGACATTAAATGCCTCCTGGGCGCACATTGCGGTGAAGAGGAGACTAGGTGGTGGGACGAAGAGAAGGCGGCGAGGTTGATGGGAGCTAACGGGCTTACGGCAGCGTTTATCCACCCGATAACCTCCTCCATCACTAGTTGTACGTACCGCCCATTCAAGGAGCACAGAGGACAACGACAATCGAGGCGCAATACGTGTGCAAAGCTATACAACGTCGTGTCTTCCGCCGGATGGATTCGCTTGCCGTTTTTTCAATTAGCAAAACTTTTCCGGTTCCTTTTTTAAAGCGCGAAAGTTCTCTCAAGAGAAAATTACTCGATCAAAAGAACCGTAGCGTTGGACGACGATATCTTGATTTGCATACTTTAACCGCATCCATTGGCGATGATATCGGCGGTGAGGGATATCGTGGGATGATCTCGATCTTTAACGGAAAGAGTTGCGTTGCCCGTTTAGATGCCGGCGCCGTTGTATACGGATAAGACGAGAGAAGGATGAGACGAAATGGGTCAAGACTACCGTGCTCATTTGTAGCCACGCATTCATAGCCTCATATTCTCTTAGGTTGGAGCTAGCGCTATTCATTTACACGAAGAATAAACATTTCGAAGTCACAAAAACGGCAGGATAGTTCATCCTCAGTTTTGAGTAGAAATTAAAAAAAAGTATTACTGGGTAACACAATTCGTAATCCAAACAGCGCGTGACAAAAAATACAATTGAGTTATAACATAGGGAGACTCATTATTATTAATTTCAAACTTTTACTAAAACCAAACAAATAAACAAGTCACGATCTGGGTTTCACGGCTTTAGTATTAACATCAGGGCAGTTGGCCCGTTGCTAAACTATTGAAAGCCGTGACTTCATTTATGCCATTTATGTTGTCTTTTGTTAAGGTTTGCGATGAGTAATGATTTTTAATTAAAAAAGATCATATATTCGGTTGAAAAAAAGCTTCATTTGAAGAAACACAACACCTTGGCGATTAAATGACTGTGGTGGCGGAAAAGCTCCTGAAGGTCTTTTTTGGATAATTCTATTTCCCTATTTGAATAGAGAATGTATTTTTGTGGCCGCTCATATTTCGACTAACGGATTTGACGCATTATTGCGACGCGCAAAGAAGGAAAGTAGGGCCAACGATGTAAGGGGTTTTAGCTTCACAAATGAAGACATTCTTTGTGACGAGTGGTGCTGAATACAGACTTGTTTTGGACAGCACGAAAGGTCGCTTGAAAGCCTCTCTCTCCGGAACGTTCGCAAATATAGAATTAAACGCATTCATTCTACGCCAGATAGAAGAGAAAGGCGGCCTCAGTGGAGAGTAGTGGTTATTCTTAGAGTCGTGAGTCCCACTGGGATTATCATTTTCGACGACAACTTTATTTGCCATAATACGTGTTGCAAAATATATTAGCGTTTCACACTCCAGACTCTTTAATAAAATGGAAAATTAATAATGCATCGCTCTTAATAATTCACAGCATGCCTCATTATCATTCTCAACGATATGAAAATTCACTTTCAGTATCCTTAAGTCTTTACCGTTCTCCATATTATTCTCCAACTATAATGGCAATATTTATGGGCATATATCCTTCCAAGTCGACAGGCATTAAGGAGTAGGAGTTGCAATTGTTCAAGATATTTTTTCGGAGAATATTATGTTGCCAAGATTCGGAGTACTGCGTTTGAAAAAGTAGACTTCACTTTATTTTAGGGCTACCTGTGAGAACTATAACGTTATCGTTCAAGAGGATTACGGGGTCATCGAGGGAAATAAATAATTAGCGCGGGGCATGTCAAATGAATACAATGCAGCGGTTTGAAGCACGCGCAGGCAAACGAGTGAATGAATCGTTTCGCAACTGACAAGTTCTTGAAAAGTTAAAAAAGAAAGAAAAAAACAGAATCGCTTCGTTCTCCGACGCAATGCGTTCGTGCGAAAATTTCCTGCCTCCTACTGTTGTCGCTCGGGCGCAGTTCCGCTGCAAGTAAAGGGGGCCTGCACCAAGGATAAGTAGAGAGAGAAACGAAGATCGGAGGAGAGAAAGAGGGAAGAGGAGGGGACGAGTGAGAGAAACGCAAGTGGGCTTGTAGGAATTCGTCCGTTCACTGTTCATGACGCGGAACCTTGGGTGCGGCGATGTGAGCTTCCCTCATTAGCTCGCATATTAAAAGACCGCAAAAGCCCCTATTTGGCGTCGCGATGTAAATTCTTTATCGCCCCGGAACCGTCGGAATGATATATCTACCACCCGCGACTGTCAGATCCAATTTTCAAGATATTTCTGAGCCATTTCAGGATATTTTACTCGTAAGGGATTTCCCTCCTCGAAGCCTCGCTTCGCTTCAATGCTTGCACTCAGAATTAGCACATCGCAGCGATGGGGAGAGTATGGATCTCGATAAGTGAAATTCACTTCAAATTAGCAATCGCCGATCGAAAATTATCGGAAACAGCCACTTCACATCAGTAGATAAGACCATATTTATAATAATACGTGTATAATGATGATAGATTGAAGAGCAAACCGATTAAAACCATAAAATTAGGCCATCGTCCTCAACCTTAAGAAAGTTACCTTGTCAGATGATAGGATCACTTACCTTTTATAGGAGACTAAGATCTTACGGATTTTTTAAGTTCACATAGTCAGGATAGAGGGATCAGTTCCTTTTTAAATGCCGCCTGTGAATTCCTAGGGAACTCCGGTACGAGAAAATCGCACCAATTAGGGTTTTAGCTGCGGATGTCCATTGGCACCCCGAGGATTTGAATCCGTGACCTTGCTGCCGGTAGGAAGACGCTTTATCTACTAAACAAGCCACTCATATCACTTATCTAAGAATAAAATTGAGAGGAAAGAAAACCTGTCAAAATATGAGATAAACTCGCCATTCTTACGCCGTAAATATAATTCGCTCGAAGTTTGTTTTTCACGGCAGTGGAACAAAAATATTAATCACACGATGAATTTTGTCACAACCATTAATCACAGAATGCACTGATGCATGTTGTAATATGAAATACAGTCATTTGAATACTCGAGCCTCCTAATAGTGTGAGATCAAAGACTTCTCGGGGAAACCTTTGAATATGTAGGCACACTGGCGTATGAATACTTGAAAGGTAGAAGAGGGTTAAGAAATTAAAAAAAGTGTTTAATTGAGAATTAACTCCTTCGGATTCATGGAGGTAGTGTGCAAGCGTGTTAAGAGGACAGGGATATGGGGACATTAAACACACATGGCTGGGGAAGAGATGAACACACTGCACAAATAGTCATGGATGGATCCATCTACAAAAATGTGAAGATGGGATGAAAAATAAGAAAGGGAGGAAGTGGTGAAGAAGTAGAGGGGAGGTTATTCTCCCCCCCCCCACTTCTCTCTCCTGCAGAATTCACATGGCGGGCCCGGCCGTGTTCCGTTAACCGGCCGAGTAACGTTACATTACGTGCGGACCCACTGGGGACTGAGCCCGCGAATCTCTCCACAGGTCCCAACCGTGCTCAACACTCGGAGGGAGGGTTGAAAGACGGATGGGCAAAAAGGGAAGGGGGGGGGAGAAGAGAGAGAATTTGGGGAGGGAGGGCACGGAGAAAGGAGGGTGGCGAGGGAGTGGGGAAGGAGGAAAATGTGTGGAGTTGGCGGAGCGAGCGAGGACGGAAAGAAGAGATGCGTGCCATCGCGTTATTCTTTAAATTCACCATCTCCGGATAATAAGGGAACAGTTCTGAAATGCCTGCGTAGAGGAACCTCACCTCCGTTAGTTTAGACCCCCCCCCATTTTGCCCCACCCTTTCCTCTCTTGTTCGCCGGGAAGTCCATTTTTTTCCGTTTCGTCCCTGGCGAGAGTGAAATGCCGTAACGTTTTCAGGAGTTCTTGTGCCATTACCATACAATGCTGCATGGTACAACGGCAGAACGACGATGACCTATCGCGCACCATCTCCACAAATCGTCGAAATGCATATTATTATGGAGCATAAGTCCCCCGGTTACCACGCTTTCACTTCATTCAACGACGCACTGGTTTGTGATTTGGCAACAAATTTCAAGCGTAAGATTTTTTTATCCATTCTGCACACAAAAGCGTGATAATATCTCTTGCACGCATAAACTTCCGGGCCGCGAAGTGTTTTTAAGAAGTCATTTGAACTAGTATCATTGTGACGAATGATGCATTTTTTTGTGCCTGCAGTTATATCAAGTTACACATTGTAATGGGAGAGATTCAGACAAAATAAGATCGGCCCATCGCCTTAAAATTAACTTCAAAATGAAGCAATTCTCAAATCGATTAGAGAAATTACAGTGAAATTAAAGTTCAAAATATGTTATAATACCTTTGCAGAACTTCGGAATTATCCTCAACTAGTATGCAGGTGACGTGTGAAGCCTCCCTCTCAAATGAAAGCCATTAAAATAATTGTTTTATTGATTATTTCTAATTTCTGAGTTTTGCTCCAGCGTTTGTGAAAATAAAATGCTTATTTGATGGAAAGTATCTGTTCACTTCGTCAGCCATTACCAACGGCCGTTTCGGCTTTGTCTCGCTCACCTGGCAATCCAGGGGTTCAAGGGGTTCGAATCCAGCCTGAGGAATGAACCTCTCATTTTAGTGTGATTTTTCTCGACTGGACTGTTTGAAAATGACCTTGACCGTCGGAGGGCCTAGAAATGAAATACTCGCTGCCCTTTTTACAGTTCGCCATCGTCGAGACAGGTTCGGAGATTGAAGTCGAACTCTCATCGCTCTTCCCACATTTTTCATATGAAATTCAGCTGCATTCCTCTGGATGAGATCTTTCTCGGGTAAAAACTGACGAAACAAATCCCATGACGCGTAAACCATTTTTACTCGGCACTGTTTCCGTCAATATCAATGGTCTCCTAGTGTTCTTCGGTGGCCATGATTTCATTGGATCACTTCCACTTATACTCTCCTTCTCATTCAAAGTTAAAAGTTGATGACAAATGAAAACATGTTTAACATTTAATTATATTACTACGTAAACGACTACTGTCGTTGAATTTACGAGTGCACATTTTACACATTGTGTTTGTTTTATTTCTAAGAGCACCGAGTCATTCTAGGACGCCTCCTAAATGAAAACTATGATAAATGGTGCCACTGAATATCAACATAGACTTATTTTTATCTTTTAACATACGCATTCAAACCCTAAAGTTGCAAGTAGGATCATAATTCTTTGCTTTCCAAAATTATTTTTTTTCTAACTTTCCAGTCCACTTCACTTGTTTTTTTTCGAAGAAAAGCGTCCTCTTTATCGCAGAAGTTTCCCATCCTGTAGTCACGAATGTTGGACCTGACGCTACGCCGAATGAATGGCGTACCATCTACCGTTCTAAAACGAGACTGTTTCAAGAATCGTAGTCAAGTCGCCATTAGGAGCATGCCAACGTGATCAATTCCCGCATCTGTTCCGGCTACGGAGAGGATTTTTGATTGCAGTACTCCCGCGTTGAAGTAAGTTACCTCATCCACTTCATAAAGTATCCACTGCATATGTAGTAACCGGGAGTACACTCAATGGCCTTTCTTGTACTACTTCAAAATATTTTACAATCGTTTCGGACCAATTTACGTAGGACTATACCATCATTTAAATTCCGTAGCGTGAATATTCAAAATGCTACATGCAATCATAGCTTTTTTCCTGATGAAATGTTCGTCCTATGCTGCCTCATACGCGCAAATACCCCAGGCAACAATTACATTTTTCTGAAGCTTATAAGTTTCTTAAATACATACTTGAAAGCCGAATCGAACCTCACCCGGTCTACTTCACGGAATAATTTAGAATGTTTCTCAAGGTCTGGAAACCTGCCAGAAATCCAAGGGGCATTTGCTTAAATGTGCAGTGGGTTCTTAACCTTTTCTGAGAAGGCCTAAATTCACGGCAGCTTTTTTTTGCTGCTTAGCATCTAGGAGGCAATTGATAGAATAGTTCGGCCTGTCAAGCGTTAGGATCTTAATAATCTAAAATGTGATTGGTCGAGAGTCATATTTGGAACGAAATAGAACATTTTCTGTCGATGAATTGGCTACATTGGTGCGTCCTCATTCTGCCATTAAACTTACTTCAGAACGGGTTAATTAGAAGCGAGCCGAATTGATCATTGCCGCCCAGGAAAAGGAAAAAAATGGCAGTTTACATGAGTTCTGTTGCTCGAATCCGAGGCGGTTTTTTGTAGTTCGTCTTGAATCTCAATGGAAGTGGTACAATGAAAGTGGAGCACTTCCGGTCGCTGGAGGGAAGACTTGACCATTCTCAGAGGGAATCTCGAGGGAAACGACTTCAAAAGTCTCGGGAGCCCAAAAACAGATCCAATAAGAAAATACGGAACATATCAACGTCTCAATCACAGAGGATTTTTACATTGACTTTCAACTCGACTGGCGAGATTTTGTATTGATAACATTAAGTCATGCCTTTTTCGTTATTCGCTTTAAAAGTACAGAAGCGAAACCACGGACGCAATTTTATCGTGCTTCAAACCCCGCAAAAGCATGTATAGCACTGACATTGCAACGCAGAGCGTAGCCGATTGATTTCAACCGTTTTTCAGTGCCATACACAAGAAATACACTTTTTCACATCGACCTTTCCACGGATACTCCGACTTGCCCCTCATTGTACCATCATGGAAGCGTGCCACAATCAGCAAAGAGGTACGGAACGCGTGACAAACGCAATCCACCATGAACGATTCACTTGTTCTGAGATCCCGGGTAGACCACAAGACCTGGAATATCCATGAAAAAGCGAATGGAAGAAAAATCGATCCTTTAGCAGGCGTCGAACTCACTCGTGAGATAGACCAGTGAAGCAAATAACAACGTCGCAAAAATCTCAAAATAACCATAGCGAAGCAGCAGGAACAATAATCACTCGCAAGAGCAGATACGAGTAGGATGCGATCAGGGGTATCATCATAGGACAACTCAGCGAGGCGAAAAGGGATCCGACCACACGTTGCGACCACGGCCATAAAAAATTATTGTAGGACGTGAAAAGTCTAGAAAACTCCCCATTGGGGCAGGAATGGAGAGGGATCGAGAATTTTACTAAAGAGCAGTCTGGAAATCATCAAGGCAGCACGGGGCGAGCGAGATTCGGGAGATGAGGCGACGATGAAAAAATTCAAAGGAGATGCGAAGATAACCTCCTCTCACGAGAGAGAGTGCGAGGGGCGAACGGTGACGGGAGGCTCGAGAGGAGGAAGAGAATGAGCACATCGATGAACTCCAGCGAAAGAGAGGAGGGAGGCGAGGACGGCGGACCGGCAGGAGGTAGGTGAGACGCGATTCTCTCCATCACGCTCACCAACTGGGAAGGGGTAATGGGTGGAGACTGCAGGTTTTTGAAGGGCAACGCTGCCCCCAAGGATGATCTGGCATCTTGGCGCGTTTTGTGGGCTCCAGCAGAGGGATCTTGATGATGACGGAGGAAGGGTGGGGGGAAGGAGGGCGAGAGTCCCATATGAATTCCGGTAACCGATTCTGTGAGAGGTCGAGGGGAAAGAGGAGAGAGAGAGAAGATAATTTGGGGTGTTGTGGTCTTGGAGGTGCGGCGGCGGGAGGGGATGCGGGATGGCTGGGGGTGGAGGAACCCAACGCCGCTAATGGAAGGCGTGGAGACTAGTTTTCGGAGAGGAGCGAATCTTTGGGCTTCAGGTTGCGAGGTATTTGGCTGACCGAGGAAGTAGCTTTCTCCATTCATTCTCCACGGCTTTTGTTTGCTTTCTCTATCGGCCGCAGGAGGCGATTCCTCGTTATTAATGCAGTCTGCCGAATTTTACGGCACGCTTCACGATCGTCTGTAGCACAGAAAACTGATTCGTGGCCCAAAAGTCATCAAATCAGTCAGCCCACCTTCGCTTATGTGTATATAATTAAAGAAGGGAGATTTTGCGATATTAATTAGAAATTTTCAGTTGGCGGCCGATGAAGCAGTTCAGTTGCAAGGAGTAGAAAATATACCCATCATTCATGCACTATTAAACCAAGAAAGAAATATATGCATACTCCATTTAATGATGAAAAAATTGTATCCACTCCAAGCATGCAGACGGCTAACGCAAGGATTGCCGTGTGGTTACTTCATAGGAGAAATTCTTGTGTCACTCGTACCTACCGCAAGCTTTTTTTCCTCCTATCCGTGAATCATGTATTCGAAATCTCTCTCATTTAATCCGGAATGAATGCGGGTGGTAGAATGCAATGAGGAAAATTTTCATGTCGATAGAGAGGGATGTTCGATAACCGTGCCTCGCATTCTCATACGTTTCCACGGCGACGTCTTCCAATCGCTCCCGCTCTCGCTCGCTCTGAAGGTCAGATGCGTGGAAATGAAGAAAATATTGTCGTGGGGACGAGAGGAACGCAAGGAGAAAGGGAGTAAACGGAGGAATTCACAAGCGCCCTCAGGCCGATAGACGTGAAAAAGTCCTTAACGGGGATGCGGTTGCGAAATAAGGTAAGGAATGCTGAGCTGGACGGATGCCGCCGCCGCGAGCGTCATGTTCCAAGTAGGAACGGGGCGAGGGAGAGAGCTGCAACGTGAGCCCATTAGAGGAGCCAGCGTGAAGAGTCGAAAAACCAGAGCTCCCAAAAACAAGTCGCCCACAAACTGCGTCAACATTGGTGAAAACACTTCACTTCGGGATAGGCATTTAATTCTTTAATAATTGCCCATCGGAAAGAGAAATTTTCGGTGATGAATAATTAGCAGCTCCATATAGTTCAGCCGTGGATGGCATGCAGGACTATTAAGTACGCTCTATCAACCGATCGAAGAAGCTAGCAGAGATAATGAGCTGAGTTAATGGAGATGTTATTAATTAATCATAAAGTAATATCTCAGCGTGAACTATTTATTTCGTCTTTTATCCGGTGAAATTTTAATGACTGCGAAATGCTGAATCTTCCATTCCTCTCCGAAAAATGCTTGAAAAAATTTCAAACTCTAGCGGATGGCCTTAAAATAACCAATCAAGCCTTTGTTCATAATTTAAGGCTTTGTAATTAAACATCAGTCACACAGTGGCCCTCGCTTGAATTGAAATACATCCAATGCATTACTATGTTTTTACTGATTAAGATGAATCTTCTCTAAAAATCCATAGAATGAGACTTTTATCTTTGGCATATTAACAACGCTTTGCAACCAAAAGAGCCTTTGCCACGACTCGGAAATCGGAATTATATTGATAAATGCTTATTCATTTCATATGGAAACTAATTTACTCCTCGACAATTGCACTATTCTATTGAGAATCCTACAAAAATTAGTAAATGCCTGATATTGAAACCTTGCGTATGCAACTGTGAAGTAGCAAAAATTTTAAAATTTCACATTGTAATGCTAATTTTGGCAGAGAAACGATAACATATTGGCCGTCATGACGATGGAGAGTGGTGAATCATGGCTCCAAAATAACCGGACCGATTGAAAGAATTGACCCTGATAATATGCGCTAACTTTATTCATTAAGACAATTAGGTAAAAAGCTTACTCTCTTCCCTCCAACGCTTTCATAAAAATTGAGGTTCCTAGCGTAATTCTTCTCTCGATTTGGAGCCATTCGGGATTGCTCCCTTTTTAACAGCTGATGCTGAAGACCGATGGAAGTATAATTTTATGATAAATGAGTGGTTATTCATATTCCATTAGAATGGCCGTTGCAATTAAAAAAAAAATAGTCGTTAAAGTCCAGACTTGCGAGAACCATCGTTCTCATTATTCTTTCGATTTCCAGCTATTTTTCGACTTTAATTTAATTCTCCACCAGGGATCTTTGTGGGTGTTTTCAGAATAAATTTAATGTTAATCTGTCACGGGTGATAAATGTTCTTGCTCTCTCGGTCACCGAAATAAAATCTCAAGCGCTGAAAGTGTGAGAGAGATGTCCTTGGGACCATTCTGCTCTCACAACTTCAGTGTCTGGCTGCTGCTTCCTATGACGTGGGGCCAGAAGATTTAAGGAAAACTGAAGATGTTTCCCACGTGGACCTCGGGATTCCTATGGCAATCATACATCCGTGACAAGCCTCTTGCAAAAGAAACATTCCGTGCGCTCCACCGATGAATATCTTTTTTTCCCTTCCTTGCTATTCATCGCGTGAGCCAGGATCCTCACCTCTTCTCAGGAGATCCTATCTCTAGTAGTTAGTTATTCGATCCTTGAGATGGGTATTCAGTACCTATATAAGGGAGTGAGAAGAGGAGGAGCAGGGCGGAGGGTTTCAAGGATAATTCCGCAGTAGCCGATGACAATCTCGTACTTGTCCCCCGTCGAAATTGAATGCCATGTTCTCGGACGTTCCTTACGTTATGCTAATTTCACTTTCTATTTAGGTGTTTTCATGCATTTAGTGAAACTGGGTGAAATTAATTGAAACGTATCTATCTATCACGTTAGGGAGTTTTTGATATTTTGGAAACATTTTGGCTGGTCAATATCGCTACTGCAAAGTGAATTGTTTTCGTACAATGATAGTGGGGATATGTATAATGTATATTGTGCACATATGTGCGTACGAATGAGAAGAAAATAAAATAATGAGGCAGTATCAATAGATACGATTTTACACGTTAATATGCACATAAGAATTTGCTTGAAGGAGATACGATGCATTGAACGGTATTCCAGCCGAGTATTCCAAACATTTTCATCAGTGTGAACTGTTATTGTACGAGTAGTTTTCTTAATGAACATAATAAGCCATAATTATCTATTAATGAATGAAAATACTGGATTAAAATTTTGTTTACAGTTGTTTGCATAAGATAAATTTCTAAAGTGTTCATATAGTAAGCATTAGCCGAGCTGATTCACAGTGGAACAACGCAACGTGCATCGAAGAAAAACACGTACCTATTATTTTGCCCGTGTCACTGCTTTCTTACATGGACGTGGCGAACATACATTGTCAGTTCTATCTCGGAGAACTCAGTTTGTACTTCGTGGTATGCATCATTTGTTTGCCCAGGAGGCTCGGCCAAAAACTTGCCTCGTGCCTGGGCAAGCAGCCCCTACCTTCATCGGCGTGACGCGACTGCCCGTGCTTGGGCAGGATGGATCCAGGAGAAGGACGGAAGACGGGGGGGGGGGGGGTTATGGGAGGAACGGGTGGGTTAGAGGGGGAAGGAAGGTTCGGCGGCGGATGGGCAGTCGAAAAAAGCACAGGGCCCACCTGCGCGCAGCATTCCGATCCGTCCTCTCCCTCGGCCGTGGTTGCCGGTTCTCCACTCCTCCCTCTATTGCCGTTTTCTCCCTCGCATTCTCGCAGGCTAATTCTTTCCCTCGGCTTATCGGAGGTTTGATACGCGTCGGGGGTGGGCAGCGTTTCCCATTCCAGATTGAGGAGTGATGGCCGCCAAGTTCCTTCCCCCAGCCCTCGTTCCGTCATTTTTTGAAAGGTTTTCAAGTGCTCCCGTCGAAGCCCTTATTCTCTTGACGACATTTAACCTCTGATTGAAATTCATAAAACTTGATGAGATTTTTAGAACTTTTTAAATTGCAATTCGGCCCCATTGAAATGAACGCCGTAGTGAGAGGTATAACCCTTGGGCGTATGCATTTGAGCCAGAGAGCAAACGCCCTGGTTGTGACCATCAGTTCATCATGAGGAGGAAATTTTATGGGCCTTCCATCTTCACAGGTTATGGGAATGTGCTAACTTGTGTGCAAGTGTTTTGTTTCTAAACCAAAAGCAGGAAGCGGGTGAATCTTGCGTTGTTTAAAACCCGTGTGTGAATAATACTTTGAGTTGTGTGAACATGCAAGAGATTCCCATTTCAATTTCCTACACGAGGAAAAATTTTCTCAGCTTCATCCGAATGAGAGAGACACAATGCCTCACTTGCCTCTTCCATTCCTTCTCCTAATACTCGAATAACAATCTTATTCCTTTAATCCAGACCGCTCACTTGTGGGGTGGGTCCAGAGAACGCTACCCAGCTAGGGGCGGGGACGATTCACTTGGTTTTATCTCGGGCGTGAGACCCGTGAAATTATTTTCTCCCGACCACACTTTGCCGGGGCTCTAATGACCCACCCCTAAGGGGAAAAGAGGATAGGAATGGGAGGTGGCAGAACGGACTCACCAATTGCCTTAAACCTCTTTCGTGTTCACCGAGACCACCAGCCTTCCTTACGCTACTCAGCACACTTGTTAGTTTTCAGCCATCCTATTCCCTATCTCTCTCTCACACACATTCGTACTCTCTCACCCCTTCACATTTCTCGTCCGCAGTCATTACTTTCCCCCAACACGAAATGTTTTTCCGTCCTTCACCCAGCCAAGGTGTTCTCTCCCCTTCAACCCATACGAGACGGCTTCTAACTCGCATGCCACAGCAGAATTTGGTATTGCATTCCCCAGACGCAACTAAAATCACTTCGGGCAAGATTTAGTGTCATAAAATAAAAAGCAAACGAGATTGACGATTTTGTGAAGGAAATGACTGTAGTTTAATGTTAAATTTGAAGACAGGACTTCGATTGGAGGTAATGCAAACACCCTGTTGAATAAACCGATTCATGGACTTCCTTACTCCCACGTAAAATTCACGAACACGGCTGTAGAAAATAAGAATCACAACTATTCAAGGAACTGTTAAATAAGACTTACTTGTCTCCAACGGTGCATGATCAAGCTAATTCTTGACACACCGTCTTCGTTTCTAAATAATCCAAAAACAGGAAATCCAATCTGTAGATCCTACATTCTTCTTCTGATGAGAAAGGGGCCATTTTGGACGGGCAAAACCCTTTTTATAACCACCTGGTACGTGGTACTCAATTTGCATTTTTATTTCCACTCTTGACACGCCATCGTTTCCAGCCTCCCTCACGCCTACCCCAGACCGCAGTGACGGCGGTAGCGACCTCTCAATCTCGTCCTTCCTCTTCATTCCTCCTCCAAGCAACCCATCTTCCGCGCTCCCATCCCCAACCCCCCCTCTCTCTCGTGCCTCCCTCCGCGCCTTCCCGAAAGACTGACTTGACGATGCCCCGAGGAACGGGAAAGAAGCAGGCCCAGAAAGGAATGAAGAGAGGACGACCTTAAAAGAAAGAAAAAAGGAAATAAAAATGAAAGATGGGCCTTCCTTCTCACCCCCTTCCTCCTTCCCCCCTCACGCGACCGTGTACCCGAAATGCGAACTGAAGAATCCCTCGCCCCCATCCCGCGCGAGCAAGTCGACTGCTTCTCCTT
Organism: Hetaerina americana; assembly: GCF_022747635.1. Taxonomy (NCBI): domain Eukaryota; kingdom Metazoa; phylum Arthropoda; class Insecta; order Odonata; family Calopterygidae; genus Hetaerina; species Hetaerina americana. The sequence continues at coordinate 63,316,763 of NW_027286874.1, read as the reverse complement.
CCCACCATATTCCCTCCAAACCTCCTCCGCCCCCCATCCCTCGGAGTTCGTGCACCCCGCGGGGTGGTCCTCTCCCCTTACACCTTCTTCCCGCGCCCTCAACCGTTTCCAAATCCTCGCCCCGTCTCTCCTCCGGCAACGCATGCCTCCTCGCCTCCCGTTCCATCCTACGACATTTGTCGGCTTGTTCCTTTCTTCTTTTCACCCCCGCCCGCCGTGTGCAGCAATTTATCCTTCCTCCGAGATGGAGAATGGAGGGGACGGCCCCCGCCTTCTTCTTTCTCTCTCTTTCTTTTTGGAACACTGCCGCCTTGAACGTTATGTGTGCTTTTAATGAGTGGGCCGCCACCGTCGTCCTTCCGGTCTCTCGTGGGAGAAAGCAGGAAGGCGAAAAAAATATCCATTCACTCGGTATACCTCCGCGGCTCATCTCCGGAACGTTTTCTTCACCCTCTCCACTCCCGCGCATTGACCGATTTGTGAAATGAAATATTAGGGGCGTAGGCAGTGGCGGATCTGGTAAACCTTTAAAAAGGTGGAGGGCATTTTCATGTACGAGCAAAAACAATTTGACCTTTTTCCGCATACAAAACTGAAAATCATCTTAAATTATGGACCAATCGCAGTAATTTCAGTCATTAATGCACCCTGCATTAGAAAATGTCATGTCACCGTTATAATCGATAATTTCTATTCACTCATTGACAAAAATGAATACTGCCTTGAAAAAATTCCGTCTACGTCCGTGTTCGAAATCGGGAGTTTGCTTCTGGTCGGCCGGTTGGTCTATCATTGCGCTCTCTCACATCTCATCCTCTTTCATAATAAGTGGAGAGCAGAAAACCTCTCGTCTCAAAATAAATCATTCTATTTGGTGTGATATTATTCGTTTCGAGCATTCTCTCCTTAGATGGTAAACCAGTCCGGCGTTGGTGGAAAAAAGCGCGAAAGCAAGCGCGTCTTTCCTCTCAAAGGCTGGATATTGTTGGAAGGAAACATTCGTCGTCTGCTTTAAACTAATACCAACAATAACTACATCACTTATGAGTGATCATTCGTATTGTCTATTGCCATTCCCCTTATTGAGAAAGATTCCAAAATGGGTGGAACTGTAAAACATATCACGTCTATGCGCGACGTAGTAAACATTTAACCCTACCATAATGTAAAAATACATGAAAAAAACGACACCGACCACTATAGCATGTAATATAGTACGCATATACCTTCTACGAATTTATTGACGCCTAAAAGCATATGAGAGCAGGTACCACACTACAAAATACAATTGTCAACTGTAAAATCGGCAATCGATGAAGTTCCCGCGTTTTCATTTAAAGGCGCGTGAAGATGTCGAGTATTTGTAGACATTAATAGCGATACCGCGTGTACAATCACGGGTCCAGGGAGGGGGAACGAATTATTTTCACAATCACCAGTTTTAACGAGATACATAAGAAAACTTATTGAAAATCAAATACTGGCCTAACTTAACGGTAGCGTCTCGTTTCTTTCGACACACTTTAATGACACCACACCGGAGAGGTGGCGAGAATGGACAGAGGAAGGAAGTTGCCTTGCTCAACACAGTGGCGTGTAATATCGTACAATCCTTTCTAATTGCCGAGTTCCGTCGAAACTCCCTCAGACTGAACGCCCCGGTTTGCCCTGCAGATGGCGCTACGGCCGGAGAGATTGGGTGGACTTACTGCGTAAAAAAAGTTAATATATACCATATTAACAAATCAGCCTGAAACACTTTTTTTCTCGGAATTCATTAAGTCGGCCATTCGCTGAAGAATCAAAAAGAAAGGAGATGTAGTCTCTTATGACGGTATCGTAGGCTGATATTAATTTTTCAAGTTGCCAAAAGTACTTAAGTATTTTATGATAAACACAAATGGAAAAAATGTTATATAATGTTAAATTGCATAGTTGATGTTGAAATATTTTTACTTGAAATATTTTCGCCCCCAAAATCTCGGAATGAAATACCTTCCTCAGATTGCCGAGAGTAATTCTTTTCTCGGAATGTTTGTTCTGCGTTCACAGTCAACGGGCCGCTTTAATTAATATCCACATAATGAGGATCATTAAACGTGAACAATAGATTAAACATGATCATGCTCAGCAAAGTGTGAAGTCAAAAATGGTCTAGAAGAGAACGAAAATTAATGAGTATCGAATGAGAAACGAACGGGATAATACCTACTGAGTTGGACATAAAAATGTATTGTAACACTGCTGTCACCTGATTATACTATATTTGCACTTAAACCTGAGTTCACAGTGTTTAAGTTCAGTCCATAGACTAATAGCACATTTAATTTTACTGTTATTATATTGAATAAGAAATAGAAAAAAGTCATAGAAAAATATCTCAGCTCAAGTTTTTTGAGTTTCATTACAAGTCCAGCGTTCTCGGCACATCAGTCATACGCCAATATAAACAGGTGTACGTGTTTGCTTCCATCCACGGTTATGTCACATTACTTGAGAATACGTTTGTGCTTCATTGGATAAAACAATCCACAATGAATTTCAATTTCAAATCATAGTTGGCAAACAAGAAGGTACAAACTAAGTCCCATTTTTAGCAGACGTCGGCGCAATCCTCGTTATTTTTTTTAGCTTCACTCTCGATTGTTGACTCCGCAATCGTTTACGCCTCGCCAAACATGTCAAGAATGTCAAAGGTTGAATAGGTGAAAGGAAAAGGGTTACCAAAACAGATCAGCGGGCCGTGAAATTCGGCTAAATCGTGGGCGATACCAGGCTTGCGTCATCGGATATGCGCTCTCCGTCTTGACAAAAGGGACCCGTAACAATGACTCTGAAACGGATACTTTAAGCAGGCAACGTTGGAAAAGTTTAAGAAAAACAAATCATGAAGGAGTTCTGTGGGGGTGGCGGAGGGAGGAAATAAGGCTCGTTTACTCCTCGCGACGCTCCACCGGAACGACCGTAAATCAAGGGCAATGTTTTTCTTTCTCCTCTGTACATTTGTTTCTCTGATTTGTCCTCCTCTTTCTCGCTCTCTATTCTTTCGAGTGCAAAAAAGACCTGACCGCTGAGACCATGCCACCTGCTTTCCCTTTGCCCACCCCTTTACCCCCCCCCCAATCTCTGCATTCCGTGAGAAAAAGACGAGGTGGGTTGGTCTCAAATGCGGATCTTTACTTCACTGCATCCGTCGTTTCCCCCTAAAGGAGGTTCTTTAAAAAAATCCATTTCTTCCTCATCACCAGTGCAAATTCATCATGGTCTTACGTGAGTCCATCTCCGATGAGTTTCGAAGCCGGTTAGACCACCATTCTAGTGTTAGCGAAACCTTGAGCATTCATTCCACTGCCATTTCTCAGTGGGCAGACCCCACATTTCCAGTATACACAGGTAGATAAATAACCTCCAATCGAAATAACTCAAGTGCGAATAGGAAATTGCGCGTACGTTCAAGATGACTATAATGACCAGCAAAATATTCACAAGTACCCGATTTTTAGTTGCCTGAATAAGAATAAAAAATAGCAAACATTCCCTTAGAATAACTCATCGGGTGAAGTGAAACATTGTCCAATGAAATGTCTTCGAAGTTCATATTGTATTAAAATATGCAAATATTGATTTTTAAAAGTCCTTTGATAAATACAATGTTATGGTTTTCGGAACTCGACATTGATATTAAATTTGAAATGTTTTGGTTCTCTTGAGTTTTTACGAGACTTCGAAATACTTGGGGAACTCAAAAGCTCCAGCATATGGAAAAAACAAACACAATGATCATAAGTCCTCAGAAAATCTCTCCCAACTCCCGAGGGAGACCTCATTCACTTATTTTGCTAGCCAACACCAAATTGTCTGAAATCCATTCACTCATTACCAATAACATAGTCATTAGCGTTTCCGGCAAAATATTTTTCTTATTTATCTCATTCCATACGGTCTTGAGACCACCTCCACTCACTGTAGATTCATTTTTTGTCTCTTTTTATGGTTATGCCCAGAGGTTGAACATTTTCTAGCCCTCGATTGCTGCGGTTGTCTTTGTTCTTCGCCGCACAATAGTTGATGATTACGTGTGATATTGGACCTTTTACCCGCCGACGCCATTTCCTTCGTTTCCACTGCCACCCCCTCTCTCCACATCGCTCGTAAGATTCTCTTTAAAGTCGGCCGCCAGGAGAAAAAAATCCTACCGGATTCTTAACGCCTTCTTCACAATAGGAATCTCCAACACAAATAGATTCCTCTGACACTATTTACTTCTAGGAGTATTTCCTTTAACCCGAGAGCCTTTCATGAGTTTCCAGCAATTCACCGTGAGAACCTATTTTCTTTCGCTTTCTCTTTCAAAAACATAAAAAGAGGGAGGGAATCTCAGCCCCGCTCGTCAATTTCCCTCCCCCGTACGTACAGCTACATATACAGTTCGGACTATCTGCTCGCTCGCCTTCTCCTCTCAATACGTCACGTACCAATGGCTAATGACGACATTAAATGTACTAATGACAACATTACTTACCTGGGCGTCAATAGTTTTTCGATATTTTTCAATCGAATAAAGCAATAATTCAGAGGAGACCAAGACAATGTAACCGAGGAGATATTCACTCACGGTACTAAATGCTATTTCTTTCATTAAGTCGCTAATATAATATATTTCTCTTACCGTAGTACGATGTGTTTAATATCACATTTTCAACATCATCGCTAAAGAGACATCCTTCCAGTTTATGTAAGAGATTTAATCTGTAATTTAACCCTAGCTCCTTGAGTGATTCCTAACCCAGATCTTGTAATAATTTTGAAACGCTACTCAGTTTGCCGAAACATTTAGTGCATCTACTCTCCACGCAATCCAATTCGGCAATGAATCCAACTTCATGAGGATCCCAATTACGAGTACAAGTACTAACAGCATATTCTTTATGAGACCTAACGAACAAAAGCTAACATTTCTATTTAACCCTTGATCACATTTCCCCAACACTATTAATAAATCCTAAATTGTTGATTGGTCACACCAAGCGACGCATTTTGCACAAAATAATTCCTACTCGTTTGATTGCTGAAATACATTATAAAATAAAGTATTTCTCCCAAAAACGCACCGGGACTCTTCTAAGCTGCTTGTCTCACTCCATCGATGGTGGTTGGTGAAAATTATCCCGAAAGTTCGAGAGTGAGGTCTGACAATCAAGGCACTTTGAAATTGCTTAAAGAAACTATAACGCACGTAGGAGAGATCGAAGGATATTTTTTTGCGACAATCACTACTTTCGCTGATTCAGCGACTTACACCTGTGTCCCGTTCGATGCACGAACGCCATTTCCGGCGGAGGAGAGACTGTCGTGAATTAGGATCTTCGCGGGAAAAGAATCCCAGAGCATTCCCGTCTGCCGTCACACTCTTCGCCGTAAATTGTTCCATTAGAAAGCGCGAGCCGTTCCCCGTTCCAGAGCGGGACTTTTGATGCTCCGCGCCTGATAAATTCTAGGTCTCCCTTCGTCACTCTCTCCTGTCCACCGTTCCTCCCATACGCTGCCCAGCCCGTTTGCAGACATTTTGCCCGCAAAATGTCCATCGCAGACTTTTTTCCATCTCATCACATTTAGACAGGGTCGACTGCGAAACGCATGGCGACATGAATCCAGCCACTCGGAAATGACGAGGGGAAATCTCCCGTTGCCCAAATTCGTGGAATGATTGAGGGAAAAAAGAGAAAGAAACGACCTTCTGTGTATTGGAGATCTTCATGATAGGGTTTCATCATGTGAAAATTTAGAATCGCTATAGTTTTTCCCTTGAGAACAATGGCGAGCCTCTTACAAAATTACAGTTGGTAGGCAGAATGTGGTGTTAATGGTTGAACTGTTCACTTATTAGGTTTTAATGATATTTAATAATTCAGACTGAATTGATACGACGAAATGGCATAGACACATTCGGTGCATTTTGTTTGGCAGGATGGGGCTCGTTTCCTTATTCACGCGGTAAATTTTCCTGGGGAATACCGCACATTTTTGTAAATCCAAGCACAATGTTGATGAAGGAAAAGTAGAGCCTGTTGAAAACACATCACTTTTGGGTACTTCGTAAAATATACATCATGAGGACATGTATTGTGATATAGATGGGGCAAATCAAAGTAATACGTTTCGTTTAACCAAGCACGGCTCGGTGATAAGGCAAAATGGGACGAAACTGATTCCTAGCTGATTCTACTGATTCTACCTCAATCAGCCTAACGATAAAAATTTGGAAATTATTTCTCTATATTACGTATTACGCGTGTGTGAGTTTCAATAAACTCTTCTCCAGAAAAAATAAGATTTCATTGTTCTACAGCATGCAATCAAAGTTAACTCAGGGCTGTCCGTGCAAATTCAATTTCAAACATATCCTATTTCCGAACAGATCCGCCCATCCTTCTTGAACTAATGCAAAAATGGCCAACTCCGTGGCGGAGGCGCGAAAAGACGAATCGCAGAGGGAAATAAATCCTTGGGAAATATTTTGAGCAAAATGCGATGACCTCGAGAGGTTAATCGACACGCGTCCGATTCGCGTGAACCGCACCATGCAGGTCCGGAAACGAGCAAGAGCAGCGCCCGAGATCGTGCGTCACGAACCTCCCACGGTATGTGGCGGGCATAACTGGGAGGGTTGCCGGGCGACACGGGGAGTTTACGATACGACACCGTCTCCGGCGGGGCGCGCCTCATTGCACGCGAGGCTGCTCGCTTGGCGCTCTCCCGCCCACCGGGTATCCCGGACTCTTTTGCTGGTCATAAAGCGGGGACGTCCTTGAAGGCGCAGCGGAGGGAAGGAGCGTGAGCGAGACCCATCACCCGTAGGAGAGCGGACGCCCACGTTCACTCTCGCTCGCTCTTTCGAGCAAGTAGAGGTGAGCCACACCCTTCACAGTTGGCGAAGTGTTAGGGTACACTGTTTTAAATCGACGACGTAACGAAGCTTTTTTTTCATCTGCCGTTCGTAGCAGACGGGAAACATTTTGCGGTGAACGGTGAGATAGAACAGTTACGGTTCGCTGGCCGAATGTAAATTTTATTTTTCAAATGCAAACTATCTAAATTATATATTTACCCGATTAGCCGGCATGAACCGCTGCGGGGCGTTACGTTTATAGGCGGAATACCATCAGTCCCATTCAGTTTTCCTTCAAGGGAGATGGATTAAAATTGTTTGGAAGATAATGAGGAACATTGAACCGTTCTAAAGTGACGCTACATTGCGCAACTTTTCGTATCAATCAGTTTTTAATGGAGTAAGTCAAGTGCTAACAGTAATCCTTGCCTATATTTTATTCAACCCCAGTTTCCTGGCGTTCACGAGGACGATATTTTTTTTGTCTCACGGAAATTTATATCTTTGACTTTCTTGATCTTTAATATCAATCCTTAAAAAAAATTAACTCCAAAGGGTTTTCGCTGCTTGTATGCGCTTTCCGAGAAAATTTGCTTATAATGGTCTCCTTGACATAAAAAATATAGATCTTTAATGGACTGAACCTAACAATTATTATCGTATTCTCCCAACACTCAAGTAATTAATTAATTTAAGCTTTCGCAGTCGAAGAATTCTATATCACTCAATTCATTACTGTAAACTACCGCATGTTTTTTTAAATAGTTTTAAAAGATAAATACCATTAATTAAAACTAATAAATATTATTTTATCATTCTATAACATTAAATTCTGATACTTCTTTCGCCTTATATTGAATTTATGAAATTCATCAAATATCTGTAAAAGACGATTATTTTTTTAGTGTTTCCGACTAACCAAAAATCTTAGCCTTCCGGCATTTTCTTTTTTACATTTCCGACCGTGTTCATTTATTATGCAACAGGTTCCGCTTCATACCTAACAATAAAATGTGAAGACACCAACACATGGACATGAGATCCTCGGAACGACGGAGAGCGAAAAAACAACCAAAGCACAAGTGAAGTCAGCAACACACACTCAATCTTATTCCAAGTTCCAACTTGTTTCTGATTGACTAATTCTACATATCAAGGTGACTAGCAGCCAAGTTGCCCTTAACGAGAGTGAGAAAACTCGAGTTTATTTACGAGCCAACTCGAGTTTATTTAAATGACCAACTGTCTCGAGACTTATGAATGAAATCTGGCTATAATTTGGGCGAACTATGAAGAATCGATTATTATTACCATGGTTGATGTAAATAAATACTGCATTTATTGGATAGAATGCTTTTGACTGGTTTGATTCCAAAAGCAAAAAGAAGAGGCAGTTTTCTGTAAAATTTCAAGTGACTGACAATGCCAACAATTCAAGAAATCTTGATGAACTTTCGAAATTTCTTTAGATTATATCACAATGCAAAAAAAACTCTTGGTTTAAGTTCGACTGTAATAAACAGATCGATATAATCGGAGGAAGGGTGTTTTTGACGGTTATTATTTAATTAGTAGCTTTGTGATAAATTTGCGACGTAATTTTTTGGTAGCGTTCTCAGTTAATGAAAACTAAAGGCGCTTCGTACTTTTTATTTCAAAAGTAATATATTGTGTCCTACAATATGCTTCTTAAAATTAGTTGAAATTTATATGTGATATCACCTTCAAGTTAATTTATTTGATTTGAGGGTAGGTGACTTTTTATCTGGGTGGCTCTCTCTATGTTTTATTTAACTAACGTAACGGCCACTCCGCCACAGGAGCACCGATGGAGATGAATTGAGGATCATATGAATAGCTTGTATCTTGATGATCATGGAGAAGGAATGAATTGCAGCAGAGAGGATAGGAACATCTGATTAGGGATGAGAGGAAAGCTTGGTTCTAGAAAGGATTCGTTAAAATGGGTTACTAACTACAGTTGATAAACTGGTTGATTTGTCCTGCTATAAATAACCCTGAAAATTCCCTCGTTTTAGCGTATTATTCAGAGCGTAAAGCAATCAAAGCATCGAAATTGGATTGTTGACGGTTTCCTTGCGCACGAATCGGATCATCAGGCCCGATTTTTTTCAACCGAAAACGCAGTATATCCTATCTGATGCAATAGATACGATACTCTTATTGGTAGTTACATAAGTAATAATAAATTAGCAATCGCAGATAGTAGGAAATGCGATTATATTATATGATATTAATTCTGAGAGCAGTTATCAACATTAGATAATACAAATTATTTTTTCACGCGGAAAATAACGATCTTTTTAGCATAAAGTTTTGAAGAGTCAAAAACCATTCAAGGTTTTCCCGGGAAATTACCAAGATACTGCTCCCATAAACGTCACTTGTATCGAGGTGGATAAATAACAATATTAAGAGACGTATAAATAATATATTTAAGGGCCGAAAATTAATATTAATCTTTGTGCAATCAAACCTAAAAATTGTTACATAGATGAACAGCATAATTTAAGCTTATTTTATACTGATTTATGGCCAGAAAATCACATTTAATTCGGTTTGATACGATTCCGGGCATAATTAGAAGTTGAGAGAAGAACACATAATTAATTTATTATTCAATCAGCCATATCGTTCCGCTCATCAAATTCGAAAACCACTGATCATACTTAAAACCAAGATTGATGAAAGGCAACTTACTGCTACCCTTTCATATTTTACGTCAAAATATAGAAGAATGTAGAAGGATAGAGTTGTAGTAATAGAGTTTGGAAAACATGGATTAACGTAACTCCCGATTTAGTCACTTCTTACAATATAGCGATAATTTCTTGCAGCTTTCCAAAATTCTATCATTAAAACTCCAGGTGGCAATGCTGGGAATTACTTCTTAAGGTATTATTACGTTGCTTTGGAAAGCTTGTAGCGTAAAATGCACTTACCCAAACAATTATTATTTTCATTGGTGTCGTCTTAAAGGGTCAGTTACACCTGTAGTACCAAAGCGCACGCATGACCCTGAAGCCATGCAGAACAGACACTGACTGCCCTCCAAACCCTCTAGGCTTTTGAATAAAGAAGAATCCGTCCTTCAATGGGGAGTCAAGCCTATGAAGCTTCAGAGCTGGAGAGACCTTGAAAGTTGTGCATGAAAAATTGTTCTCTGTACTCCTCCCCGCGTAAGCCAAGGCTATGGGCTCAATAACTCATTTATGATGAAAAGAGACCTTGAGTTCGACGCGATCACGTGAAATCAATGACAAACGTAATGGTTAACGTGTTAAACTGCGAACGACCCTCGCCATTATTCCTACTAATTTTTCGGAGCTTAAAACGTAACAACTTCGTTATCCCCACGTAACTAAACCGCTAAAAGTTACTCAAGAATAGCTTCCTGGCGTCTTCCTCTTATAACCATTTCTCCTGAAGATCCTGCATACATACATAACGTTTTTTTTCTTTTTTTCATCCTTTTCAAAATTTAGGATTATTTCGAAAATTAGACCTTTATCAAGAGGGCGTTTAAAAGACTGCCAAATATACTTATTGGGACGTGATCCAAAATCCGAACGACGATCAGCTTCATATATATTTTTTTACTGCAGTATGACTGAACGAAATGTTTAAGACGAGTCGATGTTGAAGTCTACGAGTAACTACGAGACGACCTTCATATATTTTACCATAATTCCTAAAAAAAATCTTCAGCTCCCTTTTATATCTTGCATTTGATTTCCCTTCGTATTTGATTTCCCCATAGTACCTCCTGCCTCTGTTAGTAGCATAGGGTCGGGTTCTTCTGGGGGAAAGGACATTCATGGAAATGAGACTCGATAAACACTGACAGCAAGTGGTCGACAAGCGCAGGGCGGCGAAAAATTACGGTAAGCAGGGAAAACAAATGGTGTGCGAACCCATGAAGGAAGAATGTAGGTCGTCTGAAATGGATAACCTCATGATACACTCACTAAGAGCACTTCTGGAGAAATACAGGGGGGGGGACCGGAAATATCACAGTCGAATCCTGATGCTGATGCAAAAAATACACCAAACCTGCAATTTATAGAGAATATCCCATTTGGCGATGGATCTCTTGATTGAATGGAAGACTGAATTAAAGTTGTACCATTCTCTTCTATGAACTTTCATGGTCGCAAGGCTTAAATAATGTGCATATTACGCAGTGATTCCTGCGGAATACTGCTCTCCGTCGACTAAAACTTCAATAAGACTGTCATAAAAATTGAAATTGTAGCCCAATTGAAATTGTTGCCATCTTTTTTGGAGTCCACACTGTCTTCATACGGTCTCCAGTTTGCAGCCCAAATTTGAAAAATATAGTTCCTATCTACATGTATATTGTCATAGAAATGGGCTTATCTTCCTTCCAACGCACTCCAAGTAGTGCGCACGGGAGATTCCAACACGTGCACACGTACTGATACTGCACTGGAACACGCACAAGTACTGGTCACTGCTCACTCACTCGCGGGTCCAATGTTACATGCTACCTACGTGTTCCACAATACATCTGATCGAATAAAATTTCGGTACGGAAAAGCTATGGTGATCGCTATCCTTAATTTTGGTCTAGCCCTATGAGCTCGATCAACTTTTTTGCATCATTATATAATTTCCGTTATGTATCCTCGTTTTCAGCCATCCATTTCCTCACTTTATGAATGATGTAGCCGGTCGACTACTTACGCTTAAAAATTTTCGACACACTTTGAAATGCCTTTATTTTCTCGCCAAGAATGTGAGTTTGCTCTTGCACTTTAACTGTAGAGATTTTTATCAGTGAAATTTCCGCAACGTGTTTATTCCTGCAATTTAACGACTTGCGAAGAAACTAACGACTAATGTCTCTATATGCCATATTATTTTTGTAAATATAGCTTCCGCAATGTGTTCCCTCATGAAGTTTTGTTAATTGAAAAAGATTTGCCAGGCGGGTGTAGAAACAAGATTATGGCCACACAGTTGAAGTCATGAGACAGAATAATAGTTCGATGTCCTAGACTTATGAAAATGCGTGAGGCTTAGCTATTTTTATGATTGCGCACGCGTTTTTAGCTCTTATACTAAGCCGTCAACCGCAATTTGAAGGCTAACAATGCAAACTTGCTAGACAGGTGCAAGCGACTAAGCTCTTAGCCGAACTTCAAGCGTACCACAGTGCGATAGTTCCAATATCCTAATGCATAAAAGGATTTACTAACGAAGATTGTAAACATACTACCTTGATCAAAAAGTTCCCGGAATTCATTCAGAAAATTAAAAATACAAGTTTATTCATCTAAATCTATATTGTCCCCTTCAAAGTAATCCCCATCGACTGCAACACACTTATGCCAGCGCTTGATCCAATCCTCGAAACATTTTTTATATTCGGTTTTCGGTATGTCCATCAGTGCTTCCTGCGATTTTTCCATTACTTCCTCTCGGCTGCTAAAACGCGTTCCCCGTAATGGTTTTTTAACTCGATTGAACAGAAAGAAGTCACAGGGAGCCAAATCAGGTGAATTCGGTGGCTGTTGGATGGTATTTGTTGCATTTTTCGTCAAAAAATTACGAATAATGATAGCACTGTGCGACGGTGCGTTATCATGGTGCAAAATCCACGAGTTTTCTGCCCACATTTCTGGTCTCTTTCGGCGAATTGCTTCACGCAAACGTCTCATAACGCCCAAATAATACTCTTTGTTTACTGTCTGGCCTTCTGGCAAAAATTCATGATGCACTACACCGTTGTAATCCATGAAAACCGTCAGCATTGCCTTCTTTTTTGACTGAAAACGACGTGGTTTTTTTGGTCTCGGCTCATTTGGTGAACGCCATTCACTTGCCTGATGTCTGGATTGCGTGTCGTACTCATAAACCCACGTCTCGTCTCCAGTAATGATCCTTTTGATGAATGTGGGATCGGATTCAGCCTCGCAAATCATGTCTTTTGCGACGTCAACACGGTCTCTTTTTTGCATGAAATTGAGGTCTTTTGGCACCAACTTTGCTGCTACACGACGGAAACCCAAATCATTAACCACAATGTCTTGGGCGGATCCATAGGCAATGTTCAAGTCCTCCGCTATTTCTCTGATGGTTAATTTGCGGTTATTGACCAACATTTCTTTTACTTTATCAATTTTTTCACCGACTTTCGATGTCGATGGTCTGCCACTGCGTTCATCATCTTCGATTGACTCACGACCACTTCTGAACCGCTCGTGCCACTGGTAAACGACCGTTTTTTTTAGAGAATCGTTGCCGAAACACTTTTCCAACATTTCCAACGTCCGTGCGCCACTAAATCCGTTTTTTACGCAAAATTTAATACAAGTTCGTTGTTGCAAATTTAAATCCATTTCTGCAATTGTAAAAAATCGCCAACACACACAGAGATAGATGTACTCTTGGCTACGTAACTTTTGCAAATGTCAAGTTATGACACTAAGATTTAAAGGGAATATCAACAACAGATGTACCAATTTAACAAAAAAAACAGAACTCAAATCGGAACGATGGGAGCGCCACACGGTGGTTATTCCGGGAACTTTTTGTTCAAGGTAGTATACTACGACACCCATTTGAGTGAAGTGTTTTTGAAGGAAGCTTAAATTAAGCAGTTTTCTTTTTAGCGTTCTCTTTGCTGGAGATGAAAAAGTAGGACCTACTTAACAAAAACCCGCATGATAGAAAATATGAAAAATTAGAATGCCCACATCTACTTACCGCACAACAATGCTTCAACGTCCTTCGCAACTTCAATGAATTGAAAATGAGATGATTAATTTCCCAATACGCAGTGTTTCGAAGTCAAAACATTGCCGGTAGCATAGCATTTTGCTTAACATCCACTAAGAGCACTAAGTTTACTCAGTCATCTCCTTGTGACTGGCGAAATTTTTAGCAAATTGGCACTAATAAGGATAAATATTTTCTAACTACGAGTTCACGACGTTCGCCATGTTGTGTTTATATAATTATCGTACTCATTTGAAAAGAAAAGTTGTTGACAAACAGGTGCTTACTTAAATAGCCTTCAAATGCATACACTAAGAAAACAATCGCGATCCAAGCTCGGGCAATATGCCTTCACAAATTAGCCATCCGTGACGAAAGTATCCAAAACATGACATTTTTAATAGGAAAAGGTAGTGATTTCGAGCAGTAGTCTAGATAAATTCTTCGAGAATTAGATTACGCGAGAAGAGTGTTACGGCTTGCCACTTTCAGCCATTTGCGGCTCGACAACGAGAAAATATGTAGCAGGATAATTCTGTATTTCTTGCCACCGTTGTTTCCATGCAACAGTATTTGATACGGAGTCCTTCAATTTGCTACGTTTAGATAGACTAAATAGACTGTTACAAATCATGGTTCATGATTTCGAGGGCTGGTTTTTAGCAACTTACCGAACTGCTACCAGCCACACTCCGTATTCCCTCATGACTCCTTGAAGTGGCGTATTTCATCACCTGTTTCTCATGATGTTCATCCTTAGCCTTCCTCTGTAATTCTTCCCCCCCGCGAGTAACCTTCAATTACGGATTCAAGTAAACTAACGTTCTATGAGCGTTTTAAAACAGTTCCCATCTTCTTTGAGTCAGATTTCTCTCTTCGCCCACTCGTCGAAGTACTTCACATGCTACTCTGTATATTTTCTTAAATTTCGTCATTCCATAATAGCACCGCTTTTTATCAACTCCAATTTTCTTTCACCTGCTTCTGTCACTCGTCTCTCACGATCTCAGAAATGTTATCTCCTGGTATAAGTTTTAACGAATCGCTGTCTTATTCCTTTGCAAGTTGCCTTTATTAACTCACAAATAATGGAATTCAAGTGTGGCCATATTAAATAGTACCATGTTGAGGCCCCGCAAGTTCGAGGTCGCATATGCTGCACCATGGCCGTGACTGGCGCCGGCGGCAAGTAAAGAAGTCGTACCGAACAGGAAACAACGGCTGAATCCTTTTTTTATTTACTTGTCTTGGCGCTCGATATTAACGCTTCTCAAGAGCTCATCTCCCATCGTTTGTACCCACCTTCATCCGGTCTTGCCCCAAACATCTTAGAATTAAACAAGGGTATGCTTCAACCTTAAATAAAGAAGCAAGTACGAAACCCCCGAATTCAAGCTTCCAAGTCTTCAACATTAAAGAGGAGACCTTTAGACAAAATAACCAATCTTGGAATGAATACTATCAGCATTTCGTAAACCAGTAAATTCAGCGAGGTACGCAACATTTAAAATCATTGACACACTGCTATGGATGTAAACAGAAAGCAAATTGATCCTGAGTTTTCACTCAGTCTCTCGAAATGAAAAGTCGTCTAAAATAAATATTAACCTAAGAACCACTATCAGATAACCTTTCTAAGGGTTTGATTGAGTCGAAAGATACTACCAATACTTACTACATCACACTTGAATATCGACACGGCTCAAGTGATTAAACTGCGATGGCGAGAAATCCGCTTACATACCGAGGGCACGATGGTAGGTGGAACGTGGAAAGGGATAAGCACTGACAGTGGTCGAGGACCGCACGGTCAAGAAACGGTACTCCCTGGTGCTGAGCGAAGGGGAGAGAGGGTGGGCAGGAGAGAGGTGAGGGGACAAGGGACGACGGGCTGTGGTCTGAGAGTGTGGAATCAAAAGTGGGGACTGGAAAAGTGGAAGGGGAAGCGAGTGGGGGATAGTCGGAAACGAGGGCGGGGAGAGGGATGAGCCAACCTGTTGCAGCCGTCTGGGACAACAGCGCGGTAGGGGCACTGGGAGAGGGACTAATAGGATTGCTAGGCAAGGCGATGGTGTAAGCGACTGCGAAAAAGGGATAATAGCTGGGAGACGATAACAGAGGTTGACGGAAGATGGAAAAAAGGGCGGATGGTAAAAGTGAAGCAAGAAACAAATTATTGGCGTCTCATTGTCCTTTCCACAGAACCACCGCCCACCCAGCCTCACCGAATGCATCATGTCATCTGGTAATAAAATAAATGAATATCTGTGTGTATGTATAGGTGTGTGTCCAAAATATTTGGACGAACCCAATTGAAGAGTAAATTTAAAGAAAAAAATGACTGATCCGAAGTGTTGCATTTTTTCCGTGAAATTTATTTATCACTTGTGTTTATCCGAATATGTTTCCTTGCCTTTTTTTCCTTTATCCTATACCCCATCTCAATGTGCATTTAAACAGTCTAGTCCGTCTCTGGATTTTTTGTGTGCGTGTGTATACACGTACATATTTCATTCTCTCCGCGCAGCAGCGATTTGTGGCTCCGTTGCTAAGCGACGGAATATTAAAATGATTAAAAAGCACACTTTTTCGGGGATTTTATGGTTTCCCCATGACTAGATGTGGTCAATGTTTTGTTAATGCCTATTTTATAGGGGTTAATGACGCAACCTGCTGATTAACAGAGGTTCGCTATGGTATTAAGTTATATAGTTCGTTCGCATAACTGAAATGTTTTTCGGATTATCCTCAATAGCTACATAGCCTTATCCGGTTTATACTTATTCCACCCCTTACGTGCAATAAATATACAAGAAAAAGGTAGGAATCGATTGCCCTGGTGTCCTCACGTGCGTCGTTGCGCGCAGATATTTAATTGTGCGGTGTGGCAGGAGTGTTCCTTGCCCAATCGCCCTAGTAGCAGCTTTTCCAAAAAGTCAATTTCTGAATAGCTAATCGTTAGCAGATCGTCCCTTGCATAGCTTCGTCCTTAAACTCATCCTGATGATAGTTAAGCGATTATTTATGAGCACTTACATAAACATTTGGAAGTGTGCTGGAAGGCTATTACGTGTAAAAGTTTGTCTTTGAGTTTAAATGCCATAGGAATTATTTTTGGTATTCTACCGGTTGAAGTAGGTTTCCGATGGACGCGGAAAGGAAATGTCAATCATCTTATTTCAGAAGAGCAGGCCTAAGAGCAGGCTACATACACATTTTTCCATCACTAATAGCTCATACATTCTGCTTAATATTCAACCGCCAAGATTAAATAACATCGACAATTTAAATTAAAAAGACGAAAAATACTGTTCGCAGTGGTACAATTAGGAATTCATTTAAAAATGCCGTGTAAATTCACCGCTCGCACAGCATTAGCAAATACCTCGTGATATTTTAAGTTTCAGATGCAGAAGGAAAACAATCGTCCACTGAACTTCATAACTGTAACAACCCGACGGCAGCAAAACAAAATGTGGATACAAGTAGAGCTCGCTACTTGGTAAGAAACTTTGATCAGAGGCAACACCAGACATTAAGTACTATACAATTCGTCAATGGGAACCACGTGATGTTTGAGACATTTTTTGCTCACTTGCATAAACATTTGGAAGTGAGCCCGGAAGGCTGTTGGTCACCTAAGTCGACGAGTATATTTCTGTAAGTTTTAAGAAGTCAGGAATAGGAGATGGGAAAAGAATCGGGAAGGAAACTTAAAGCGAGTTGTTACATTTCACCAAAGCACAGGCTTTTCCATCAATTACGGCACATAACCAACATCTTGACATTCTGCCGTCAAGATTACATTTCAACGATAATTTATAAATTTAAAAGACGAAAAATATTGTTCGCAGTAATACAATTAAAAAGAAAATTCAAAACGTCCGAGTAAATTCACTGCTCACACAGCATAAGTTTATTTGTCGTGATATTCGAGATCTTTGACACAGAAGGAAAGCAGTCGTCCACTGACCTTGTAACTGGAACAATCCGACGACAGAAAAATAAAGAACGGAACATTTCAAAATGACATGGGAAAATTATTGGAGCATTAACCCGGGTTCCACATTCAATTCTTACAATCCAAGTGTGCCTGATGTGCCTACCCTGAATGGGAAGCACATTGAAAACGGCAAGGAGTTGACGAATAACCAACGAGCGGTGCTATCGTCATTGTTCCGCACGTGGTCTATAGGCGCGCGTATGTACATGCGCGCATTGAACTCTCTTCCTATTTAGCCCATCCCACAAAGAGTCTTAAAATGGCCCGGGAGCCGTAGACCCCGGCCTTGTAGGGCATGCGGGTGTCTAACCTTTTGTATCATATCCAGCCCACTTCCGCCCATTACCGCCGCCAACACCTTAAGCCATTCCAGCCGTCCTTCCCCCCTGAGACCGTACACCCGCCTTTTCCTGCGGTCACGATCAGGACGTGTCACTAGCTAGCATCGAATCGCGTCTCGGTTTGCCAAGGCAACATCACGGGATGCCCTCCCACGGAGGGTCATTTCCTCAGTTGCAAATGCAAAATTCAGGGTGGTTGGGATGATGCAGAGTTGGCGGAGAAAATATAGTTGCTCTGGTAGAAGCCATTCGAGATAGGTACAGACGAGCATTTTGGTTCGAACACTACAGACAATAGCCAAAGCCTCACAAAAAATGACCTTCTGAAAATAGCTTCTATTAGGTGGTGCAATTCCAATTCTTAGCCATACCAGAAATTCTACATTTGTAGAATGAATAAGAGAAAGTTGAGAGCAAATAGCAATAAAATAAAATTTAACACCATTATTATTGCTTCTGGATATCATCATTCTCCCTGATTTACGTAGTCATTGACGTTATTTTGAGCTGTGACCATTCTGGTTTCAAATAATTTTGGGCATAATGGTTGTTAGGTCAGTTAGAGACTGCAGTAATTTTGAATGTCTAAGTAGCTTAAAACCTGAAACCAATCCGGGCTTCAAGTCGTTTTACTTATTCATTTCTTGTTCCTTTATATGAATGATTATTCCAATAAGAAATTCAACAGAGAATTAGCAGGTTAATGTTTTTCAGAACATTTTTACCACATGCTATTCTCTCATTTATCTTGTCTACTTTAAATAAGCACATTCCATACTTCTCCAGCACAGATACAAGTAGTCAGATCAGACAATGATTAGACAGACTTAATTTATTTTCAAATATTTTTGTTTTTTTGTTGGCTGAGATTTTCCAACAATGGGTTGGTTAGAGCATATCATGACAATCAGAATATTGCAAGTTCTTTGTTGATTAATAGCAATTATAATAGTTTTCTTGTATTTGCATTAATTTAGACTAATTTGAAGTGAAATTAATTGCATTTCCCTTTTTCTTTCAGTGCCTCTCTACTTGAGTCCAGTTGAGACACACTGCATGAATATAGACTACTTCATTCCAGATGTGGACAATCAGACCAAGCAATTCTCGGAGGATGCTATGACCAGATTGCGTGAGTTTTCATGTTCATTGTTTATATAAATAATGCAATCATTAAAATTAATACTGAAACCAATTTAACATACACGCAAACCAAGTATTGCTGCAGAAAAAATCTTAATTTTATGATTAGTACCTTTTCCATTTATTTCTGGAGTTTTTGCAAGCAATCAAGTTGTGAAAATGAAAAAATTGACCCATTTTGACAGCCTTAAAGTAATAATCTAAATAAAATCTGAATATTTTGCCTCTCTGCCTTCAGTGCATTAACCAATGTAGTTCAGCATTTTGCCCCCTCTCTTGGCCTAAGCATGTCAGGAAATACATCTAGTAGTGTTATAAAAAATTGAAGTAAATGATTTACGTTGGTTGCAGATGAGTTACATACGTGAATGAAATATTGACAGTAATAAATATGTTTAAAAAGATAAAATTTGACTCTTACCAGCTATAGATCAATTGAACAGCACTTGATAAGGGAGATGGCCTCCAACTTTGTTCAACACAATTCTCCCATGATATCTAAGAATCACAGCCAATCTGGAAAGCAATTCACAATTGTTTACTTTTAGGACACAGCACACCAAGCTTAATAGTGTGTGTGTATGTATACATATATGTATATATATATATATATATATATATATATATATATATATATATATATATATGTATTTTTTTACACACATCTATTTTTATACACACACACACACACACACACACACATATATATATATATATACACACACGAGGGTCATCCGGAAAGTAGTACCCGTTCGTGAAATAAAGACACAAAAGTAAATATTAACAAACATAAAAAATTTTATTTGAAAGAGGATACTTTAAACTACTTCTCAACATAATCTCCAAGCAAATTAAGGCACTTGTCATAACGTGTGACAAGTTTCTGTATTCCTGCTGCATAGTCCTTCGCCGCCAGCTCATTGAGATACGCGAGGGACCCATCTTGCACAAATTTTTGCATAATGCAGATGGTGTTTAACAATTTCATGAACAATTGTTCGAGAAACATTGGGAAAATGCTCACAGATGTCATCAATTGTGACGCGCCGATCGTTCCTCACGAATTCGTCAACTGAGCTCACCAGTTGGTCTGTAATGACAGACGGTCTCTCCGAACGCTCATCGTCGTGTGTGTTCCCCCTCCCCATGTTGAAGTTGCGACACCACCGCCGAACAGACGACTCGTCCATTACATTGTCTCCATACACCTCCTTTAATTGGCGATGAATATCACATGGGCGAACGTTTCTTGCATTGAGGAATTTAATCACTGCCCTCACTTCACAACTGGCGGCGTTCTCAATTTTTTTAAACATTGTAAACAATCACAGAAACAACACAGGCAATGCTAGCGTCACGCAACTTGGCTCAGAGAAGGCAGACAAGCCACTGAAGCTATCTGACCTCGTCCAGCGGCTACTCGCGTCGTCAGCACTTCATGCGGCACGAACGGGTACTACTTTCCGGATGACCCTCGTATATACATATACATTTTTTTTTATTCACACAATATTAAGGTAAATGGCAATATCAAGCTTGCTTAAGGCTTAATTTGAAAAAGTCGTCTCGAAAAAATCTCATGTTGCCAGTGCATTACTTTC
This sequence comes from Hetaerina americana, assembly GCF_022747635.1. Classification (NCBI taxonomy): domain Eukaryota; kingdom Metazoa; phylum Arthropoda; class Insecta; order Odonata; family Calopterygidae; genus Hetaerina; species Hetaerina americana. The sequence continues at coordinate 63,296,021 of NW_027286874.1, read as the reverse complement.
TTCATACAATTTTTTTCCCTTTGGCTTAACATAAGGAGAGCTATACCTATATCTATTACACTAATCTATATATAACTGTATATACTGTAGATAAAGTTATGGTGTAATATTGCCCTTAACTTGTAACAAATCATGTTAACTTATTGCATTACTCTGGTCTATTAATTTTTTTCTTTGTGACTCTGCATGATAAAAAGGCAGAATGTTTCAAAATAATCTCACCTTAAAATGTAATCTAAAATAAATAGTTTTTGAGAACATTTTTTTCCTGAGTGTTGCGGATTCGGCATTTGCCCTATTAAGGAAAATGATCCAACACTTAAGATCGAGTTTATATAGTTTCCGATCCATAATGAATTAAAAACTTTCAAAATTCATCTATGAACATCTAAGAAATTTTTCATTCGTGACACAGTGAGTAAATGGCAGAATAATAATGGTTAATTATCAAACTGGGAATGTCATGGAACTGACTCAATCATATCATATTTTAATGAAAACTTCAAAGTGGATGAGGACCAGACATATCTTAACTGGCTATAGCATTCATCAGAAAGCTGAGGAATTCAGGTTTATCTCATGGTCAAGGCACGCATTCACGATCTATTTATGATTAATTTCTTGGTTTAAATTCTAAATTCTTCCAATAAAAATCACATTACGATTTATAGTCAATAATTTTCTATGCATGTCCAAGACGTGAGCAATAAAATTTTCAGTTGATGTCACCGTACGGAGGAAAACACAACCAATTGTGTTGAGTTACAAAGAATAAATATAATTTGGCCATTATTCTCCATGAGGATGAAGGCAGTTTCAAAAACTAAAACTACTGTTTTAAAGGAGTAATGGTGGCATACCCAACCAGTAATATGGATTATCCAATATACACCTGTATAGTAAAGTGACGTTTCACTCACTGAATTTTCATGTATTAATTAATGTATAATGTGTTCCTGCCTGTGTCAGAAAAAATTACCTACTTGAAGATTTAAAAAGCAAGCCAGTCTTCAAATAATGCGGTTCATTTCCATAAATGAAAATCTTGAAGACTCATTCCAAGGAGTGACATCATTATTTCTCATATCTGTGCGGCTCATTGTTGGTCCATCTTGAAATTTCTCCACCTTTAATCAAGTAAATAACCAATGAAAGATTGATTTGATATGACCTCCAAATTCCTTGAAATTAAGTTAAATAAGGGAAGCCTTAACTAGAGGGTAGAGAAAGCATGATATTAACTTTTATGTATTTTGACAACAAAATTACTTAGGACTGATCGTATTACATTCATTAGTTTTTGTAAAGGTTAATGCTAAATAGACAATATTTCAGTCAAGTAAGACTTGTTATGCATTAGAGAAGCCAAGGACCCAAGTCCATTGAATGTTTTTTCAAATCTTTCTCCTTTGTAATGACACACCACAGATCTGGTGGCAGGCCTTGGATGTTAAAGGTGAAATCCGTCTGAGATGAAATTTGTTATTGTACCAATGGAAGTGCATGTAAAATAAACAGAATTAATAGACATTCAGGATCTCTTGCTATAGGTTCATTATTGTGGCTCAGGCTTTGAAATGGACAAGAGCTGTGTGACATCTAATATTATCAGGATATCTTTTTTCAATTTCAGATATGGGACGTTCCATGATTGCTCTCTTCATTCTTGCATTCTTCACAGTATTCATAGCATTTTGGACGGGGGTTGCCGGATGCTGGAGAAGATCACCAGGCAATATAACAGCCACAGCAATTCTAATGCTATTCTCATGTAAGTTAAAGCAAATTTTATGAATCAACATATTTGGATTATGAATATCAAATCCCAAATGGCTTAAAACGGTGAGCAAGTGTTGACATGCATCAGTATTATTCAAAGTTCAGCGACTCCATGTTGGAAAAAACATTTAATTGATCAAAGCCTCTCTAAAATAAATCACCCTCAAGTGTTTTGCGTTAATATAGTCATGTTATCGCTGTTACAATACATTACCTTGCTTAAAGAATCTTGCCAATTTAAGTTTGATTAAAAATGATCATAAATGACTACGTGATGGTTCTTTGCATGAACTGCTGAAGTAAGTGCTCAAACTGGAGCGTACATGCCATCTACTTTCCAAAACTATATTCATATGAAGAATTAATTTCCCAAAAGGTAATGTTATGCTAATTTCTGCACTTCTCAACAATACTAGTGACATGAGTTTGAATATCAATTGCCTAGTATAACCCATAAAACTGAATAATATGCTATGGATACTTAGTAATCAAGATTTATGAGGTGAAATGTGATACATTTTGTTCCTAGAAGTATTGCACTTTTCGATTTAGACTTATTTTAAGAAAAACCCCTACATGAAAGCATTCCATCCATGCCTTAAGTGCGGTTCAAACCTAAAACATTTGGGTTGACCAAGGAGCATGTCATTCACCAAACTAACCCAAAGGTGATAAGTTGTCCGTTTGTTACTGCATCAAACAAGACCAGCTGGATAACTCGTCATGAAACTAATAGGTTTAGAGCATCCTACCCAATAGTACAGGCTGTGTCTCACTCTAGAGATTTGTTGAAATCTGTCGTAGAGAATAAGAATTTCCTATTACATCTTCAAAATGAAATCAACAACTTTGTTATATCTTTTCCAGTTCCTCTTTTGGATGCATAAAATCAGATCAAACTAGTTGTGACCCAATTGCAACTGAGCCGTTAAATGGGGGAATGAAATTGAGTATATATGTATGAGAATATAAGAAAACACTTGAAAGAGATAATGGATGTATTGTAATACAGTGATGAGGAGAGAAAGGGGAGACAAAGATTTGGTTGGGGAGTGTCTTTTAGGATGTAGGAATAACATCTGCGAGAAAAATATTGATTGCTTTTTGCAGAAGAAGAGTGTTGTAATACCCACCTAGAGTATGCTGCCAGTAAGTGGGATCCTCAAAAGATAAATTTGATTTCTGAATAAGATTGAGTTCAGCTGAAGGGGTTTAGATTTGTCAAGCATTGTTATGGCCAACGCAGTGAAACTACTTTGCTAGAAAATTTAGGCTTCCCTTACACAGCGGCATTTACAATATAGATTAAACTAATCAAAAACATTTAAAGATGGGTCCTTTTCCTGGAAGAAAGAATTATATGAGAAGAGGAGCTGATTAAATCATTGTAGTGGATAAACTTGACAGAGTCAGGTTTCACTTCCAGAAAGTTTCGTATGTATATCCATCAAATGAAAGAGATAATGCACTTTTCCACAGTTTTTATTTGGCTTGGTACAGTCTGTTTCACCTTGATACGGCATCATCAGGTACAAATTTGAAATAAGATAAGTGAGATTAATATATATGCACAGTGAGATGGGTGGGAGTAAGTAAGAGCTCAAATGGAATTGGTTCTTTTGTAGGAACCGTTGACCAATAGGAGGTAAAATTACAGTAATTCTGAGGGAGAGGTGGGCGAGGGGGGGATCGTAAGAAATCAGAGGGATGGTTAAATGTGGGGAAGGAGGTTATGTTTAGTGAGGTATGGTGGGATAATGAGATGATTGCAGAGGGTGATAAAAAAGGAAGAAGTGGAGTGGTTCCAGAGGAAGTGACTAATACTTCACATCCATCATTCCCCTCTTCATTATCATTTAAATATGATTGCTAGCATTCCATCCTTTATAGTCAGGTGAGAAAAAACAACAAATTTTCGTTGCAACAAATTTTTTCTCACCACTTCCCATTACTGTTTGCACATTTGGATCTGATACACAACCACATGCTCGGATGCTCAGTTATATTAGTCATAGATTGCACAAAACCTATCTCTATTTGCTGAATAACTATAAAAATAAAACAAAAAAAGATGGTAACCTACTGAGTAAAGAATTGGAATTCTGGCTGGAGTGTTTCATGTTCAAACCTAGTTGATTTATCTTATCGCCCCTATTTATAACCCAACCTGTCTTTCTCGGAACCTAACAGCAGCATTGGGAAAGGAACTGGCACATGTAAATTTCCACTGTCATTGAACTGGGCATCAAGTGAGCTCTGCGATGGCCCATCAGAATGGCTTAGGTTAAAGTTTGTAGTTTTCTTTGAGGAAAAAGGTTGGGAACTTCCTGTGGCTCATAGTAAAGATTTTTGGAAGGTAGAAGGTATACCTTTCATGCTGTACACATAGCTATATGTGTTGCTAGATCACATAATTATTTATAGAAATAAATATATCCAATCTACAGAAATATGTTTGGTATTGAGGATTCTGAAATATAGATCTTTAAAGAAATCTAAGCATTTAAGTAACAAATTCGTCCGAACTTCTTCAGTTCTTCTTTTAGATGAATTAAAGTCAGTTGAATGGCTTACATTTTTGCATCATATATATTAATGAATTTATACATTATATTTCAGGTCTCTTAACAGCTGGAGGTATGGGCTTATGGCATGGTGTTGAATACTATGAAAAGGAAAAGGTCATTGGGGAAGAATTCTATCAGCAGTGGGACAATGTAAGTAGTCCATCCAAGCTTTGGTACAGATAAATTAATTCTTGCATACTTTTGTTTTAGATTATAACAGAAATGAAAAGTTTCACACATTTATATGAATATTGGAAATTCAAATAAATTCCCATTTTATATACACCAAGCAGGGCCGTCCAATACTCCTTAGGAAACTTATTTAACACCAGGAGTAGCTTTCATATCACTTGGTCTAGTAGTCTTTCTAATCTACGAATTGCTATAGCAATGGGTTTTAGGATGTGTTTCTGATTAGTTTACTTCAGTAAATGTGCTTAGTTCTTTGAGTTTAAAAATTATTGAGAAAAGAAAAAATAGACGCTTATATTTGTATGCATATTTCTTAAGTAAATTCATACAAATATTGTATATATAAGGTGCACTATGTTTTTGACTTGAGTCCAATCCGAGACACACCTGGGGTAGTATGGGAAGTATTAGGAGAAATTGAAATGTTTTCATATAAAATTGATCACAATTAATTCAATGGGAAATGCTAGCACTGCTAATATTTTAACGTTAACTGCCTTGGGAATAAGTCTTTGATTGATGTCATTTAAATTTTGCCATTTCAACTTGGTAATTTTTTTACATACTGCTGATGAATGTTAACAAAGTCATAACAGCATCAATACAATTTTTTTATGGCATGTCACATAAATCAATTTTATTGCTTTATCATAATCTTTTACCTCAGTGTGCAAAATTCTTAATAGAAGCAGAGCCTTCAAACACACAAATTTTTATCAGAGGGATCTTATAGGGGATAAATGTATCAAAATGATCCCAGGAAATACTAGTGAGTAAAACAAAAATAAAAAAACCTTTAAGTTTGTAGCACACCCATGAAGATTAATGCCCAATTGAATTTTTATTTTTATCTCATTTTTTTAACTACTAAATCTAAATAAACTAAACTAAAAATAAATAAACTAAATAAAATAAAATCTAAAATTTAAGACTGTTTGCAACTTTGCCTTAGAAAATAGCCTTGGAAAAAGTTGTTTAATACTTCCCTATCAATTTATGTCATAAATATAATAAGAAACAATTTTGCATTTTACAGTTTTATGTACTTCATGTGAATATGTATTTACAAATTTTTAATCTATCATTTATTACAAGGCAATAAAATGGATGATGGCATCTAATAGCTTCACAATATTTGAAAGCAATTTAGTATAGATTATACAATTCAAAACTCATTGCCTGTTAAGAATTATTAATTCAATGAATCACATTCAATAGACAAGGATTTAACAGATATGTTTTCATTATATTTAAAGTTATTGCTTTTTTGTATGTTTGAAAACCATATTAACTCATGCACACTACTCCAATGCAGAGAGCACTAAAGATTGATTTAAATTGTGGGAATTTCAAACGTCCTTACTTTATGGAAAGAAAGCAAAAGGTGAATGCCCCAAAGTATGAGAATTTTTTTTGTAATGAAGTAAATTCTATTGGCATTGTATCCTGTAATTAAAATTCGTAATTTCTATCAATCAAGGGTGATATGTGCAGTGGCATTAACAGGGCAGAGAACCTTAGTTAAGACTACATGACTGCCTGAAATTTTTCTATTTGTTATTAGGGCAACAAAGTTACAGCTGAGGTCATTTGCCCCGTTATGGGTATGTGGTGTTGGTAGAAGTAAGATTTCCAGGGATTGGGAAAAGAAGGGGTGAAGAGAAACCTGGCATTGGCATTAGCCAACTCTTAAGAAAAGGTGCTAATGGGTACTCAATTTTACGTACCATCCAACCTAGTGCTGCAATCCAAACACAACTCCCAAATAGGGATTAGGATACGACTAAAAAATAGCACCATCTACAGGATTCAAACCTGGGTTCTCAGGGTGGGAGGCAGGTCTAGTAGCCTCTACACCAACCTAATCTTCCTTACATTCTTGGTCCCCTCATATACTTCAAATACATTAAGAATTTTTCATCTAAACAAGCTCACCTAAGTCTCTTGAGAACATGCACTTGAAGAAAATGGCATCCCTTAAAAAGGATTAGAGGGAAGAGTAGGTAATGATTAACAAGGAAGCTTCTTGATCAGAAATGATTTTTCTTTCCTTCCCCTCATTTTACCCTGCCATCTCCAACAAATATTGAAATCATTTGCAATGTCTAATGTCCCAACATAACGGAAGTATAAGTCAAAAATGAACATTGAAGTTTAATAGTTTTTGCCTAGAAACACATTGCCTTTTATTCAAGCACATAATGGGGAGCAAAATGTTCAGCACTATTTACTTTTTCTTCTCATTTATTTTTCTTGTTAGTCGCTAATGAATAATTTCCGGGAATCATCTACTTTCTTGGTAATTATGGATGCTATAATATTTGAAGATGAAAGTACCTTTCCTTTCACAAGATACTTCTTCCACCTAGTTTACAACATGCAGTTTTGAGTAAATGCCAAAATTCTCGGTGTGTCTCATTTTAAACTTTAGGAATGGAAAAAAATGAGTTTGAAATTACAGGTCCTGCGAGACAATGCAACAACTTGGTATGGTTGGTCTTACATCCTTGCCTGGCTTAGTGTTGGATTCAGTCTCATCTCATCAACCTTATTCTTTGGAGCAACATATTGCCTTCGCTCTGAAAAGGAGGAGGAAACTGCCAAGAACGTGCAGTACATCATGCCCAGTGAGAATCCAACTGTTTTCAAAGCAACAAATCCTACATCCTGGAGTCAGCTCACCATCACACTCATACTAACAATGATTGGTTCCACTACCCTATCTTATATCTCTATTTTTACAGGTGCTGCGTGACAACACCGACATAACATATGATTGGTCATACATAATCGCTTGGATCGGTGTGGGCTGGGCACTTGTATCTGCAATAATGTTTTCTGCAGCTGCCATCTGCTTAAGAAATGAGAGAGAAAAGGAGGAGGCTATGAACATGCAATATATGATGCCGGGTAAGCCCTTTCCAAGGGATTTCAGTGAGGAAAATTTAAACATGTGCACACCTCCTTTTCTCAAACAGCACAATCTTACTCTAAATGTATGCATACTCTCTCACTCTCTATCACATATTGTGTCACAAATTTCAACGTGAAAATAATGGATGCAGTGTTTTGAACTGACACCCATCGAGGGATGACATGAAATGTCTTAAGCGAATCCAAGAATTTTTTTTTTGCGGACATTCTCAAATAAAATGCTCTAAAAAGAAAGAGTAAGATTCATGGGCAGGGCAGTATTATGGAGCTACAGATTATTTGGTGGAATTAGTTGATTAGTGCATAATTATTCCTGCTTTGATTACATAACGATGGACTTAACTGTTTAAAGTTAAGTTCCTTGTTTGGTTTGGGAAAGTAAATTATTAACATTACCTGTGTTCCCCATAACATTAACTAACATGTCAGAACAGAATTCGGAAGAGGAAACATTTTAGAGTCAATGATCAAATGGCCCTTGTCAATTGGTGCATCAACTTTGTGTAATTAGTGTACTCAATAGTGTCCTGAAGTTGTTAAAGGAATAAAAGACTGTTTAGAGTGTTGTATATAACAGGTACAAAACAAGAGTCATTGATAATAAAACCATAAATAATGTAGCTGATCAATAAGGGATCTCAAAATTTTAATTGAGTAATCATTTGTGCAAACATTTATCATTTAATATTTGTAGCTTGCTAAATTAGACATAGTTGGTACAAGTTTCAAATTGATTTAAAATTGACGCTTGGTTGCAAAAATACTGTATTTTCCCATCGATAACGCGTGCGTTATCTAGACAGAAATGTTAAGATGATCATAAAAATGACGATGCCCGTTATGTTATGCAAATTGAAGAAATCCAAACATTTACAAACCTATGTACACAATAGTTTAAGAAGAGTGTTGCAAAAATAAATTAGTCTGGAAGCATGCCTTTCTAATTGCATTCTATTTTATACAGATCTGCTACTTTTACATTTATTTCATCTCATAAATCCAAGGGAAAAAGAAGAAATAATTTCTATACTTCTTTATTTCAATACATAGTACTTCACGTACACGTAGAGTACGTTGTATTATTTACATGTGCGTATAAATATATGATAGGATAGGTAGATCACTCGAATCCAAGAAATTTGTCACCTGAATCAAAATTAAATGACTTAAGTGCATTGATTATCTCTTCAGGCACATCACCGAGTTTGTGAATATCAAAGTAATGTCATCATTGAAAGAAATTATTTTTTTGATTTAATATCATAAAACATTTTGCATGCCTGGTTAGCCATAACAAACAAGGGTATGTACTTGAAGGATATTTAATTGAAATCATGGTGTGGAGACATCCCTCTGCATGTCTGATGGCTATCAGGTCAAAAGATTTTATTTCCCATTAGTTTATTTTCTCTAATCAATCTATAAGTGGGTGTAATGCTGGATATAAGTTATATTTTATGAGCTTGATTGAATTTGGTACCATAAAAATTCACTATCTGGCAGCTTGAAATAGCAGAAGTAACCATAAAACACTTTTAACTGGCATTTAAATATGAATACTTTGCAAATAAAGCCATCATTGTTATTCCATGGTGAAGGAAATAATGATAATGAAACCCTTGCATGAATAACAAAAAATGCATTGGCTAACACTACATATCCCACCTCACTCAGGACAAAGCTAAAGCCTTTTATTTTAAAGGATAGCATCTCCGAAGTCTGGCAAGCCATCTGCAGAATTATGTATCATGATGCATGTTGGGATATTTTATTGCATTTGGAATAACATTGAAATTTCCACTGAGTTCTAGTAAAATTTAATAGTCCTTGCCTCATTCTTGAGTCAAAAATTGTTTTACTAACTTCAACCTCAAAGAAGGCTTTTTTACTGTATTATAAAATATTCAAATTAATTAATTTAAGTGACTTAAAAAATTGTAAAGTACATATTATCTTTGAAAATTGAAAGTTCAAGAACTTTTATGGTAGATGTAATGTAGACACTAAAAAGTTCTCAAAGGAGGCATGGTCTTTGCTCATTTTTATTATGTATTCCAGTTTGTAATATTCATTTCAACTATACTCTTGATTTTCAGTGCACCCACAAAAGCAGCAATATGCATACGGATACAGCTATGCCTACCCTGGACCTTATTATCATGGCTCACAGTATGGACCCTACAATTATTAACATAGAATAAAAGGCTATCTGATTGAGGGTCTACTCATGCATAAGAATCACAATAACTCCAAACTTCAGAGTTTTATGTGATCAAAGAATATTAATTTCTGTTGAAAGGTGACAGAAATTATCATCTAGTGATGAACCAATGAATTCTATGAACATCTGAGTAATGTTTCATCACTAAAAAATATCTTGGTTGCATATCAAACCTCCATGAATAACAAAGTTTTTTTTACATATTCAAGTACTTGTATATAAACACCTCCTTATTGAGGATTTATGAAAGTTGTTTTCATTTTGTATATAGTTCATTCATGAGCATAAACTGCTATTTTTCAACCAGACCTATAACAAACGAGGAGAAAAATGATTTTATATACCAGGAAAATGTTTGTTATGTGAGGAACAATGGCTAATTATAGCTCTGATCGTGTTCTCCCAACAATGATTAAGCACCACTCGAATAATTTGGGAGTATGAAAGTGATGAGAAAAGTGCTGCGAGTGAGTGATATACTAATACCTTGTGTAATTATAGTAAGAAAATGTGTGCCTTCTACTTGCACACTAAGTTTAATCATAAAACAAAAATATTTTAATTGAAGGTCTGGAAAATGTACTTTTTAAATTACAATAAATCTCTTTTTATATGTTTTGATACATTAATTATCTCCCCATTAACCTTGGTGGAAGTAGAAACGTATAACAAAGGGTAAGGCGGTTCCACTTAAAATACAAGGGAGTAGGCATGAGTTTTCCTGCTACACTTTTAATCAACTAGAGCTTAATTTTCTTTCTATGCACCATGAAAGACTTTTGAGGATGATAGGAGCAACAAATCACAGAGTTTATTTTTGATAAACATATATTAATGAAGTGATTATATATTGGTATTAATTGTGATTTATTCCAAAAATAATGGAAGATCCATACAGGAAATGCTGAATCAAATGGTTGCACTCACCATTCAAGAAATTTGACCAAATTCAGATCTTCAAAGGATGACTGCTGTGATATCTATGGCAGAATTTAGCAAAACATTCCTGCAAATAAAAGATGCCAAACTGATTCTTATGAACATCACATTCTTCATGCCCAAGGCAAACTAGTAAAACAATTTTTCCTTAATACCTTATGCTTCACACACCTAAAATCGTTAATTAAAGAGTGAAAAATTTAAAAAAATGTGACGTTACAATTAATCATTTTAAAATCAGAGATTTGTAAAAATTGATGCTCACAAGGGGGAATACTCATTAGTTCAGAGTGTGACAGAGTGACAAGAAAAATGGCATAAGTTAAAAAAAAGCACAAGTTTAAAAAAGAGGAACATTGAAGTAACCTAGCAAGTCAAATTTTTGCTTGGAAGTTATATTTTGGAGTTAAACAAAGGATCAATGAAATCATTACTCTTATGAATGGTTTCTACTTATTGCTGAGCACAAAATTATTGAATTTTTTCCATGTTTTGAAACCAAAAACCAAGCTTTGCTATACTACTTATGATTTAAAATGTTCCAAACAAAAATGATTCTGAGGATAGTATTTTAATATAAAGTACATATAATGCTCATCACACCACTGAAATGTGGAGATGACAAATATGAATTTTGTAAAACATACAGTTGAAGAAAATTTGATTGAGTTTACTTTCCAAAACCTGTTTTTGAATACATATGATTAAAAATCATGAATTGTTGGGCATTTTCATGCATGCATTAGTGATATATTTGTTTGTTGAGAAAAAACCATTTCCAAAAACAAAATTCAATGTCATTAAAAGTGAAAACTCTCAGAAAATAAACAGTTTTCAAAAGAATACTACAAGTGGATTTTTGTGATATGTTAGACTTTTCATACATAGATGCAGAATAACAGTATGGTGATACAGAGTAAAAGAATTTTTTTAAATGAAGTAGGGAAAATATTAATACAAAAATAACATTTTCTTGATTTAGCTGAACTGGAAAAAAAAAGCTTCAGGCTCTCCTTTTCGTTCAGACAAACTATTAAATAGTAGTGTTACCAACGTACCAGCCAAAACAGAATTACTGCAAGAAAAGCATGTAAGAAGCCAAATGGTCCCGGAAACCGACAAGCTATAGCTTTCATCTCTCTAAAGATCGCTAGCTACACCGAGTACAACACCACCTTGGCAATCTACCATAAGCAAATCCTATGCCCTTTACCTACTTAGGAACCAGGACCCCAGCATTTTAGCCATTGGACAACTTTCTTTCTGAATTTATTATTTACTCCCAAGGCAGAGGTTCCCTTGGAGAATGCATGGTTCAACCCAATATTCAAGGTGGATGCTGGGTAAAAATCATCATTAGTTGGCAATGATGGCCGGCAGGACAGAAATGTTTGAACAATTGTAACAGGGTAAATTGTTGCATTGTCAAACCATTGCCAAACATTGTCCAATGATTATGACAGTTTTCTATACCTATGAAAAGGATGACAACAACAAAGAAAGTAGTTACACAAGAAAAATAATAATTGTTCATATTAATTATGTTTACCACTTCTTTAGCCATTGTGTGAAATGGATTTCTTGAAGAATAGCACGGAATCATACACACAATACTAATTTTTATAATTCTCTGGGACATGTTATTGGAGGACTAGGTGGAGTATAGAAGAAATTTACATCAAAAAATTATTAAAATCTGATGAGTCCTATCTAAAAAATTCATCCATACCACAAAATGGCCAGGTCTGTAGTCTAGATGCACTTTTTATGAATGACACCAACTGCTTCCATAGACCCATAAGGTAATTTATAAGACATTTTTAAACCAATCACATTTCAGTGCTTCTTAATTATTATCATTGGTGCAGTATGGTATGTCAAACACATTTTCCTTATGGGTATCATGATTAGTACAGTTTTCTCTAATGGGTAGGGTTGTTTGATTTTCTTTTATCAAGGGAAGAGCTTCTAAAAAATATGGAGAATAAACTGCGGGGAAGAAGTAGTCATATTATGTCATGGATTTTTTCAGAAAAGTACAAGATTTTTTAATGTTATGACTATGAAATGGCTAAGGTGGAAAGTATTGATTATATAAAACTACCAGCTCCACAAGGACAATTTAAAGCCCGAGTTAATGGCAATAGAATCAAACATCTGGTCTCAAGGAAACTCCAATAACACATCTTTGAAATTGAGACTGACCTCCAAAATCAACGACTGATACATTGTGGAGTTTATTCTTTGATCTATGTCACTTCTCTGCACCAAGCATTTACCGAAACTAGCTGGTGGTCAGAGATGGCAGGGTCCTTTATACTTGTTGTATAAATATCCCTGTTAAGGTTATAAATAGCATTGCCAAGATATGCTTTACCCAGATTACGATTGCAACAATGACGTTCAAAATTTTTCTTTGAAAGACAGTTCAAAGTCGCAAAGTATATGTTAATCCTCAGTACTTCCTTCGAGTAAACAATTTAAGATTTTCTTTCATGTTTCTTTGGAAGTCCTGAAATCATAGGATGTGACAAGAAAATATCTCAATTCAAACATTTAAGTGTGTAATCATGACGAGGGTAACTAATTCAGGGCAAATTATTGTACTAGCAAGTGATTGAAATACCTCAACATGATAGCAAACGTTACAAGTATAAAAATGTTTGCATGACAATTTTGCACAAAATAAGATTGACAATATTTCTGTCACTTTGTGGTTTTAATACAAATTTTGGGTGCCCTTAATCTAATGAGTAAAACTTACAGAAACCCATCATTGCAATAACTGAGGTAGCTTGGTTCATTGAAATGTGCCATCACAAGTGTAACTATACTGATAGTTTTCATTTTATAACGAATTACCCAATGAATTTGATAATATTTTTGCAATTCTCATTTTCTCAAGCACAGCTGATACCTATGAACTATAATTTGGCAGTCATTACATCACAAGTAACTTAATTGAATCTAAATGGAACAAAATGCATCAAGTATCACTTTAGAAATTCTGATAGTACACAAACACAGATAAAGAATATTTCTTGTTGAAACAATTACTATTTCGGGCTCGGTTCACCCTCAGTTCAAATTATTAATAACATATAGCAATTGGATTTACAATATCTTCAGCCAAGTCATCCATTGGCCGAAATCATGACCCAAATTGCTATTATTAAACCCTTAAAAATTCCAGGGTAGGGGATTGATTGCATTTAACATATCGATTACGATAACCTCTTCTACAAGGTTACCCTTATAACCTCAAAACCACTTACGTCATTGCTAGTTCCCACAGGTGCATACTGCAGAACAAACTATTAATTAAAGTTGAATGAAAACTGTATGTGACTAAATATGTAAAATATTGTAACAATACATTACCCTAAATACTTGAGAACGACTAAAGGCATTTGGAGCGGAAAACAAATCTTTTAAACATTGAAAACGGAGATAAACGACATCATCCGAAACTGAGGAAAAAACTCTTGGGAATTAATAAATTCAGTAAAATGGAACTAACCTGCAGCAAAATGTATCTGAAACAAGTGATATGACAAAAAGCTGAAAACAAACAGTTCGTTCGGTATCTCGCCTTGGTTTCCCATCATGGCGACAAACCGGGAACTATGGTGAAAATTAATTTATTTAGAACAGACAGGACGCTTTGTCCTCTGGACACATTGCCTAAAATCTCATTCTTAACAGAAAGACGATAGAAGCATAATATATACAACCAAATGTTTGCTTCCACCCAGCTGTCGCAAAATTTTAAGCTACCTAGAGTTTGCCTCATTCGAACTGTTACGGGAAATATTCGATTGTTATTATAGTCGATTAGTCCTTGCTGTCGAATCATTCGCGATTAATCGCTTTGGAACGAAAAATCTGCCTCTGGGAATTGGTGAGTTTCACAAATTAGCAAGGATTATCATAAACAATTTTCTGGGGGAACTTAAATTTGGAATGCATATCCTTATAAAATGATGATAACGCAGAAACTCTACACCAGTCAGTATAGTCGAGCGAGGCAGACTGGTGGTTTGGCCTCTCAAAAAACATGACCAGCCAAAAGCTAATCAGGATTCCCAGGGGCAAAGTATCAAAAACCTACCTGGAATCCCACCTAAAAGGGACCCTCTGCAACTAAATATCCAAATCGGCCCCACTTTCTTGGGCATGACTGAATATTTCCACAGAAAGAGCGGCCCTTGGAAGTCTTGCAGTTTGAAATTCAACTATCCCAGAATGAAAGTTACCTTTTGCCATATTAAATATTCATAGAAATTTTGAGACAATCTTTCACTTTCGTCAGCTGTGGCTGATTAAATATCACCAGCGGTAACTTTGCTGCTGGTATGGTTTGATTAGGTCTTTCCTCAAAACCAGAATGCAACACAAAGTATTTATGTGAGGAAACAGTGTGGTTCATATAGATAAAGTATTTCTATCACTTACGGAGATTATGACTCAATAACGTTCATGGAAAACATTCATCCTCAAGTGATATGACACAACTTTCGGCTGAGTCCTAGTAATTTCAACATTAAATCATAACTACAATTAAAAATTCATTTGAACATTTTCTGCAAAGGCATACTCTTGCGAGTATTTACATAAAATTACAGACACTGTCAGTAACTTCAGACACAAAATGAGAAATGCAATCTATTTTGATGACTGGTAGAGAATATTTGGATGCTTACACTTCCGCAAATACACAGTAAAGAAGTATTAGGGTGCGCAAAAGAAAGAATACTGAGTATTTTCTGATTTGGAGAAGGCTTACTACAAGATTAATAGATAGTTTTATTAAGGTAACAGGAATAATGAAATTTTATTTTAAAATAGGATATTTTAACTCTTCCACTGAAGAGTTCACAAATTATCAGGAGCCATATTTATTTAATGCTTCTGAAAATAATCTATTAATCCTATTTTCAAAGGTACACACATCCTGTGATGGCCTTGATTTAAATACAACTATGACAACTTAGGTACCTAATTAACAGATAAGGGCTTCAATACCTTTGAGCAACTACTTATCTTCATTCCCACTTTTCCAGTCCTGATTAAGTCTATACTTGCAAGTGTAACAAAGCTGACTTGCATTTATTGACGAAGAACAGGAGTATTACATTAAAAAAATGGATAGTCGTAACCATCAACTTACACAGAGGGAGACGGGTGTGAGCATGTCAGAATGGAACATCAGGACCATCTATGTACTGTGCGATACTTCTTACACATACACAATGCATGCTATGTTTGGGTGGAAGGGGGCAGATGCTGCAAGTCTCAAGCAGATACTAATATGACTATTCCACCAACTAACTCACCGTTAAATGGGTATATTTAGACACCAAGCACTGTAAGAAGAAAGAAATAATAGCCTGGAAATGTTGCCAACATACGTGATTTTTATGGAATACTAATTAACACAAAGTAGACAATTATGTACCTACTGCTATTCCCCACACCCTCCGGTCAAATTTCCTGAACTCATACGGGAAATTCATACCTAGGGTTGGGAACTCCTGTTCTATGGCATCAGTCAGCACTACACATGGTAATAGCATTGAGATACATGGCTTATTGTGTGATATAACATCATTCATTTCAATGGTAAAACAACAGACATGAAAAAAGAACACAATCTTCTGTTCTGAAGCAAAAGTAGGTACTGGGGCTAAAAAAATTACAACCAGCATAATGAAACCAATGCAGAATATTTCTTAGAGCTGTAATTAGCATTTTATGAAATTTCGTAACACAACCTCAGGTTAAGATTAACTATAAATAGTTATAAAATGTAAGACAATAAAAAATATTAAAAACTATTCTTTCTTCTGTGTAAGCCTTCACCACCATAATATTTTACCTCTTCAATATGTTAATTACTGTTTCTCGATGTTCAATATTTTCAAATACCATGATAGATATGAAGGGCCTGTTTAAAGGCTCATTCATTCACGGTATTTTACCTATTAAAGATAGTTTTTTGACTTTCCCTAATAGATATTTACTCCAAGTATCATGAGAACTTCCTCTGTATCTGTCCTATTTTTTCTTTCTTCAGTTCTTTGTAACTTCTACTTGCCTTTATGTTGTCTAAAAAAACCCACTCTCTTCCTTCCTATACCCAATATTTTCCCTTCTTTCAACATACTGACACATTTCAATATTTCCTTCATCCACTTTTCCTACCTTTCTTGCATTTCTCAGAGTAGCTTCCTCTTTTTGCTCAGTTCCTTTACAACCTCAGCATTTGTCTTCCTCTCAGCTCAAATTGTTTTTTCTCCATTCTAAATCACACATCTCAAAAGCCCACAAAAAGCTAATTTCTAATTTTCATACATTTCAAGAATCTCATTGCTCTTGTCTTTCATTTTAATGATCCTTATCCAATACCTCTGGCATTGCCCCAGTAAATCACTCAATTATAACTGTCAATCTCATGGCTGTCTAATTTATTGCTTAACTATCAGCAAATCTAACAAACTTTACCATTTTACCAGCCACTTCTCTTCACAGCTCTAGCCCTTCCCATCATAACCTTAACATTTTCTCAATACAAATGGATAGGCAAGAAAAATACTCAACTATTCCACACAAATATAAATTTATTTCAACCAGTGCATACACAGCATATCATCATCTGGCTTTATCAAAACAGGTCACAGTAAATTCATGCATATTACTTTGGAATAGCAGTGTTTTTCTTCCAATGAATTATGAAGGACTTCCACAATAATATGCCATCTACCATTGCATACTCATACATATGCTGAAAAGTACCGGTGGTGACAGACAACCCTGTCTTACTCCCTTGCCCATCACCACCCATCCCAACTCTCCTTCTGTTACCCATAACTATCCAACTGAATCATGTAAAAGTTTTGAACAAGTCACCAATCTCTCCAGTTTTCTCCCATACTCTGCAATATCTCCATCAACGTTTCCCACCCTTTATGATCAGATGCCATCTCAAAATCCACAAAACACACTTTGAAATCAAGATTACATGTATATTCAATGGTATTTTCTGGTAATGTTCGCATCACTACAATGGCAAAACATATCTCTTTTCCCTTTCTAAACTGAGAACTGCTCTTGGCCTCAATAGTAGTCGACACTATTTGCTCAACTTCCACAGATGATCTTAAGAATTACCTTTGTCTTGGGTGAAATTAAACTTCTACCTGCCTTACACATTTCGGGATTGGGTCCAACATTAAATTAATAAAATCTCCAAGCCATACTCTTTCCTCATAACTACTATATAACCATAAACACAGTAATCAACCTGAAGGTCAGTTTGGGGATGGTAGAGTTCACCCAGTACTAAGCCCGACAGCATGTGGAATTCACATATCAGGGTAGGGGGGCCAGTTTCTTTTCCTGTGCCAGTTATGGTTTCCAAGGAAAATCTGGTAATCGAAATATCACAAAGCTTGGGTGGAGCTGCAGGAGCCCAGAGAGACTTGCTCAGGAATCGAACCCTGGCCCTTCGGTCAACAGTCCTATGCCCTACCCCTGGACTATCGTGACCCACAAATACTGAACATAAGTTCAAAAATACTTTGATTTTATTTTTCCCTCTTCATTAATTCTGCAGGGATATTATCCATCCATACTGCCATCTTAATCTTCCAAGGTGCTTTTTCTATCTTGTAATCCGGACCCAGGCTACCCTCTTCTATATAAGTCAAATTCCCTTCTATAAAATGGCCAGCCTAATATCTTTAGCATAAAGCTCTTCTATGTATTCTTTCCACCACATTTCCTTGGCTGTATTAGTTTCTCACTCTAGTTTATTGATTAACACTCCATACATTTATTTCCCCAATTACACGTTTATGTTCTTCCATTTTCTTTATTTATCCATATTCTTAAGCATCTCTCCCATTACCCATAGATTCTTATTTCTCTACTCTTATTCACTACTATGCCTGTTTTTTTCATTTGCTGCTCTTTCTATCCCATTATGCTCACCTTATATATATGCGCCTATTTAAGCTCCACCCACCTTTCCCTGTTATTTTCATTCTACAATTGGACATCAAGTTTTACTTGGTCTCCTCCCTTTTTACTCAAGTTTAACCTACAATATTCTACTTGGGCATGCTCCAAACCATTCTTACACTTTTGAATTTGATATTGCTGACAGCTAAATTATGATAAGAATTTGCATCTATGCCAGGGAAGTGGTGTGAGTTGATGATGCTGTTTCTAAATCTATGTTCAAACATGATATAATCTAGCTGGTAGTTGTCTACCTGTCTCTCCTGGTATATTCCATGTACACCTACACCTACAATGATGCTTGAAACAGGTTTTTGTATTGTGATATCAAACTCCTGCATAAATCTTCCACTTTCTATCAGCAATCATTTCTAATTCCTTATCAGTATGCTCTGATCTTCCAAAGAAACTGCAGGAGATGCCGCAACAGTAACTTTTCACGGAGTCATCCGCTAATGTGCATTTCAATGCAACAATTTCAGTGTAAAAATCATCCGCCTTGACTGGGATTCGAACCCAGATCCCTCAATATCCGGTCGAGTGCTTTAGCCACTTAAGCTATCAAGGCGTCCTCTTAAACTCTAAAATTTTATGCTCTGATCTCTCTGATATCCCTCCCTTCACCTACCACTGCTCAACACCTTAAAATAAATATTAAAATTCAGAGGTATGACATATTTTCATGGTGTTCATTAGTTTCAAACAAGAATTTCATCTATTCATTTTATCTCAAGAACTCCATTTTTGTTAATCACCCAGCGTTTTAATAGCCTTTAGCTCCGATTCTGTCTGAAATGGCTAAACAAAAATTCAAAGGTAAAACCCTTTCTCTTGAACCCATGAATACTTCAATTCATACAAACATTCTATGAGGGGTCCTCCTTTAATACATCACAGAGGAAATCCGAAAGAAACAGACCATACTTTCAATTAAATCTGGGAAAGAAGATAACCCTTTACTGATTGAATCTCCTGTGGGGATTAGATTGCCATTTTGTTTCACTCTGATATGGCTAAATATTGTTAATAACTTCTAGCGATTTCAAAGAAATTTTCAAGAGGTGGAATTGAAGGATGTTGTGGGTTGTTAGGACTCTGGTGACTCTACAATATGTTTAGTTTGAGAAGAGATGTCATTATAAATGCAAGAGAATCATCAATCTAATATCTATATAAAATCTATTCTCCTTACTGATACACACATGGTCATCAGCCTGTCTCTCAAACACCCTCCGATATGCCTTGAACCTGAAAATTGACATTATGTATTATGGATATCAAGATGAAGATAACTGGAAAAATAATTTCCGCAAAAATGTTACTTTTGTTTTGTGGATTTTTTAGACCCTTAACAGTTTCAAGCTATTCACTCTGGGAGTTCTCATACCAGAACTAACAGAGATAGGGTACACTAAAAGTAAATTTTAAGTTACTAATAATTTTTCAAATTTCCCACGGGATTAATCTAGCCCCTTCTTCCTCTTTAAGAATAAAACCTCAGCAACACCTTGATGAGTCCCTTCTACGAGGGTCATCCGGAAAGTAGTACCCGTTCGTGCCGCATGAAGTGCTGACGACGCGAGTAGCCACTGGACGAGGTCAGATAGCTTCAGTGGCTTGTCTGCCTTCTCTGAGCCAAGTTGCGTGACGCTAGCATTGCCTGTGTTGTTTCTGTGATTGTTTACAATGTTTAAAAAAATTGAGAACGCCGCCAGTTGTGAAGTGAGGGCAGTGATTAAATTCCTCAATGCAAGAAACGTTCGTCCATGTGATATTCATCGCCAATTAAAGGAGGTGTATGGAGACAATGTAATGGACGAGTCGTCTGTTCGGCGGTGGTGTCGCAACTTCAACATGGGGAGGGGGAACACACACGACGATGAGCGTTCGGGGAGACCGTCTGTCATTACAGACCAACTGGTGAGCTCAGTTGACGAATTCGTGAGGAACGATCGGCGCGTCACAATTGATGACATCTGTGAGCATTTTCCCAATGTTTCTCGAACAATTGTTCATGAAATTGTTAAACACCATCTGCATTATGCAAAAATTTGTGCAAGATGGGTCCCTCGCGTATCTCAATGAGCTGGCGGCGAAGGACTATGCAACAGGAATACAGAAACTTGTCACACGTTATGACAAGTGCCTTAATTTGCTTGGAGATTATGTTGAGAAGTAGTTTAAAGTATCCTCTTTCAAATAAAATTTTTTATGTTTGTTAATATTTACTTTTGTGTCTTTATTTCACGAACGGGTACTACTTTCCGGATGACCCTCGTATTAACTAACCATGTGACATTGGGCATCAATAGTGTTGAACTTGCCAATAAAATATTAAACCTGTAATTATGCAAATTTTTGGGTTTTTAGACACGATTGTTTCAGATCATTATGCAATGCACAGGGTCAATAGAGGCTAGCATGCTTTAAAGTATGACATGATTTATGCATCCATGCATGAGGTCTGTCCAGAAGGTATCCAGCCATGCAAAATTTTATGACAAAATAGTCTACCTAGAACAATGAGGCCTTAATCCACTTTGAAGTAGCCCCCTTGAGACCTCAAATACTTATCCGTGTCTCTTCCACTTTTCAAAACAAGCAGCAAAGCTGTTTTTTGGAATGATCATCAGCTGCCTCATCGTGTTCTCTTTTAACTTGTCAATGCCAAGAATTGCATGCTGCAGTTGCAGGGAACTTGCTTCAACAAACCGCAAAAAATGACCCAGGTTTTCTAAAAAAGGCCATAACTGGAGATGAGTCATGGATCTATGGCTAGGGTCCTGAAACAAAAGCCCAGTCTTCCCAACAGTCAGTTGAGGAGATTTCTTCCTTCGCCTACCGCTGCATTCCAATCCCCCATCACTATCAAATATTTTCCTGCAGGAACACGCAATTACGTCCTCTAAATGATTGTGTATCCTATCGACTTTTTCTCTTTATGATTTCTTGGTGGCATGCATACCTGAACAATGACCAAGATTGTTGGTTCTGCTTTCATCTCTTTTCGTAATATTCCATCCATTGCATGCTCTACCTTGACTATGCTTCTTCCTACCTTTTTATTCAATATTATCCATCCATCCAGCCATCATCGGCTCTCATCCCCTCCACTGTATATTACTCTCTGTCTCTCCAGTAATCTCCGCTATCCTTCCATCTTACCACACATAGATCTAAAATAACTATACTTCCTCTTCCCATTTCTCACTTCATATTCTCCAAATTTCCTATCCTCAACAGTGTCCTAACATTCCAAGTTCCTATTCTAACTAAATTGGTCTTCTTCTTCTGCATCTTCGGTCCTGCTGCTGTTGGTTTTGCTCTGCAAGGTTTTCATGAGATGAAGAATGCAGAACCTTGCCTCTCCAGCTACTGGGCATGGCACTTCGGTGATTGGACCGAGTCCCTAAGTTCCCAGGACTCATATTATCTATGCTTTCCACCATATAAATCTTGGGATTAATAATAGATGCGGTTTCCAGTAGCCTTCTTCAATAGTGTTTTTAACATGACACCATTACTCAACTGACTAGGGTCAGACACCTTTGCAGTCACCTCACCGAGTAACAGATGCTGCATGGACTACCTTTTGTCGGGCTCCTAACCTTTGACATATCTGGTATGGGTAACCCTACCTGGAGCAATTGTCATTGGTACCACCAGGACAGCTCTAGGTGTCATTGGGACTCACAAGTCCTTCCACCACAGCAAGGTTATAACCCATGACAGGGATATAAATATATCTTGGCCCATTTGAACACAATTTATTTCAAAGCATATAAAGTTCAGAAAATAAAGTATAAAAACAGGTGTCTTTACAGTACCTACCTGGTTAATATAATTTTAAATTTCTTAGGCAACTATTTAGTAAATTTAATTCTTCTGCAAGATGGTCCATTGATGTTGTTTATCATAAAAAATGCTTGCCTAAGATATTGAAATAAGAAGTAGAAGACAATGCCTCTGTTCTTATCCTAATAATTTCCATGATTAAGAATTTAGCCAAATAAGTTTAAAGCAAGGGGTCATTTCTTTTCAAATATGAGAATGCATTAGAAACATATAAACATTGGATCTAGAATCCAACGCTTGGAACCCTGGATCTAGAAATGTGGCCGAAAAGAAACTTTAAGGGGGACTCTCCTGTAGTTACACGTGGTGTATTTAGTATTTGTAGTTTTAGGGCAGGCGACCGAAGCTTAGGTCATTTGGGATGGACAAGAAAGGATAAATGATGCAGAGAAACCCGGCATTAGCCCCCTCTTTAAGAAAGGCGTCAATGGGCCCGCAGCTTAACATCCCATCCGACGGACGGCGTGCTCTCCAAAAATCACCTCAAGTAGGGATCGGGATACCACTGAAAAATATCTGCCGCCACCGGGATTCGAACTAGTTATAGTTGAAAGGACCCAGTGGTAGTATCTCTTTATTACAATAAAGTTAAAATTGAAGATAAACACGCTGTATAAACTTCATGAGACTATTCCATGAATGCCCTAAAATAAAACATAAAGAATTAGAGCAATAAATATGCACTTACTAACTTGATGTTGCCAGTGTGTTATGGATAAAAATTAACACGAATAGTATTATTCACAATTAACAAGAACTTGCGTCACCACAGTAACTTTAAGGCCTTTAAACAATCACTGAAACGGAATTGCATTACCCCAAATTGAAATTGATGTCAATACTAGAGATTTGGTAAATATAAGAACAGTAACTGACCGAATAAATATACTTATCGAAGTGATGGTTCAATTTCAACATTTCTAATAAAAGCATGACGCAGCTACAAAGCTGGAACTAGATACATGTGTTCATTTAAGAGAAAGTGTACTGTATATATATTAATAGGTAACACAAACGCTAATTGTCGAGAAAATTATATTAGGTCTTCGGAAGTATTTTGATGCTTCGCCATACTTCAGTCACTTGTTCTCAATTTGGCAAAAAAGGGAGAGAGGTCCAAAAAAGGTGGGAACTCGCAGAGATGATTCGGTAAGATGTCATTCCCAACGTAAAGTAGCGTATTAAATTATAAACGAAATATACAAATAACTATGGTACGTACCATAGACCTTTATAATCTGTTTGGGCAACGTTGGGCATTAATTCGCGGCAAGGTGGTATTGATTGATTGTAGATGACAAATGACCATCAAAATTAACTAAAGCAGTTTTTAGTTTCGCGTGGTCGAACCAACTTGTGGAAAGCAGTCAACCGACAGGTTGTGACTAGGGTGTGGTTAAAGGTATTAGGTGGTGTAACAGTTGGAGACATGAAGTACATATGAATAGCTAACGATCCGGGAAAGGTACACTTTCATAATCCCGCGATTTGTACAGTTCCTTCAAAACTTCTGAGGTGGATAGTGTTCTCACCAGAGTTTTTGGGTTCCTTGACCCATCAGTATAGGACGAGGACGGGTTAGGCTAGGAAAACCATATTCTTCTTTCCAATTCGAGGTGTATGGTAATACCTAGTGGGTCGGAATTGATTCTTCAAATATATGCTTTTAACTGCGTGGTAGGAGGCCTCGTCTTGCTGCAAGCTGGTGGAAACTAATTTGGAACTGTGTGTAAGTACTGTAGCGTAGGCTTCATATTGATCTTATTGTAAAATATCCAGGTTCTGAGTTACTCAGCTTAAATTTTAATTAATTGTCACTTATCAAGGTAATGTGGCTGAAGAATTAATAAGGCTCGGTTTTATGATGTCTAGTTAAAACTAACCGTTAAGTAATGTGCACATTAACTTAATTAACGGAAAAATAGGATTTGATAAACTATTATGATTATTCATTTGTGAATGTAGGCATTCTAACCGTAGAAATCCCGTATTTCAGTCATTAAACACTTCAACGATCGGTTTAGAACTTGATCTAACAAGATCAACCAGCATCAAAAATGGAAGGCCAGAAAGAAGCGAAACGACGTTGTCCGTACGAGGTACTTGGGGTTCCTTTTGATGCTGATTTACGCACAATAAGGGCAGCATATAAGAAATGGGCCTTAAGGTGGCATCCAGGTAAAAAAATTTCATGTTGTTTTAACTCTGTAATGTAGAATGATCTTTTACTCTTAAAACATTATGTGAATTGTGGTATTTAAAGAATTGTTCTGGTTATTTATTAAATAATATAAAGCCTTCGTCGTATATCTTATCCCTTTCAAGATAAAAATTTAGATAATTTGGATGAAGCGAAAGAAGAGTTCCAAAATTTGCAGCAAGCATTCGATGTCCTGAGTGACGCGCATGAGCGAGCCTGGTATGATACCCACAGGGAGGCTATTCTGAAAGGTGGTGAGTATTTTTTTAGCGGAAAATTCCCGATTAATCTACATTATCAGAATGATTTCTACATCGATTATTTATCATCGCATTGCCAAGTATTCCTCCAGGAATGAGTTGTGCAAGAAGATAAAAATAAGCTGCTTCATAGCGATTTGACCTTAAAGTCACTTCTCGTTGAATTGTATTTGAGAAAAAACCTGTTGACTCTGCATAGGGTGGCATATTTTTGCATATGAAGGTCAAGTTCCGAGCCTGGAACAATATATCTTCGTAATTTAAAAGTTGAAAGGGTGAAGACTGCAATATGATTTGCTCTATTTTCGTATTTATTTCCACATGCTTTAGTGTACTACTAATAATTTATTTCCCATTTTAGGCCTCGGAAAAGATTATCAAGATGATAGTACGAATTTATTCCCGTACTTTTCGGCGTCCTGTTATCGAGGATATGGAGATGAAGAAGTAGGGTTTTATGCGGTGTACAGGTAAATATAGTTTGAGTAAAGTTTGCTATGCGTTTCAAGCCATGTTTTTGCGTAAATGCGATTTTAAAAATGTGATACGTTGAGCTTTTTCATCTAAGTGATTAATTTGACCACACCCTTTTCCATAAACAAAATAAAGTGTCATTTGACGTTTAACTCAGGAAAAAAATCACAGCAAATGAGAATTTTTAAAAAGGATAACTGCAGTAGATTAGAATAATAAGTTGCCTTTTTACATATTAATGCATGATAACAGTAAGGTGAGACATACTAATACAAGGTATATAATCAATTAAATAGTGCATTAAATATTAATGCAGAAAAGCATCATCTCAAGTAAGCTGCAGTTTGTTGGGTATGTGGGTCAGTTTTAGGGGTTTCTATCGGTTTCATGAGTGATTGGGGACTGCATGACATTTTAGAGGAAGGGAAGGTACAAGCTGTTTATAGCTACAAGAAGGCACGGCTATGTTCAGGGGTTGGAAAGAGGAGGTAATTGAGTAAGATATGTAGATGCATTGGCTGTCACAGGAGAGGTATTGGATAGGGTGAGGTGGATTATGTACTTGAATAAGGTGTTGAGGAATTTCGGAATGTGAATTGTGCATGTTTTCTGGTCAGTGTGTGGAGTTACATTAAAAATTCATTATCGTTAAATAAAAATTTTAGATTTGATATCTCTTAAAATGTAAGCCCCTGCAATACAGGTGCAGCTGTTTCTGCATGTGTGGCATTAATACATTTTTTAAGCACAATCCATCACAGGAGAATTTTTAGGGGTATTTGCACGTGTAATTTTTGTGTGTCATAAAACTTTTGAGTATCTCAACCCTTTTGCTGTTCTGAAAGTACCTTTTCATCCTCTCTGTGTTTTTCTATCAAACTTTGAAATTTTATCAAAATTATATTTTTAACATAAATAAGTAAATTTTCCATTGAATAAGCAGTGAATTTAGATTATTTTTATTATTTTCATATTTTTATTACTTTGGAAATGGTAAAGGTTACAGTGACACAATACCCTCCCTTTTCACCGCATATGAGGAGTAGGTTTCCGGAGAGTGAGCAGCAGCAAAAGGGTTAAGAGGCAGCTGAGGAGTTTAGTGTTAGCAGTAGAAAAGTGGCATTTTACAACAAAAATGTGAGTTTAGTTGTATCAGTCAATTTCATAACAAATCTCTCACTTAATCCAAAACTGATACCAGTTTAGTTATAATGATAAAAATATTTTGTACATAGTTTTTTATGGCTTTAATTTCCAATTTCAGTAATCGGTGGAGTTTAGCAATATCAGTTGTGGTTAAAATAGTTTAATGTGCCATTTTTTAATAATAAATAAAATGTTTACATTCATGAATGCTTAAATGGAATTCATAGGTCCTACGATAGATTTTCTTTAAAGGCATAAAATTTTCACTAGTTCTTTCAGCTTGACTTTAATAGGAGCAAACATATGCACCTGCTTTGCACAAATTGACATTTGTGCAAATCTGGTCTCTTGGTGGTTACAAAGCCTTGTATATTTAAAAAAACCATTCATTTCGGGACTAAATTACTATGGATTTGAACTAACCAAGTACTCCAATTTGTACTAACTTATTATAGGGAAAAATTATGAAAATTAGAATAGTTGGTATTTTTTGTTAAAGAATTAGAAATGGTAGGCCTTGGTTGAACAGATATGGTATGACCATTTTGCAAAAGTTTTGAGTTATTGTTGACGGACCCTGCTGCATCAGAGTGGTTTTTCTAAGTTGCGTGCTGTTGCTCCTACTCCCATGCTATATACCACAGAAATTTGAGCTGAGAGATGTATTCTTAATATCATTTGGGGCATCAGAATAAAACAAAAAAGAGTGTTGCTGAAACTCAGAACATGCATTTTGAAACTCTTAGCACCACAGAAGGAAATGAAGGTAGCCTATTGGAAAGGACTAGCCAACCTACTAAGATTCCTTCCCCATCAGCCTAATGAATATATTACAGATGAATGCACCAATTAATGAGTTTCATCATAATGCAGGCTGAAGTGAACTGGAAAGTATGCATGAAAGTATTCTGGAGGCTTTCCCTTATTTATATAATTATGTTAATAATGATTTTTATTGCAACAATTTCAGAGTGTAAAAATCATTCGCCTTGACTGTGATTCGAACCCAGATCCCTCAATATCCGGTCGAGTGCTTTAGCCACTTAAGCTACCGAGGCATCCTCTTAAACTCTGAAATTTTGGGGCTTTTAAAGGAACAAGATGTTGTGACGAAATACCGTACATACAATGTCACAGGCATTCGTAGTCGTGCGCGAGGCGACGCAGTCCACAAGGTTAAAGCCAACTTTAAACACTTATGGTGTTTTACTTTGACAAATTCCAAAGAAACTGCGGGAGATGCCGCAACAGTAACTTTTAACGGAGTCATCCGCTAGTGTGCATTTCAATGCAACAATGTCATACGAACAACTACGAATGCTTGTGACATTGTATGTACGGTATTTCGTCACAACATCTTGTTCCTTTAAAAGCCCCAAAATTTCAGAGTTTAAGAGGACGCCTCGGTAGCTTAAGTGGCTAAAGCACTCGACTGGATATTGAGGGATCTGGGTTCGAATCCCAGTCAAGGCGAATGATTTTTACACTCTGAAATTGTTGCATTGAAATGCACACTAGCGGATGACTCCGTTAAAAGTTACTGTTGCAGCATCTCCCGCAGTTTCTTTGGAATGATTTTTATTATTGCTGAAAACCAACTTAAGCTTCTGTTTTACTTAGTATTCTATCATTTAAGGCAGGTTTAAGATGGAAATGCAGACTAATCAACACTCAATTTCTATGCTCACCAAACCAGACAAAACCTTACAAATTACACTACAGTTAGCTCTGCTTCAGTTCTGCATACTTTTTACTAGTCTTCATTCCATCCATCCAGCCTTCTCCTTTCCCTACCTCACTGGCCTAATGTTCTGACATATATGTTCTTTCTATATTGCCATCTTCATCATTCTGTTGCCAATCAAAATGCTTTGCATTCACTTTCCTTGTCTACTTTGGACTTCTTCCAACAACCCTTGCCGCTCCCCTAGCATGCCTAGTAATTGTTTTCATCTCTATTTTGTTCAGCACCCAAGACTAACCAGACTGATGTCATAGAAATTAATTTTTTGCAGGAAACTCTTTGACCAAATATATGCAGAGGATATTTCTTTTGACTCAAGAGATCAGAGAGATTACCGTGCTCCAAGTTTTGGAAGATCTGATAGCTCCTATGATGAGGTGAGGTTTTGATACCATTAGTGGTTCATTCCTGTTCAGCTTAAATCAATTATCATAAAATTGAATTATTACCACTGAAAGTGCAATTTCAAATTTATTGGAAATGATTTTTGTTGAGTTTTAGCTTTTTAAAAATCACAATAGTCATTTAAATTTCACCATCTCTATTGTTTGTCATGGTGCTAGAAAAACCAATATTTTAATGCTCTGCCAATCATCACAGAAAAAAATTAAGAACCAGTAGTGGATCAACTCAAAGGGTTCAGGCAAACAACCTTTGGGTGTTTTATTACGTGTACCAGTTGTGATGTATGTATTTACCTGTTTGCATACTTGTCATACATATCATGTGTATAAAGTGAAATCCTGCCATTTAAACTTGAAAATATGAATTTGCAATGCATTTTGAATTTCTTCAGTTTTCCATTAATTTAATGTTTAAACCTGTAAATAAATGATACAGTAGTCACTCAATTATTGCATCTTTTGTTGAGATGAGTTAAGGAAACCTTTTTATTTCATCCTGCGCACACGTAGCGAAGCAGCTTACGGAAGGTCATTTTGTGCGTTGAAATGAATTTGAGTTTTCATCATATTTTACCTAGGAAGCTTAATTACCTGTATCAGCCCAAGAAACGGTCAGTAAAGTATAATCGGGGTTGAATTATCCATTTTTGTGTGTTGTTCAACTTCACATGCTTTGTTGAGGGGAGGGGGGGTGAAGATTGTGGGACTGGTTCATGAAAATGGAATAGGCGGTTGTATAAAATTATTTGCCATAGAAGTAGTGAATACCTAACCGGCAAATTGATGCTAAAATTACTGCATTCACTCTCCAAATGGTGAAAGAACTTAGAAGTGTTCCTTTATGTCACAGTTGTACCTAAGACTGTTCTTTTTCATTCTTCACACGATGTTGCAATTTATACACTTTCTGGGTAAGTTGTGGCTGTGTTAAGTTTAGTACAACATAGTTAAGTCATCTTAGATGAAAAATGGTTAACAGACAAAAAGGAAAACCTGTCAACCAATTGTGCTAACAATGACATATGTATGATGAACTTGGTATTCTAAAAAACCTGGTTTTGAAAACTTGCTTTAAAACCTTAAAAACATTCTCATTCCACCATTTGCATTCTATCTTTAGTTTTTACATTCAGTATATATTTTACTCATATTGATCTACATCCTGCATCGTCTCTGTGTTTTCTACAAGTATAAATCAAGCCAGAATATTGTGATAAAAAATTCATGTTGCCATTTATAGGTTGTGCATCCATTTTATGCCTTCTGGGAGAATTACTGTACTACTAAGTCATTTGTGTGGCTGCATGAGTATGACATTAGAGAGGCAGGTAACCGACGTGTTTCTAGATTAATGGAAAAAGAAAATAAGAAAATTACAGAGAAGGCAAAGAAGAAAAGAAATGGGGAGATTCGTCAGTTAGTGAGCTTTATAAGAAGGCGGGACAAACGCCTTGAAAAGTATAGGGTAAGTGGAGAATATATATTTTTTGTCTTACGAGTCGATAATTGTGTTAATTAATCATATCTTAATGTAATGTGAAATGTATAAATTACTTTTATAGTACTATCCATGTTTTTATTGGTTCTAAATAATTATTCATAAAATATTCATGCATGTTTTAAACTTTTTCTGCAGAAAGAATTGGAAGCAAAAGCGGCGGAAAATGCCAGGAAAGTAGAGGCGAATCGCCTAAGACAGATGGAAGAGCGGAATAGGGAAATAGCAAAAGTTAAAGAAGCAGAGTGGGCTAAGATGGAAAACTTGGAAAAGGAGTTGAAGGTACATCTATTTTTATTTATCTTTCTAGATACTAAACATTACAGTTTGTAGGAATGTTCCCATTGTATTTTGAACTTTTCTTGGAAAGAGTTGACTAACAAATTGGGGAACTAAAAAATATCATTAAGTTTATTTATATAAAACCCAGATATTTCAAGGACCTATTTTTTTGCTACTGTGCCTTTTCAAATAATGTTTACCATAAACAATATTTTTGCAAGTCTCAGAACCTGATCTTGGCTGTGAAATTCATTTTAGACCATTTTAATTCATCGGTGCTCAGAATCATGGCAATTCTGGGACATTTGGTCTGGGACTGCAATTACCTTTGAATTATACATTATGTCCAATGAAACACAGTTGAAATTGCATGGTTTTCCCCTGTGTATAGAAAACTACTTTGTGGAAATATATTTTTCACATGTTGGGTGGCATGTAATTATGCAATTATTGATTTTCGCTTTTATCTTTTCAGGAAATAGAAAGTAACCTGGCCACTGAATTTGGTGATAGTCCTTCCTCAGATGCATATGATTCTGATGATGCTGAATCACGTGCAATTACACAACTTTACTGTGTTGCATGTAATAAAATATTTAACAGTGAGAAGTCGTGAGTAATCTTTAATAAATTTGAAAATGAGTGATCTTAATATGAAATTATATACATTTTATCTATTTAATTTTTTCAAGTTTTTTTTATCCTAGTCTTATCAGAAAATCATCTTTCTTAATGTGACTATTAACTGTTACTATAGGTTTATTCTGTAATGTCTAATCATGTCTCAAAATGTCGTCCTTTTTAATCCCTTCCTCTAGCCTTTGCACAGACTAGTACAGTGGAACCTCACATAGTGCATAATTTGCATGATGAGCAAAATTGCTAGTCCCAAAAAGGATTGCTATCTTAGTGTCACTAGTGGGCAAACATTTTTCCTAACTTGTGTTCAGACTTATTTGGTGCAAAGTTCAATGATATTTGTGCATAGTTTTAAAAATGACCGTAAAGAAAAATCCATTAGAAGAAAGAGACAAAAGAATAAAAATAACTGTGGAAATGAAAAGTGAAGTCATTGAAAATCAGGAATAGAGTGGAAGCGTGGCTGATCTAGTACCCACATCAGCAATTTGCATTTTATTCGAGAAAAAGGGCAAAATTAAGAAGGTAGATGTTTTAAAGAGTTACAAGAATATCTACGCAACGGGCACATATTCTCCATGATGTTAAAAGGTTGCTTCTCATATGGATAAGGGAAAAGTAATTGCAATATGACAATAATAACAAAGATATCATTTGTGAGAAGGGGAAGAGGTGTTTGCCAACCTCGTTAGAAGATGTTGGGGTCATTAATGGCTGAAGAAGTATTTAAGAAGAGCTGTGCATGGTTCAAGAAGAACCGGCGTCCATGGCACTGTGAGCATTATGAAGCAGCAAGCTCTGAGTCAAAGGCAGCAGAGAACTACATAGGTAACATCAAGAAACTTAATGATTCTGAGGGTTACCAGCTCGAAAAGGGTTTTCAATTGTGACAAGACGGGTCTCATCTGGAAGAAGATGCCAAAGCAAACCTATATTTCTACATGCAACAGTAGAAGAGAATACATTGCCTGGCCACTAGCCAGTGAAAAGTGGTCTCACACTGCTGTTTTGCGCAAATGTAAGCAGCAAATTGGAAATTAAAAGCTTGCTTGTTTATTAGTGTTAAGTCCAAAACAGCAAGCTAAATGTGATGTGGAGATCACGGGAAATTATAGCATTGAATCAAGCGGACGAGGCATCGCCCTAATAAAGCAGTACTGATACATGCCAGAAATTAATTTAATGATAATTCTGTGTTGCATTTTTGCTAAAGTTTGAGGTATCAGCTAAAACAAATGTCTCCAGACAACTTTCTAGTAAAAAGGAATTAGTTATTTATCATATAAAATAAACTGTTTATTTAGATTCTTTTTTGCTTTTATAAATTGAGTTTGCATTCCTGGTTGCTTCATCTTGCAATAGAAGAAAAGGTGAACATGATCCACAATCCTAAACAATGTTTATATAATTTTCTTTGATTCAACCTTTTAGATAACTTGTATGCAAAAAGTTGTTTCACCAAGTGAGTGTTTCACCTTCCACCGAAACAGATCGCAGGACAAATTATGCTTGTATGAAGTTCCACTGTATTATTTTCATGTCTTCTTTCCTCTCTGCGAGGATACCTATATCAGTTGTAAACGGAATCGATTTTGAAAGTATGGGGAAAGGCTTATTCATCACTTCCATTTTTTTCATTAATCCAAGTCAATTTCATTCCAGTCAATATATAGTTGAAACGTGATCTTCAACTTTTAATATGCTGGGCATTTCGGTGAATATTGTTGAAATATAGGCATGTGAACATTTTTGTTCCGAAATATTCGAGAGGCGATACAAATTCACGCCTAGGTATCCTATTCTTGGCAGCCATTGCTCCATGTGGCCCTCCATTGCCTGGCAGTGAATTAAAATTGCTCAACTTTAGGCAATTTCAAATGCTTTGCATGATATTCTACCAGTTTTATGTTAATTTTTACTGTGACGCATGTGTATTTGTAAGTTTTATTACCTAGAGGAAAGGTTTAATTTTCTTCTTCAGCCATTTAGTTTGCAATAAATGCCAATGGTGTTTTCATGTGCTTGTGACTGATTTTCAAGTGTCCTGTTCATTGACTAGATTGACATTTGCATTCAATGTGGATGAAATTATGGCATCCTTTCAATTACGATTTCTTGTGTTGGTGTATCATTGTAGTGAAAGAGTACTGTAATATACATTTCTAAGAATTTGGTTAAATATCTAGGAAATGCTTGTCCTTCTAATGGAGGGCTCACGGTCAATAATTTAGGTTTATTTTGGAATGTATGATCAGGACAATGCATTTTATTCTTGATGTATTCATGTGCACCCCACTTCCAACAGACAGCAGGATTTTGGGTTATTCATCTGATTTCACTATGATACGGTCAACCATTCTTTGTCATTTCCCACTCCTGCATTTTATAGATTATGAACAGTGTCATTGTTTGATGAAACATTTGTTCAGGGACTGTACTGTACAGTAACTGGTTAAACTGAATGTATGCCTCAAAAAACATTGAGTTTTTTTAATAGTTTCAAAGTACACACCCTATAAATATTACTCATATATGTTAGTAAATACCAGTGTGTTCCAAATATTTCCAATGTGCCTTGCATGGGTTTTGTTTCTTATGTATTTTTCTCACTATTTCTCCTTTTTTATTCTTTTAGGTTTGCCAACCATGAAAGCTCAAAAAAACACAAAGAAAAAGTGGCTGCTTTGCCAGATTCATATAGGCTTGAATTGGATGATGAAAAATATGAGGATAATTCAGATGATATGAGGATCAGTAATTCAGACGATGAAGAAGGTAAGGATTTTAACTTGTCATCAAGTTGAGAATTTTCATTAAATTTCTTATGGCATCAAGGCCAACTCTTCCATTATTCAAAATCCCCACTGTCATGTTAATCTTCTCAAGATAAGTTAAGAATGGAAGAAATTTAATGGATGGAATCAGAAACCGACAAAGAAGTCCTTGGTATGTTGGGGAAGATGATAAATTTGATTGGAGAAATTAAAAGAAGACAGGAAAAGTGAATAGAGGCCATATTGAGTGTAGGAGTGGAGTTCCAAAAATGGTGTTGGGTTAAGGATGGGCTGGGAGGATTCCCTGGTCCATCAAAAACATACCTCAATCAATTGGCTATTGAAAATAATAATAAATCATAACACTGAATTTAGATATTCACCCTATGAAATGAAAAAATGTACCCGTACTTTGAAATCTCATAAATAGCTTTGCAGTGATGTTGCCTCTCCCCACAGCCTTATTTTTTTCATTTTCTTTAAAGCCTTTTTCTTTCTCACAATCAAGTATGGCTAGATGTGAGCTATGTTTCATTCGTATAATATTCTCTTTTTTTTTCTAAATTTTCTGGTCTAGCATTTCTACCATACACAGTGGAACCCCACTTTTACACAATTGAGGAGGACGAAGGAAAAATTTGTAAATTTAGGGAAGTCATAATTTGAAGGAAATGTAAGTGAAATCATGGTCAGATGTTCCATAATTTTATTTTATTTACCTAAACTGATGGGCCACTGAATAATCATGGCAATAAATGAACAAACAGAAGTCAACATACTCTATACCTGTGTACTTAAGTGTACAGGGTGTGGCCAGATAAAATTCATTTTGAAATTCCCACCATTTATACCACATATGGAGGCTGCTATTGGCGCCCAAACAAGCTTGACCTTTGTACTGAACCGTCATAACCTGAAATGGGTCTCAATG
Source organism: Hetaerina americana (assembly GCF_022747635.1). Taxonomy (NCBI): domain Eukaryota; kingdom Metazoa; phylum Arthropoda; class Insecta; order Odonata; family Calopterygidae; genus Hetaerina; species Hetaerina americana. The sequence goes on along the minus strand of NW_027286874.1, from coordinate 63,261,160 downwards.
TTGAGAACAAGTGTTGAGTATAACCAAAGAGCCAAGTATTGAAAGTGTATGGTTGCTAGGTGACAGAAATTATTTGGTTCTTTGGGTACCTGAGATTGATGGTGTTTGGTTCTTCGGGTGCCCAAGATCAACAGTGTATACATGTATGATGTCGTCACAAAGTATAAGGAGTCTGACAATGGTTTAGCAACAACAGGGAGGAGCACATTGTTAGGATGCCTGATGTTATCCAACGGATTCAGGAGCATTTTTGAGGAATCAATTCAAAAATTCTTGTCTGTGTGAGTGAAAAGATTGCTTGTTGAGGAGGACCTCCACCACAAGTCTTACACCATTAATATAAGACAGATGCTTTCTGAAGCCACCAGGGAAAAGCTAGTTGAATGTTGCAACCTGTTTTTGTGTCCCTTAAAAAAACAATGCTGCTGGACAAATCAGATTTTTTTTAATGAAAAAACTTTTACTTAGAATGCTTAAACCGATCGCAGGAAATACCACTGGCTAACCCATGACCCTGAAGATTTCCTTGTTTTTTCCAGAATGAAATTTCTGGTGAATGTTCATGTCCTAGGAAGTTTCTAGTGAGGGTGATGTCATGCCAGCAAGTTTTGTTAACAGAGGGGAAAATATCTCCAAAGAAGTTTATTTGCATGTTCTGACAAATGTGGTGAAGCCATGGATGAAAACTCTGTCCTATGGAAGGCCGTTCAATTTCCAGTGGGCCGGTGCAACAGCCCATACGAGTCATTTGGTGCAAAATTGGCTGCCGGAGATCGATATGTTTTCATCCAAATAATTCTGACCTCTCAGCAGCCCAGATTTAAATCCGTTGAACTACTGTGTGCAGAGTGTGTTGTAAGGGTCACCAGCTAGTCCAGACATTGCTTCATTGAGAGCCATAATTGAAATGGCATTTGCTGATATGGACCGAGGCACCTTAAAATAGGCTTATGAATGCTTCAGATGATGAATGGAGGCCATCATTCAAGCAAGTGGGGAATTACATTGAATAAATTTGTCGTTTGTGACCCTGCAGTAAATTTTGTAAACATTTTCATTTTTCCAAGTAACTGCGGGAGATGCCACATCGGTAACTTTTGATTGAGTAATGCACTTCATATTCAAATATCACCGTTCGTATATTAAAGAGAGGTGGCAAGAAGTTTGTTAGTCGGATTGTTGATGTTTGGTTATCTCTAATGCAAGTTACTAATTTTGATGGAATTTTCAATGATTGATGTCTTGTCATAGGCTATGTATTGTAATCTCTGCTCATCAAGGGGCTCCAAAATGTAAGTTAGGGAAACAAAAATTGCTCGTTCTTCTAAAGATTGATAGTACTAGTTAAACAATTTGTAGGTCTCGATTAGATGTACCATTACGTTCATAAGGACTATGCACAATTCAAACAGCAGAGAATTTTTTTATTCTCTGTTGAGCTTTTCATTTGTCTAGCAATTTTATTTGAAAAATTTTCATAAACCATTTATAATCACTTTTTAGATAGTTAAATTTAAAAGTATTTCATATATATGATTTTTTCCAAATTACAGCTGATTCTTCCAGTTTAACAGATGCTGTTCTCCCCACGGCGGAGGAGTGTAAGACAAATGGTGTTGCATGTGAGAAGAATGGAGATGATGAAAATGTTTTCCCCACGGCGGAGGAGTGTAAGACAAATGGTGTTGCATGTGAGAAGAATGGAGATGATGAAAATTTAACTGATAATGCTGGGATTTTGATGAGTATGAAACCTGCTAAGGGGAAATGTAAGAAAAAGGTAAGGAATAACTGGATTCTGTCCTATGCTTATGGGGGTGATTTGGTCGACTTTTGTCACTCAAATTATTAGATTTATTTGTTTCGAATTCATTTATTTCTAGATAATTTTAATTCCATCAACTAAGTCATTCTTCCCAAAGAGACCTACTGTGAAAATTTTTCCCTTCCTTCAAGGTGGTGTGGTTCCCATAATAATATAGAAACTTGATCTTATATAACATCTGTGTATTATCTTTATCAATGTACTGAACGTATGAAATCATGTAAAATCAAGATTTTTTTCTATAGTGATTAATGGACTATTCTATGCCAGACTCAGTTTAAATCTAGGAATCTGCATCTACTCTTACCTTCACCTACCTTTGAATATGTAATATAATATATATATATATATATATATATATATATATATATATATATATACAATATATACATGTATATATATATATATATATATATATATATATATATATATATCAGGGAAAGGAACTGGCCCCCCTACCCTGATGTGTGAATTTTCGCATGCCGTATAGGGCTTAGTACTGGGTGATCTCTACCATCACCTACCAAACCGACCTTCGGGTTGTTTACTGTGTTTATATAGATATATATATATACATATATATATATATATATACATATATATATATATATATACATATATATATATATATATATATATACATATATATACATACATATATATACACACACATATATATATATATATTTATATATATATATTTATATATATATATTTATATATATATATTTATATATATATATTTATATATGTATGTATATATATGTATATTTTTGTATATATGTTTATTATTTTTATATCTTTATTTTTATGTATATGCATATGTATGCATATGTATATGTGTGTATATATATATATGTATATGTGTATATGTATATATATGTGTGTATATATGTATATATATGTATATATATGTGTGTATATATGTATATATATGTATATATATGTGTGTATATATGTATATATATATGTGTGTATATATGTATATGTATATATATATATATATATGTGTATATATGTATATATATATATGTATATATATATATGTATATATATATGCTGTATACGTGTATATGCTGTATACGTGTATGTCAATGATATACAGTCAAATTATTCCTCCATTATTTCCTCTGATTGATCAGGTACCATGTCTATTTTTGCCTCCCTATGGATGCTTGTTGGGATGTAGGCTTGAATAATGACCAAGTACATCGATTTAACTTCTACTTCTACTGATAATATATTATGCTTTATGGTTTCTAAGATTCTACATCAGATTTTGTGTATGGAAATTTTTCATACAATTCAGATTATTGTTGTCAAAATTATGGCACAAACTTATCATCTTTATCTGAAACAATTTGAAATATTTTTGTGTACAGTTCATGTTCATTTCTTTTTGGAAGCAATGCATTCTCCGAGAGCTGACTTAAATGACTTGTAACTGGAGTAGTTAGCGCACAAATTCAATGTCAACTGGAATCCAACTATAAATCTAGCACAGATTAAGTAAAAGAAAATGAAGGCCTTTGAGGGGGCATACATTTCACAGAAACTTTATGTTTTGATATATTACACGAACATACTAATTGAAACCAGAAGCACACCACACACCATTTTCACCTCTGGGATCAAAACTTCAAGGAATTTTTATTCTGGATATTGTTTCTCATATATCATATTCCTTAAGGATACAGAAAATTACTCTTTTCTGTGCATATTCATTGGTCTCAGCATTGCAGGGTATAGCATAAATGTACATGAACTACAGCCCTCTCTGTTTAATGAAGAGTGAATATCAACTGATTTATTTTAATTTTGTTGTGTTGCATAAATTGGTTTGCATTATATTAAGCATTGACATTATTTCATCCTTAGAATTCAAAGGCACGAGTGAAAGGTGAGGCTACTGAAATTGCAGATGAGTTAAATTCTGCTGCTAAAGTTGAATCACCTGAGCAATGCGAAGCCGGTGGTTTTACAAAGAAGAGCTCTGCCAAAAAGAAAAGGAAAAAGAAGCAGTAGTGAAAGGTAAATTCACTGGAAAAAATAATTTGAGGTTCTTGCTCTCATCTAAGCAAAATATTTTGCCGAGTGTGTGTTAAGATGGAGTGGCTTTGATCATATTTAAGTTTTTTTTGCTATTTCTTCAAGAAAATTGGTACTGCTGGCCCAAAAAATAATTTAATTGGAAATTTACATTAGAAATGCAAATAAAACCGAGAATTTCTCTATTAGGCTGCTATATTTTTGAAACCAAGTACAGCACTTCCTGTAATCCTTCATTCCTGATGCAAATGTTATGCTTAAGATTTGGTTGAAAGGCCACTAGTGCTGATTTTATCATTCTTGGGAATTCACATTTCGGTAAAATGATGACATATTTCCAGCTGTCACTGCAGTTTCCCAAAGTTACCATAAGGGGCCAGAAAAATGACACATCTTATGACTGGCAAAGATGCATAACTTTGTGGTTTATTAGTACAAATGGCATATGATATTCCTTACCCTATTTTAAAACTTCTCTAGACAAATGTCTTAACAATATGTATGTCTCTACCGGGCCTTTACTTGAGGGCCAGGAATGTGTTCCAAGAGGAGCAATCACGTATTGACCATGGTAAAAATTATTGTCAAACCACCCAGATGTATCTTGACTGTAGCAAGCACCAGATCCTTCTATCCAAGTTGGTAAAGTTCCTCTTTCAATCTAAGTGGGGCAGAGATACTCTGCTTTAAGTGGTGTATGGAGGCACACTTTAATAGCCGTTCCACAAATTTAACCTCTGCTTCATGGTTAAGTGCACTTTGACCTCTGACTCATTTCAGATGCTTTCCCGAGATCTTGCAGCAGGCTCCTTGGAACCTGGTACTGCACTGCTGTCCTTAAGATTGTCATTCTCTCTCTTGCAACCATCTAATGCTTTTTCCATGTGATATTCATCATATTCTTAGCTTGAACAGCTGCCACTGATTTTCTGATAGTGTCTGGAGATGACTGAAGGCACCCCAAAATACAGGGGTGACTAATGATGTATTTCAATTTTTTTCCTAAAAAGTCAGAGTATCCTCTGTTTGAGTTTGACATTTCAGCTATTTTTGTAATCTTGTGATGAACAAACTAACACCACCATAAGATCACATTCTAACACCCGGCTCCAGCAGATATAAATGTCGACTGATTTTTTGTACACTTGTCTCAAGGATACACCAATATTAACTGAGCTCATCAGTACAACTGTACTGTACAGTAACTGTTGCAGAAGACAAGGCTGGTTTGCCAGTGATATACACTGACAATGTTATGAAGTATTGTTGGCCCATAGTATTTAAGACATTGTTATCTAAGGTTTGAAAATTTGGAGTAGTGCCCACATGGTCAAAGTCACCCCCTTTGGCTGAAGTCACCCTTTGATAGGATGTGTCTTATTTTTGTAGAAGAAGGCTTGGGCCTCAATTTTCATTTTCAAATTTGCAATTTTTTCTTGCCGAAATTTCACTAAATTCTTAAAATATACAATTTTTTAGTGATTCTTGGTAGCACATTTCAATAGCAGAGTCATGTATGAGAGTTCTATCAAAGAGGCTGCTGTGTTGTCTCATTTTCTGTTTATAAGAAGTGTTGATATAGGCATCTTATCCGTGTATAAATTTCCTGATCCAAGTTAACTAACCATTGTAAGTTTTATAAATCAACTATGTATTTCTCTCACACTTGTTCCTTTGATTTTACCTCAGGGAGAGGCTTACCCTTCTTGTTTTTACAGCTAGAATTAAGAACCTCTTATGGATGCTGAACTTAAAAAATCCACTGACAAGAGCAGTTGATCTAATGCCCAAATTTTCTGTCCATAACTGGTTATGATGCAATGCTTATCGTATCAGAGTTCCATGGTGTGTGTACGTAAAAATTGCCCTTTGTGGGAGAATTATAATGATACTCGGGTTTCATAATCAATTAATATTTTTGTATCTTCTTTTAGGACCATTATTCTCAGAAATTGTGGAGCAGCTGTACTTCAGCATGTCACAGTTTGGAAGCATGATATTTAAAGACATTAGAAGACATTATTTTTTTACCTATCTTTGATTTTTCTTAATTTCAAAGGCTGTGGATTTCATTGTACGTTGTTTGTTGAGGATGAGTGGCAATATTTGTAATGGGATAAAGTCATGTTCATCTTGGTTGTTGAGATGGGAGACAATTTTAGTAACCTGACTTATTTATATAAAAAATTGTGTAACATCCAATTTGAAAGACTTAGTTGATTTATATGATTGATAAGAGATTTTTAAAAAATACAACAGTATTTTCAAAGAAATATTTGTTTCATTTATGCAAAATCATAAAAGCAAGACTTCAGAAGGTGAAACTTGCATCAATCACTGTCAGAGTCAAAATTTGTAAAAATTCAAAACTATGGAAATTATAATGGATACCTTAAAAATTTTGGGAATAGCTTTTGACAATTAAATGAGAAAATAATGAACTCAATACTAGCCCTGCATTTATTAATATGATGCAAATGTAAAAAGACTCCTGAAAATTGTATTTTCAAGGAACTCACTATCATGTCCAATTTTATGTATAACAAAAACCCTGTGTGACTTGCCATGTACATACATGGTATTAATGATTTCAATGATGATACATATTTAGTTAATATCACAAGACTAGGCAACGTAAGCCCCTGGGCCAAAAATTAATTGAAACATACGTGCCATCCTTATATCCCAATTATGTGTCAAGGGTGAATGGGATATCATGCCCTGAATGTCGAAGCCACATTGAAATGAACATGCTCAGAAACCTTTTGAACTCCTCCTTCATGGAGAGGAGTGTCCCATACGCTTGCCACCATTCACATGCATCCCTTGAAGAGGAGCATCAGTTACTCATTGTTTCTAGTTTGGTGCAAATGGCCAGCATTTCCCTCCATTGGAAAGAAAACAACAACAATCTTGCCAAGTCCCACTTGAGGGAAAATGACTGGAGTAGATTGATGGAAAAGGGCTGGGGTAGTTGATTGTGTGACAATTTTGTTTCTGCCAGATGGGAGATTACTGGGATTGTCAATGATAATTGTTTGTGGAAACATTCAATGATGATTGTGTAGGAGTTGTTGACCCTAGTGAGGAAGACAGCATCATTTTACAATAAGGATCATCAAATACTTAACAAAAAAAGACCTTTAAAATGTCTGCCCTCCTCTGTGAAATAAATTTATCTATGGATTTTACTCCTTTGTGTTTCTCCTCTTCCTGCATAGAAGTACACCTTTGGAAATTCGTTTTTACTTAAATTAGTTAGTAAAACTGTGAGATATATGTAACTACTGGTTACTTTTGTTTAATGGTTAACCTGCGTCATTGTGGCACATGACATTCCTCTAAAAAACTCATCACGTCAAACTACCGAACCTAGGATTGTAGACTATCCAAAATCAAAACTAATTTGGCACATCATCTCATTCTCATTTGCGCGTGGTGTTGGGATGTGGCTGCGAAAATGTATTTCCGAGCTCCTATACAAAGGTGTTCATTGTGGCAATTACGGCTACAAATTGCATGAACACGTTTTCTTTACCTATATGGTTCATTTTATTCCATTGTGTTCCTTTGTCCAATGATTTCGGCTCAAATTAACCAGTTTCAATCACTTCACAGAACACAATTCCAAACTGGTCACAGCACGATATATTACTGCATTATGATGATCCGGTAAGAAACAGCCATTAGGAAAAATAGCACCAGACCTGTTTTAATTATTGAACCTGTTATTAATTACTCAACTTAATTTGTTATAGGTTAAGCTTTTTAGTATACGTCGTTTCACAAGACATTACACATGACAGAAACGCAGATGGCAAAACAAATATTTACTTCCATTACTTCAAATGACGATTAATAGCTGCGGTACACATTTACTCAAAAGGCCACTGAAGAGTAGATACCTACGTAAGTACAAATCAATTTTTGAATTATTAAATCTTCTAAAGAGAACAAACGAAATCCTGGCTACCAAAAATATTTCCTGTAATCTACTTAACAGAATACGTATCCTGTAAAGACTAAAATTCTAAGGATTCTAAGCAGTACCCATTCACGGAGGGGCCAATTAAATTTGATAAGGGTAATAATTGAGGCTTGTATTTATTTATTCACCTTAATAATTTTCCCTTGCTAAAAAATCTAAAGAAGAAAAACTACATTGACGTATTCCCAGCACATGAGTATTCATATCCCGTTACAGAAATTATATTAAGTTATGATTGAAAATATAACCTAGTGTCGATTGACGTATGCATTCTCATTTCGACAACCATTACAAATAATACGGACCATTTTCGAAAGAACATTTTTCGGCATTACCGAGTACACTGTCAAGATTGAAAACAAGAACTAGCAGAGGAATCAATACACTTAAAACGTTTCTTTTTTGTATCCTGAAGAATCGCGAAATTGTGGTTATCGGTTCGCGATTTTTTAATACAGAGGTTGGATTTGTTCATGGGTTAACCCTTGTTCGATGTTTCCAGTTCCAGCTTTATAGAATCACAATGATTAGACCTTCACATGATTAGCAGTTCCTGTACCGTAAATATTAGTGCAAAAATACCAATAAAATTCGTTCAATTTCTCTTTTCTACTGTGGAAGTAACTTACGGTCAGTAGTTTCGACATTGCAAATATCCAAGCATCAATCTTCAGAGCTCGACTAACAAAGTTATAAGCTTTTAACTCATTAAGGTTTTCTGTACATTTTCTTGAAACCTAAAATGTTTACTTCCATTTTGAACTAACGGGAGGCTAGCCATATCCTGTTCCGTTCACTTCGGCAGGTGAATTAATTTCTATCCGAAATTGGCGTCGGCCAAATTCATGCCCATTACTTCCGTTTCGGCTCGGGAATGGCCTGATGAACATCATTCTTATTGAAAGCTAAAAATCAACTCTCATTAAATTATGCAAGATTATCTACAACTACAAGTAACTTTAATTAAAATAACCTGACAGCACACATTATCGAGGAAGTTGTAATGGTAGCTGCCATACTCAGACAGATTAAAAGATTACACAGTTTGAGTGATCAATTATTATAATGAACAAATACCACAAATCAATTACTTATACTTTAAATTGATTTCATCGGAAAATAACCTACTTCGTACATTAATATTGGCAGCAAGAATATACTTAATCAACATCTAATACACAAAATCAATATTAAGAATGTAAATTTCAGTAAACTAGCGGGTAGACACCGTCTTTTGATGATAAATTTCGCCATTCTTCTTCAGGCGCACCATAATTATAAAAATTTGAAATGGGTGTGTGTGTGTGGACCTAGTGCCTAAAATAAGGATCCAGAACTTTCCTCTCTTAGATTCACTGAGGCCTATTCTATGTCTTTCCCATATTGACCACCACGCGGCGCAAGCTCTTTACAGTAAAACCACAGCCTACAACACTTCTTTTGCTGGGCATACTCTAGCTCAAAGGTTATCTAGTAAACTGTGGTAAAGCCATAATAAAGTTTACTACAATGTGGCCAAAATCAGTTTTTAAGACTGAAGCTACCGATGACTGTGGTAATCGTGGTTAATTTCTGGGTTGGAACTTAGCCAATGCGTTGACCCTGAGCATGACTATGTATGCATATTCTTGGATATTTTGCTGTAAATGACTGTCAAGTACTACGTGTCTATTTATATAATGCTTGTTCTTGAGAAAGTAAAGAGTTAGTCATATATTTTGTATTTTTGAGTTTTAATATTACAAATGAACGTCCAAAATCAAAGATTTATCGAAGGTTTTTTACCTTGTGACTTGTGCAATAAGACTTGTTTCCTAACGTTTTAGTGGAACGAAGGTTTACTTTCAAGAGGTGTTTTTTATACTGTAGGCATAGTGGAATTATTTTACATTGTTTCATATTGCCTAAAGAGGGAATTCATAAAGCCCTTGCTTCATTAGTTCGTGGGAAGTATGTATGTGTTAATACATTTTTACTGTACCGCCTGTAACCTTATCATCACTAGACATGCGTGGGCTTGGTACAAATATACAAAGAGTTCTGGTGGGTGAATGAGTTTATCATCCTTGAAGCCCGTGGAATTTAGTTTTACCATTACTTTTCCACAGGACCCAGGGTGTTGCAGGCAAGATGCGAGAAGCGGTGTATTTTATATCCTTAATGAACGACAAATATTACTATTATACGTCAGCCGCCGTCACCTTTATTATTGTGCCCATTAAAGGTGCAGGTTTCGTCGAGTTATACCTCCTCCTTATTTTGAAACGTGGGAGGCCTAAATTCAATGAAATAAATAGTTAGATTTTGCTCATTACACACCAGACTCAGGAATACAGAAAGAGTGAAACGGGTGTTATGGTGGCAACATACGAAGTAATGGGGAACTACATTGGGTAAGCAAACCCGATTTACGTCATCATCTCGAACCCTTTGTAACACTACCGAAAACCCCCGTACCAGATCGTAAATGTGGAAACCATGGGCGACATAAGGAAAGGAATTAGGCCCCCTGATTCGTGAATTTCACTAATCATTGGACTTAGTACTAAGTCGGCTCTAACCTCGCCTATCACACTGACTTTCCGGTTGATATCTATGGCTTTTAACTTAAAAAAAATCTTTGAGCCAGCCATTCCTGAGTACGTAATATTACTGGCACAGAGGTCAGCTTGCGTTTGTTCCCAAGTCTTGAAGGAACTTCTTACACTGTGCCGAGGTATGACATAAGTGCAACAATCATTCGAGAGTTTTGGTTGAATAAAATTAATTGAAATGACCCCGCTCAAGGATACCGAGAAATTATCTCTGTCTTATCACTAAATATAAGTGTGTTGTCGTATTTAGGTAACACAACCGCAATCAATTTATTTGCAGAAATGAAACGAACAAATGAATACTGATATATAGTAGCTGGAACCTCATGTCTAGATATCTTAGATTGTAATCAGCGAGAATGACCAATATTCACGAAAAATGCACGACAATCGCCACATGTGAAGAATAATACCTCGGAAAGTAGAAATTGAAGATAGAAATTCGAATATTTACATGCATAAATATTCATTAAGAGTTTTACCCAAAATATTATGGTGTATCTTTTACGAGAAAGCCGTTATGACTAGTCATATCCCCGGGTTGAATCCTAACATCCATTTACCATTATTGTACAAGTCAGATGGAAAAATTGAAAGTTTTTCACAAAAAAACAAATTTTAATCAGTAAGCATTGTGCAGATAATACTATAGAGTTCATCGGAGTAAAGTAATACTTTGAATTGTACAGCTTTTATGTGAAGACTACACTAGCGCTACGCTTGGTGAATGATATAACTTGTCAGGTTAACAGCGATATCTCTCGGTCTAGTCTTCAGAAGGCAAGTTGGGGATCCTTATTTTACGATCTCAGGCGTAGACGTGCTTCACATATATTTCAATAGTTTAAACCAAGATATGTTATGAAACGGATATTTTTTTTGTGACTAAAATATGTTTCATAAATATGGGTGTTACATAAAGTAGTTAGGTATTATTTAAATTATTGCACATACGTGTATCTCATATGCTACAGTTTCAGTGCACTCTACAGGACAGGTAGTACCAAAATCTCACATCTGATCGGAACGTCCCATCCTGTAGTTGGTGAAGTTTTTCGTTCTTGTTTGTTGGACGGCTCTATTTTAATTACGGTGTTCATTGGTGAAGGCTGAAGTGAGCATCTGCATTGCAATCCAACCATTTTAAAATGAGTGAAGATAGAGAACGAGAGGACGACCCTTTACTCGATATATGGATTACCAACTGGGAACAGCAGTGTCTACAGCACATAGAAAATGAGCCAGATTACGAGGCTCAACTTCAAAGTGAACGTGATTTAGTGAATCAAAAAGTTTGGAGTCAATTTCAACATACTGCCACAGCCATTGCACTACTGTACAAAGGTAAATCACGCAAAATGGTTAATACTTGGAATTTGTTTACAAAGTATTACAATTATCAATTTTGTTTAATTTATGAATTCAATTTTATAGATCGAATGCAAGGAGTTTCTTTGTGGGTGCCTTTTCAAACAGCTGCGGGGACGGTTACGACGTTGTTCAAAGGTAAATAGTTTATAACTGTATAGTGGGTATGAAGGACTGAAATTGCCCTTGTGAATGGGATTATTTCAGTATTTCGTGTGAAAATAGTATTGCGTAAATGAATGCATAAGTATTTTAATCGTTTTGTGGCATTATATGGCAAATGTGTTTGGTGACCTGTCGTTTTCCTTAATTCATTACATCATATCACCGAGGAATAATGGGTTTGCCAGTGAATATAATTGATTAAGCTTATTAGTTTAATTTAATGGCTCAAGGTGAGTTTATAATTCTTAATATGAGGAAAGTGAGTAGAATTCACCAGGCTGCCATTTTGTGATCACTGAGGATGTTACCTTAGCGCTCCATAAATCACTACTATAATACTCCTTTCTGTTAAATATTAAATAAGAATAGGCGAAAGAGGTACCTTATTTCTTTGTTAAGGTAATTTATGGACGGAATTATTTTATTTCGTGTATTGGTGAGATAGCCAACTCTACTAGGTATACGTTTTTTTCGCTTCATTTAGTAATTTGTCATTTCCGCTGTTTCCTTGTCAAATGAACATTTATTTAAAATATGAATGAAGTGTTTTAAAAAACATTGTACGGCTTTTTTCATAAATTCCGGTCACCAATCCACAAAGTTTGCCCCAAGCTTTTGCCCATCCTTAGTGTACATTTTGTTGAGGTATACATCCTGAATCTCTTCTTGTGGAAAAAAATGTTCCATCCACAAACTCCACTTATCTTGTCATTTTAAATTTCAGAATATACTAACTTTCATTTTATTCCGTCATTTGAGCGTACATTATATTCCAAGTGAGGAATTTCTTAATTGAACTCTGAAAATAATTATTGTAATATTTCTTCAAAATCGATGTGATTTGCATTCTTTTAAATCTCAACCTGAATTTATCGATTGCCTGTCTACAGTGATGATTTAAGGGAGTCGTACAGATGCTGAAAGTGATTGGGTTTATATGTTCTAATGTAATTTTTAATTTTTTTCATGTTGCCATGTGTAATTACCCATTTGTTCTTCTATGATAATATCTTTGGTTAATTAAGAATTTCATTCATTCTTTTTATCGTTAGAATCTACTGATGCCATGAAACGCCTTAGTGAAATGGGACAGCAGTGTGGTTACCAGAAAAGAACTCGTGATATACTGAACTGGGTCCGTAAACGGCGGAAGCACATCCGTCGGGAGGATCTTATAGCATATCTGGCGGGCAAACCACCTCCACCACGGCCCCACCACACTCACCACCCTCATAGTCATCACCCACATGGACAGCATCACAGGTATTGTACTATAAAATGTTTTTGCCCTGTGCCTCTAACCCATGTGCTATGCATTGCCCTAATTTATTTAAAGGCCTCTGTCTCCTCAGTCTAGCATGTATAAGAATGTAGCCTGTATGAAAATATAGCAAATACGATCCACCTCACTTCACTTATTTCCCCCCTTTCTTCTTTTAATCCACTTATCACTGTAGTTAGCGAAGAAGAAGAGAAATTATCGTATCGTTATTGTGAAGTATTCATTTTCATAATTTTTTACAATAGTATTTGTGACAATAATTACAAGATGGATAATTTGCTGTATTCATTTCTTAAAACAACTGATCGTAATATAATTAATAGCAGTGGGTAATAGTTAAAATCTATCCACTAAATGTACCAATCTCTTAAGGTTTTGTCTTTTGATGTTTATCTTGTTATTAGTAGAATATTACATAATCAAGTATGATATTAGAAAACTTTCATAAGGGAAAGAAATTCTGCCTTTGTTACCTTGTCAATTATACTTGAAAGTCGCCTGCTAGATATTGTGAATATCTACAAATGTATGAGTGGATTTGTAGAATGTGAAAGTGCTGTTGATTATTATTCTCTCTATGAAATCCCAAATGTTTCAATGAATACATTTTTCTTATCTGGTCCCTTTATTTGTGGACGTATACTATATTTTGGCTAGATTGTAAATCTATATGTAATAAAAATATTTGTCTAGATGTAAAATATTGTAAAAATTGTTAATAATAGAATAGTGAGCGCTAAGTATTAATGTCATTTTCATTGCAGGGGCTCTCCAAGACCTAGGATGATACTTGATCGGGCTTCTCTTTGCCATAGCACTGCTACCAACCAAAATGATAACCACTGCGACCGTCAGAATCCAGGTGGTATCGTTGCTGATGATAACATGCATACATTTAGGGAAGCCTTAGCACTTTCAAGTAAGTAAATAATTTCCAGTTCTCTAAGCTCTGATTATGAGTCCAACGTTTATATTATTTATAATCTTTTCTGATGTAGATTTAATATTTTTTCCAATTTATGCTTAAGTGATTATTTTATACCAGTATTAGCCCTATTTTGTATACTTTACCTGACATTGCAGTTGGTTTGGTGGATAGTGTGTAATCAACTCCCATCCAAAGGGTGAAAGTACACTCATTCAGCTGCAAGGAAAACATAATGTAGGAGGATTTTGAGGAAACTGTAAATTATTTAAAAACTTATTCATGTACTTCTGTTGAACTTGTTCACTGTTTTAGTTGTGTGGAACGAGATTTCACCTGTGATATGTGTTGTAAACTTGACGTGATTTTCATTCATCTGCTAAATTTTCAGATTCTCCGCTGCGTCGCCGTTCAAGCCCACACAATGTTCCTGAACTGAGTACTTTCATTACTAATGAATTTGCACGTCATTGCAAACGCCCCAATCCATCAAGTCCAACTCATGATGTTACAATGGACTCTCCTACCCACAAACGTGGCCGTTTCATGTGAAGAGATTGGCATTTTAGGGAAAGGAGCGTGATAGGCAGCATTCGGAAATTTGTGTTGAGCAATGTGTGTGATATTGAAGAAAGACATATTTAGAAGCAATATGAAATTCAGTGTTCATTAATGGAATACAGAAGAAAGTTTATGGCTTGATGTGGAGATGGTAAAAGGGGAGACTTTAAGTGTTCATCTTTGAAGTCATCTTGAAAATTAAGTGACCTGGGATGTGACCTATAGTGATTCTTGGAAGGATGACAGCCAAGTGTCAGAATGGAAACCATACCATCAAATGCCTTGCGTTGCCATTTTGTAGCCTTTGTTCTGTAGTTATTCCATGAAATTTTCTGCCTCATCTACAATCTAATATGAAGAAAATGTGTAAGTATCTTAATCCCTGTGAGAAAATCATGTCCCTGAATGTTATGGTTTAACAATTACATTTATTTAATACAGCCTTTGTCCTAGCAAAATAGCAAATTTGGTCGCGCCCTTACAATGCTGTATTATTAGTAATTTGGAAAAAATGAGATGACAAGCTTGTGCCATGATGTTTGCATTTGCGAGCAGACTTGTACTTTCCCTGTTGTAACTTATAAAGTATAATTATGTATCAATGAAGTAAAGAAAACTGCCCCCCTCGCATAGGTAATGTGTAAGCTGAAATGAATGGAATTTGGAAGTAAATTAAAGTGTGTCCTTATAGATTTTCTTTCTTATTAGAACTCTTAAATTCCTTCCACAATTTTTGATATTACATTTATTGGTCTGAAAATGTAGAACACACTTGTTCTGGATGTTAGAGGCATGTCTTTTAAGTTATTAATTATGTCGTTTTTGATTAAAGGAGGTAATTGGGGTACTTAAGATTTATTTCTTCCGAAATGTGCCCCAAGTGGTTGTGGATACATTAGTACTCCAAAGTCTCACAGAAATCTTAGTGAGATTGTAATAAGTTTATTTTTGTTTGCTTTTGAAGCAGTGTTGTCAATGCAGCCTATTTTCTCCTTTTTGAATATGTGGCATGGAAATGGAAGGGATTGTTCCAATACCAGCACATTACCTTGTCACCCATAGAGAGTCGCTCATTACCTCTCAAGCAGCTCAGGAATGATGTGTTCTAATGCCTTATAGCTGAAAAACATTAAATCTTTAGTCGAGTACAGAGAGCATATCGAAGGATGAGTACCCTATCTGGTCCTAGAGTGGCTTTTTTAAGCATGGGCATCCAGTGATGTATGCTGGTAAAATTGGACATCCCTATTTCCTATAAGTCAGTGATAATGTTTTCATAAATATTTGTATGAGCATGTACAGGTGTGTTTTGATTGTGTGTTTATATGAAATTTTGGTGTGCTTGTGAATGAATGATGGGCAGCAATTTGTAGGCTATATGATGGAAAGAATATATTGTCAAAATTTGTCTGGAATCCAAGTATTGAAATGAAATCATTTACCCATGTTCAGGCTGATGTCAAACCTAGTTTTCTTAAAGTACAATTTTTGATCTTGGCTTTCTCTAGCTTGCTGCTCTAAAGCTGTTTTTTAATTGGTTTACATGGGTAGCCAATACCAGAATTCTTTGTATAATATGTATTTCAAATAAAGATCAAATTTAATGTAAATAATTATTTTTAAGTTTCTAGTGTTTCCAAATTTTGGGGTTTAAAATAATTGAAAAAATATGCCTTATATGGCTTATGTTGCCTATGAAATCTTCTCAGGTTTTAATGTGAGGTTTTTTGAAGGCTCTGTTGTTATCCTCAGTGTATTGAACGATTTAACACGCAAAGGACAATGGCAGAAAGAGCCTTCAAAATATCTTCGTATAAATACCTTGCCTGATGGAAGACCTTATATTTGGAAGGTGAGTATTACGTAAGTACATGATGAAATTTGTCTCAGGCGTGCCTTTATAGAATTTATACAGCATATTGAAATGAAAGGGGTAACTTCATAATCCCGCACAAATTTTCACCCAGGTTTCAACGTTGGACGTGTTTAAATAAAGTTTTATGCAAGTACTAAATTACTTTTTTCATTTCAATAAATTATATTGATCACTGGAAACTGCAAGATATTTTTTGGGATAAAAGTTGCATAGATTGCTCTGTATGTGCACAGGTGACTAAGTGGAGAACCATTTAACTTTGTGAGCAATTATATCACTGCAGGGATAATCCTCCTCAAATGTTTCTCATATAATTTAAAGTTTTCTCTTGTATATTAAGAGAAAATTTCAGTAATTAAAAAAATAGTATTCACATTCAAAAAAGGCCGTAAGGCATGCAATATTAATCATTTTATGAATATCATATTTATTTACATATAAGAACAGTAATTCTGAGGTGGTTTGTCTCTCAGATCATCAAAGTCTACATAGTTTACCTGATATGACATCTAGACAAATCTGTGGCATAGGTGTTTTTCAAATGGGCAACTCATCAGCAAAGTTACAAGATAAGTATGTATTTGGTACAATTTCAAAATTTGGATACGTTCATTATTTAGTGTAAGAGTATGAATCTCCTTTGTAGAAGTCTTGTTGGGAAACAAGAATGCGGAATTTTCTTTTACATTTTTATACAAACTAATTTTTATTTTATTCAATACTAGATTAATTTTACAGTACATATATGTACATAACATCCAGGTCTTTTATTAACATTTTATTTAAATATAACTTTTGCACAATATACTGTCATGACCAGTTCATCAAACTAGACAAAATATATGCTTTCAAAAATTTTCAATTGTGGTTTGTACTTCTTATGTTATATACAATGGAAATCTATTATTCAAGTAAAATTAATTATTTAATATTTTATAAAATCCTTAAATACCCTCAGTTACTTGATTCTTATTTCTTTTACCCATATCAGTCATATGCAGAACTTCGATGTATTGATTAACTCAGTAACAGCTTGAATATGTATTTTGCTGGATACTATTACATTAATAATCATCCAGCATGCTGTATTTAAAATATATATAGAATGTATCTTTATTTGACTTGGCGATTCTGTAAAACTGCTGGCCAAACATGATCAGCTTTACAAATGTTGGCACTGCTAAGCAAAATCCACCAGTAATACCATGAAGTAAGGCACCAAAGTCCACAGCAGCCTTTGTACACAAAATGCATTGCTTCCTAAAATTGACCCTCATACTTTGAAATCCTGGTGGGAAAATAACTTTTTAATATAGGGTCAGCATCGATGTGTTCCAATTTCATGTATATAATAACAAAGTCAAATACTGCTGGAAAAACAATTTTTTTAAAATCTCATGGAAAGTTCTCATTTAGCATTAGATACTTGGGTAGTTTTAGAGATGACTGTCTGCAACTTCCCCTGGTTCAGTCAGAGCTGTCCTTCTGTCCTCAATTGCATGAAGCAATTTACGTCTTGGTCCAAGAGGAAGACCCATTGATATAAGATCCTCCTCAGATAGAAGCATCAATGCCTCAAGGTCAATCCTCTCATCAATGAATTTATGAACATAGCCTCCTAGACCAGAGGCCAGAAGGAATAATTGCAAAGGAGACCATTCGGTTTCATCATCTTCATCTGTAGAAAATAGAAGTTTTCATAAATGAGATCAATGTTATCAGACTTTCAAATCAAATTTTATTCCATAAGAGTATTGAACTGCAAAGAAAATTTGAAAATTAACTTTTAATTAAATTGCATCGGGAGTGTTTGGTGCTACTGAAAATTCCACGTGGGATCAACTTCTTATTGGAAGACTCAAAGATGATGAAAACATTAAAATTATGGTACATTCATTCTTTAACCTTCTTGGCCAGATCATTCAATGCCACTTTATGCTGCCACGTGAAATAGAACTTCAATTATTCAGATAGCTAACATTTCCAACAATATAAATGGCTGCAATTTAGTGAATGAAATTTTTCTCCCAGGATATTTTTTAACATTTACA
Source organism: Hetaerina americana (assembly GCF_022747635.1). Taxonomy (NCBI): domain Eukaryota; kingdom Metazoa; phylum Arthropoda; class Insecta; order Odonata; family Calopterygidae; genus Hetaerina; species Hetaerina americana. Next base: position 63,242,476 of record NW_027286874.1, on the reverse strand, counting down.
TCAATACATATGCCACGTAAGCTGTATCAAGGCCACTTACCACTGGCAACATCCTCCTCATCCCATGGCACCTCCCCTCCTTCTGGGCCTCCTTGTGCAGCATTTCTTTGCCTTTGAGCCAAACTTCCTGCACTGCCAATGCTACTGTCTTCATTGACACCTCCCCGACTGCTAGCAGCTCTTCCAGTGCCTGCTGAAGACACTCTGTCTTCACTGATGTGGGCGCTATCTCTGTCTTCAGGTTTCATCCCCTTGCTCTCAAGTCCTCCATTACTCAGGGGAATTCCATTTAGGGTGGTTGTAATGGAGTTTCTATGTGAACAGCAATTTGAAGAAATTTTGATAGAATTTTAAAGTGGACTTAAAGTTAATTTGGCTCAAGAAAATATTGCCTTACTCTTTTTTGTATAAAGTCACTATTTTGATGCAGGCGTTAATACAGAGAAATGATGATGATTATCAGAAATTATGCCGATAAATAAATTAAGTGGCATGTTCAGCTTTAAAACTATAAGTACTATTTATTAGTATTTTATGGACTACGGTACTGAAGAGGTTTTGGAGAAAGGTGATTTTGAAATGTCCTGTCGATAATGCTGGACCTCCAAAAGTAGGAAAGATTTGTGCCTACCCTGATTTTTATTGAATTGTAACTTAGATGTAGGTAACTTATGCTGAAAACTGCGAGTAGATACTATTAACAAGTATTAGTTACATTTTTCTAAATGTAATAAATAGAAGAAAAAAAATACCTAAAAATTTATAATTGCCTCTCAATCAGTAATCTCATCACAGTATGTGACTGAAGACATAATGGAAGGTAATTAAAAAGGCAAAAAAAAAAGATTACACATTCATTCTGGACAATTATTGGTCTGATAATGCAGTGACAACTATCTGGGACCAGGAAGGACAATGTGAATCGATAAAACATTAGGGAATAAATGGCATGTGAAATTAAATGACATAAATATCACAATAAAATGAAATAATTTCACTTAATTTTAATTGCTTCAATGCATCATCATTAAAAATTATCACAGAGATAAAATATGAATTCATAGGTACCTTCTTTAAAGTACCTAAACCATTATTAAAAATAATTGCTCCAACATTCATAACAAAACAAAGTTATCATATGAAATAAATATATCTAATGGTGGCAACTCAAGTCCCATTTAGGTATTTGTCTCATATTTACCTAAAAGCCACACTCCCAAATCCAGGCCGCTCAAATATGCTTCCTCGTTCATGCAAGAGATAATCATCCACAAAACCAGAATCAGCATGTTGCGGTTGATTCAGGTAGTCTGGCTGGGATATTGATCTGTTCAACTCCCCTTTAGTGTCAAACACATCAGTAATTTTCCCCCTTTTTCCTGAAAGGGTCATTTCATAAGAATCATTCATTTTGACACATTTGACATTACCAATCATTTGCATAATTATTCAATCTCAAAAATGTTATTTACAGTAGCATCCCTCTTCCTCAAACAGTGAAAATAAAAAATATAATTCAAGTATTTCAGTTATTTGCCACACTTTTTCTCAATTTGCATCCTAAAAGAATTGCGACTGCTAATGAAAAAAACTTTTACAAGCGCTGGAATTCTTATCCTGGTCAGTGAAACTTTTATTTTATTATTTAAATATTCAACCATGTTTAAATGCACACATTGGCTTTTAAACAAAAAATTTCTTGAAAAGCTTCTTTCATACAGTCATCTCCTAACACTCACTCACATTCAAACGAAGAGCCTTTAACTAAACCTGCCCACAGTGTGCCAACAATAAACAGAGGTAAACTGGCATAACACACAACTATCCATTACTTTATTTCAGATGAGAGTAAATTCACCTTAATGTCCCAATATAACTTCATCTATATTAATTCCCATTCATAACTTGACATCTAAGGAGCCCATTTCCACATACCACACTTAGACAGCTACTCAGCAGTGCCCACCCACTCACATAAATTGAAGGTCATTAAAAATCAATATAAGGAAATCAATAAATTATATTCTTTGAAAAAAGTTGGCCATGATCAATCATGCATCAATGATAACAGCTTGTACCAAGTTCAGCAAGAGTAATTTTAAGCGAAGATTGATGAAAATATACTTGGTAAGTACATTGAGGTTTTCCAAAAGGCAATCCTACATATGTTGTTTTCAGTGATTTGCCAAGTATTAAATAAGCCGACGCTAAGATAATGAGGAATAATATCATTTCATTATAAATAAAGGCATACTCACCAAATAAGCCATATAATTTCATACATTCTATTCGCAAATTTAAATTTGCAATCAACATACCTCCTTGTGTGTCATATGACCCCACATATATAACCTCGGAGTCCCTCTGGAGGCCCGTGAGGCTCCTAATTGATCTCTTGCCACCTTCCTCGACCTCTCCTATTTTAAATGCCCCTCCGCTGCCCCTCCTTGGTGCCCCATTGACCAGCTGATTCTTTTTCTGCTGTACCCTTTTCTGCACTCCAGTTGGTGGCCTATTTGTCCCTCTATTGACTATCTCCGAAAACTTAGGGCTGGCAGATACTTCAGAGGTGGCAAGAGTATTGGTTCCATTCACACTGTCCTTTGTCTTCCCTGCTCTCCGGAGTCCCAGGAGGATGGTTGATGGCCGGTGGGGCATGACGCCTTCCGTGGACACCAGCGTGTTATCCAGGGTAACCATCTTCTTGCGGACCTTCCTCATGTTGACTTCCTCTTTCTCAGCTGCCTTTCTGGCCTTTTTCTGTATCTTCTCGAGCTGTTTGGCCCTCTTCTCCGCATCCTTCTTCGCTTTCTCTTGCTTCGCCTTCACTCCTTTCTTGTCACTGGCAAGCTCCTTGGCCACGGCCGCGTCGAGGAATCGTAGAACTTCTTCCCTCCCGTTCATGGCCGAGACTTCTTTTGGTGTGTGTCCATCTATGTCCAAGGCCCACAAGTTCACTCCAAAGTTTACCAGAAATGTAACGCATGGCATGTACCCTCTACCAGCAGCAAAATGTAGGGCAGTGTTGCCGAAGTTATCCGCTTTGTCTGGTTTCCCACTGAAAGGAACAAAAAGGAAGATTCATGTAAGTTGTAGTTTTGCAAAAGACTTTGCGTGCTCCTGAATTACAAGTACGATGATTGTATAGTCAGGGGCAAAATCAAATGCAACTTAGTCAACTTCTGAATGCGATTTTTCAAATAAGAATTGTTTTATGCCTAACTTTTCCTTCCACGCCCATCAATTGCTGAGGACGCTTCAGAGCTTCCGACCCAAACAACTATACAACAAAATCCGATCAGAGGAAGTGAACCTCAATTCTAGGAAGTCTTTCAAACCCTTTTCCTTCCCTATTAAAGAGGAAAGGATGAAAAATATTGATACAGGAAATGAAAAATTCGAGAGGAGAAAGAAGAATTCAATGAGAGAAAAGGAAGCCAGCGATTGGAAAATGAGTCATAATCAACGTGGCGAACACATCCTGTAATGCCAAGCATGGGCTACAATAAAGCCAAGGACAGCTGCTTTCCTACATATCATCCGGAATAATTAATTTTATATAATCAGTCAATAACTGCAAATTAGAAACAATCCCAATCCCTTAAGAGAGGTATTGCCACTTTTGCTAGTGACTCTGATGGATCTGAAATCGTGATACGTGACAGAAAGTTCTAATTTATGCAATATTGGTAATATTTCATCACCTAAACCACGCTGATCGTTATCTATACATATCCTTATCCACAAGATAAAATCCTTGTAAATTCATTTTTTTAGACGCAAATTGAAAACTCACCTTGGGTGATCTACATATATTAAGTCATTTCAGCATAATTTTTCCCCTCAGTCATATCGGAATGAAGGCATAGGCGAGAAGAGGCGGTGCAGTATGAAAAAGAGAATTTCAACAGAGTGGAGATTCAGAAAACTAACACTGTACGCGAAGGCCGGAACTGCATTTACGAACGTTTCCTTCTCTCTCGTCACCACAGCGAATCCCCAGAGGGTTCTGCATGGCTCTCTTCTCCTTAAAAAAAAACTTGGCGTCTGAAGGGGTAATTTTTTTCCTGCGATATTACGACCATAGTGCGCCATTCTTGGCGAGAGTTTTCGCAATGACCAAGTTTTTCTCTCCGTCTTCGCACCCACTGTTAAAACGTCGCTTTCTAAACCGCCTCCGTATTTTGTGAGAATTTTCGCTTGGATTTCCGCGCAGCATAATGGGAGCTGAGCTAAACGGCTCGTCGCGCCACACTCCATTCCTAAGATTGAAAAAAAAATTCGCTTGAAACCAACGCGAAGCATAAATTACTTCTCCAAAGTGACGCAATATTTCATTATCTCCTGGTGTTACTTATTCTCAAGAACGAACAATAAAATGAAAATTATCACAGTACTAAGTCTCCGGTGAGAGTGTGATGAAACTAATTCATTCATTCATGAATGTCAAATGGAAACCATTGTTTTTCTCCTTGACCTGATGACGTTGTTAGACTAGCTTATTCTTGAAGTACACTCTGTAAGCCGATTGCTGATTAATTCCTCAACCGAAGAAATCTGTAGCCATAGGGAGGATGTATTGTGGGAAAGACGAATCTTATTCACTTTCCCCAATTCATAATGTGGGCAGGCGATTAAAAATTGTTTGAAAGGGTGGAGAATGTCCTTTTTGAGAATTCAAAAGTGCCCATCCGTCTGCAGCTGCTGCTCGATGGAATTCCAGGTGTGCGTGTATATTGGCTGGAACGTTCATTATCATAGCTTCACTCCCTTTTGGAAAATTATATTATCGCATGGGTAGCCGAGCTTGAGTTCAATCCACTAGGTTTCAATAATTGTAAGGAAAAAGGCTCCACTGTGACTTAATAAATCCACTTAATAGCTTTCTATATTAAGCCAAACTTTAAAGTAATCACTCGTGTGACACGCCTTTTCAAAGCGCTAACAGATGGACCGAGAAGCATGAAACTTGGAAGGGTGAAGTCGGGGGAAAATTCTTTGGACCTTAGACATGTATCATCTACCCGTGACCTGAATTCAAGTTGATGGAGCACCTGCTAATTTAGACTGTGGCGTATATTTTTAAAATGGCTTTGTGTCTCACCATTAGTTACTGAAATACGACAAGAAAAATAAACGTTCAAGAATTCGGCAAGGGAAATAATTTAAGGGGACATGAGGCGACCGCTATGCTTCTATTTATATTGTAGACAGTGAGGTATACCATATATATATATATATATATATATATATATATATATATATATATATATATATACACACACATATACATATACATATATGTATATGTATTTATATATATATATACATACAGGTATGTATTATATATGTGTGTGTGCACATATTTTCATATATATATATATATATATATTTTTTTTTTAAAGGTAATCTACCGGTTAAGGTAGGTTTTTGGATGGACACAACTACCAAACAAACATTTTATTACTCCCAACAAAACACAAAATCCATCATCCTACTCTATATCAGGTCCCTCTTCATCTCTGAGTACTTTCTTCCTACCTTCATCCCGTCCAACATCCCTATTCTATTCCTTCCCTTTCCTCGTTTGCCTAACATTCTCCTCTCTATTACAGTCTTCAACACCCCGCTGCCGGTCAATACCCCCTTCAGCCACTTTTCCTGCCTTCATAGGATTTCTCCCAACAAACCCCTCTCTTCGCCCACCATACCATATACTTCCTCATTTGTTTTCTTCTCTGTCCATTTCACCTTCTCCATTCTTCTCCACACCCACATTTCAAAAGCCTCCAGTCTACGTCTATCCTCCTGCTTCAATGACCACGTTTCCGCGCCGTACATAGCTACGCTCCATATCAAAGTTTTTACGAGTCTTTTCTTAACATCCTTACTCAAAGTCCCCGTCATCAACTCCCTCCTCCTTGTGAAAGCCTCTTGGCCTAGCGCAATTCTTCTCCTTACGTCCCTACTACTTTGACCGTGTTGGTCCAAAACACTACCGAGATACGTAAACTGCTCTACCTGCTCTAGTTTTTGCCCTCCTATTTTAATGTTTAGCTTAGCCTTTTTCTTTCTAGAAAATCGCATAACCTTTGTTTTATTAATATTGATTCTCATCCCATACCTGTCGCACTGAATTTTTAATTCACAAAGCAATGCTTGCAGCCCCTTGGCTGACTGACAAACTAAAGCTTGGTCATCAGCAAACCTAACTAATTTCACGAATTCCCCGCCCACTTTCATTCCTACCTCCAGTTCTTCCCATGCCTCTTTAATCATTTCCTCTGCATACAGGTTGAACAGCAACGGTGATAATGGGCAACCCTGCCTTACACCTCTTCCTAACACTGCCCAACCGGACTCCCCGTTCCCCACTCGCACCTGAGCAGTCTGAGACATGTACAGGTTGCGGATTAGCATCCTTTCCCTCCAATCTTTTCCTATTTTCTGCAGAATACTCATTAGTTTTTCCCAATTCACTCTATCAAACGCTTTTTCGAAATCTTCGAAACAGGCAAATACCTCCTGATTGTGTTCTATATTCCTCTCTTATTGCTTTCTCATTTGCTTTATATATATATATATATATATATATATATATATATATATATATATATATATATATATATATATATAAGCAAATGAATCATCATCGCTGAATACAATTTCACCAGAAGTCATGCTGACAAATATTGCATTAATAGAGTATCAATTTCTTCACAACTTTGCAACTTCACTAACGACCCTGCACTTACGCGGGACATCAGCTGGAAAGAAAAAGAAATGATACAGCTTCCCTAAGCAGATAAGTACCGCCGGAGGAATGCGCTAACTTAAGCGCAATAATACTTTTATTTTTTCTTCGGGTCTAACTTCAGCTCACCTTGAGTTTACACTATAGTACATGTAATATTCACTTATTTCCCAGTTCTCAGACGTAAGAAACTCTTACAACAGTCCCTCGCGTCAGTGCTGCAACGTAAGAATTTTCCCCCATAATAATGGTATTAAAATAAACATTATTTCTATGGTAACTGAAATGATTATTGAATCAGCACAGGTATTGAGGCGTCTGTTCCAATTTCTATTTGACTTTGACTCCCTATTTCACTTTGTTCATGTTAATAAAGACATGATAACGCTCTGAAAATGACATTATTTTAATCAAAACTGTGAATTTTCCCGCAACTTCCCTAAGTTCATGCAGCTTCGATGGGATTGACACAGACTTCTCTTGAGATGGAAATGTGTTATTATTATTATTCAGGGCAACGCCATTTCAGGCCTATAGTTTATAAAATCACAGGTGGACACGGGCACGTGATACTTTTCAAGACTTAATTTTCGATATTTACTTGTAAATGATAATAACTGATTATGAAGGAAACTAAAAATAGAAATGTCACACGAGTATATCTGCTATCCTTCTCTCTCAATTGATTTCCAAGAGGCATTTTCGCGAGCATTTCGGCATTGATCCTAATTTTCCCCCCAAATAATTAGTCTATTTTTTTAGGAGGTCAGCTGAAGTAGTTGCTCTTATAACTTGAAAACTTTGAAGAATGATAGCAGAACTGCAATCTCACCGTTGCTCAGTGACATGGCCCGAAATTTAACTCATCACGACCCCACTTTGATCCGCGTTTTATCATCCATGCACGAATGTCCAGAAAAACCTTACGATGATATTTATGGCTTTGAAAAATTGGCTATCCATTCTTTTCGAAAATGTTCTCATACATGAGAGGCGACGTTACGCATGAAAGCGAAACGATTTAGTTTGTCTCTTTTTCGTTGAAACCCAGAGAGTATTTTGCGAACTAAGTCGTCCGAACGTGATCAACTCATTAGGGGTAAAGGCACTGTTTAAAGTATTCCTACAAGTGAGGACGTGCAGGATAAGTTGAGCGAGAAAAAATTTCAATATTTTGTCAATATTGTCTTGATCTACCATGCGAGAAAGATACTTCACTTCACTAATCTCACTAACCACTATACTGAAATTATAGCGTAAAGGAACATGCATATTATTTGTTTGTGGAGACCGAGGACGGCAAGGCGCCAATGGCAATTGGTGAGGTGGAATGACTACATTGGATGTGCGCCATTTTTTTTTGTTTTGCACTCTATCGGATTGGCCGGTTCTCGTTGAAAAAGTATTAGAATCGTTGGCCTACGGCAGGACCTGTCGATCCGCGGGCAGCTGGTCGGCAGCGAACTTAATTTTTAAAAATCTTACATTATACCCAAGCCATTTCGTAACTGAGTGTAACATTTTATCACGTTCAATAAAAATAGCACTATGAAGAAAATTGTTCAACATGATTCGGCTGGAATTTCTATACTGGTCCCTGGTATTCAGGGACAAATCAGATTGTTGAAAAAGCACAGACTGGCCTCATGTAGCCCTTATGCCTGCGTAATTACGTATATCTGCTGTATCCAGAGGTTTCACCAAACACACCTGCTCCCACCAGTCGTGTCGTTAGTCACTATCAACTACCACAAAGGATATCGTATTTCACCCGAAGGTTAGAAAATGAAGCGACAGGTGCTCGATGAATAGGGGAAAATACGGTTCCTCAAAGGTTGTTTTCGCTGCATGTTTAAACCAACAAGTCCAACTTTCGACGCAGAGTTTTGAGCTTATTAATACGAAAATAGAGGGACAATTTTGGATGCTTAAAAGTCGTAATCGTTGATTTTTTCCACGCATAGCTATATTATTACTCATTATTCATTTTTGCTCGTCCGTTTCGTTACTGTTTTCGTCACTAACATGCACAGAGTTAATTTACGGCTCATCATGTTCTGTTTAAGGATCAATCGCGAGTTGAGCATAAGCACAGAACAATATCTCCAGCATTTCTTGGTTCAACGGTACTCTTTTCTAGATTTTAAGAAATCCTTAGAAAAAGTACCGCATAATGAACTTCTCACAAAGCTAGAAGCATATGCGTACAGATAAAAATGTTCTGGGTTGGATGAAAGACTTTTTCAATGGTCGGGTGCTAAGAGAAGTCATCGATGGAGTTGGCTCAAATGCAATAAAGTCACTTCAGGTGTTCCCCAGGTAAGTGTTAACGGACCTCTTTTATTCCTACTTTACGTTAACGACGTAGTCACAAAGTAAGATACGTTTATTTGCCGACGATGCAATTGTTTACGAAGATATCCGTTATCCTTTAGACCCAGCGGCTTTATAAGATGACCTTAATGATATACAACGTTGGTGCGACACTTGGCAATTAGAATTAAACTAAAAAATGTGCGTAGTCATACTTTTTTAGAGAGCGAGTAATTCCCACCCGAACGCCTACTGCATTGGGAACACCGAAATGGATTGTATAGACTCAATTAAATACTTAGGGGTTATCATCACTCACGACCTCTCCTGGGTAAAACACATGCCGGGAATAAGTGGACATTCTAACAAAAAATTAGGATTTATTAGAAGACTACTAGGTAAATATGATGAAAAAGTCAAAGAGAAGTTATCTCTCGTTAGTTAGGCCTTATTTAGAATATGCTGCAAGTATATGGGATCCTCACGAAGTTGGGTTAATTTCCGAATTTGATCGCGTGCAGCGTAGGGGAGCTAGATTTGTAATACGTTGTTGTGATAAACTTAGTATCATATCCAAAATATTAGAGCAGCTAGACTGGGAATCACTCACGAAGCGAATGTTAAATTACAGATTAAAGGTCTTGCATAAATTGGAAGGTCTCTAGCAGTGATGTTGAAAATGTATTACGACATATTCAATTGTTCCCGGCTCAACTTTGTGGAAATTCATGTTAATTAAATGAAGAATACAATGTATCTTGTATACAATGTATCGATGTATCGAAGGACAGTGGAAATATATATTGTATTCTTCATTTAATTAAAATGTATTATGACCCCATCGTACTACGGTAGGAGAGATCATGTTAATAAAATTAGAGAGATTAAGCCCAGAACAGATAGATTTAAGATGCCATTTTTTCCACGAACGATAAGGGACCAGAATAAAATTATCCGACTGCGGTGGGGCCATATTCGGGTCAAAATTAGTCTGGTGTGTATTCACCCCCTGCTACACACCATACCGGTGGCTTGCAGGGTACTCAAATATCAATCTGGGGTCCGCGGGTGTCATTCTTCCCGGATAAGTTGTCGGAGAGACTCAGTCCTGGTAAATTATCACCACGTTTTATCCTATGAAGTACTCGTATCAGATTATTTCTCAATCAAAAGCCACGGTCCCCAACCTAGTGTCTGGTTGGACAGGTTGGGGTATTTTGTTGTGAACACTTGATATTTATTACGCTACCAAGGTTTTGACGCTAAGGTGACCTGATGACTACGCGGTGCATCGAAACCTGTGTAGTGCACTTAATCATTCATCGTGGAAATACGTGCCTGGTGTTAGTTATGTCAATTGTGAATCCCTACGATGCTTACACGCAGTTAAGCAAGAAACTATCACATATGTATATAGGTTAGAGTTCGTCGAAGAATTGTAGAGCCCTGTACAGCATGGCATTCACGCATTTAGGCTAGGGAGGGAGTTCCTTCCACTGTGGCACTTGTATTTTTGTTCTGTTACCGAGGCTTGAATACAGCCTGAATTTAGCTGAGGTTTATAGCTTAGAGGCACGACACGGCTTTGAAATCCAGCTAGTGGCTGATCGCTCCACTACGCTACCGCATCACGCAAATGGTACGGCAGAGGAAAGGTACGAAGAGATGACAAAATTTTACATTTTACTGAGTTCACAGAGAGAGAATATATTTGAGTGCCAGTAACACTGAAGTCTTGATTCGGCTCAATGATACTTTTTGAATGTGGCACGCAAGGCAAAAAAAAATCAGCACCGCTGTGTTCTCGGATTCACTTAAAGGGCGATAGAGTGAATAGGCAATCAATGAAAGAACAATCACTTGGGTGCATTTTGAGGGCTGCTCTCGTTGACTTCAAAGGGAGTTCGTTATTCACGCCCGTGGCTAATCGATTGGCCTACCTCAAGCCGCGTTGTCACGACTGCGGAAAATCGATGCCTTTTTTAGTTTCAGTCGCGAGACCTCAGCTGTGTGTTTTCGGAGCAGCTGCGATTGGAAGCAATCCAGGTTGGAAAATCCCTTATTGGGCAACCAATTTTTTGTACGAGACTTAACATAAAAAAACAGTGGATTCAAGGATTGAATCTAGGATGAAGAAAGTTATATTCCAAAAGGCGCATCAAAATTATTACATTCATAGGAGATCTTGAGGATGATGTCTTATAACACCGCGGATAGAGTCAAAGAGGCACAAATTAAGCTTCGTTTAAGAACGATAACGCTAAATTTATTTCGATAAAATAAATACCAATTTGCCATATTTTAACAAGTCGGCTGGGAGACCTTTGACTACGGCGAAAAGGCGACCAGGTTTAAAGAGGAGGTTTAAGCTCTCTAAGGAGGATCTTACGGCCGCCGCTGAAGTCGATCACCCAATGAGTCGTGACCACACCCCAGAATGCCTAAAGATTAACATAGGACGGATATTATTATTAGGTAATCTCCCGGTTACGGTAGGTTTTTGGATGGACAAAACTACCAAATAAATATTTTATTACTCCTAACAAAACACAAAATCTAGCATCCTACTCTACATTAGGTCCCTCTTCATCTCTGAGTACTTCCTTCATCCCTTCATCCTGTCCAACATCCCTATCATGTTCCTTCCCTTTCCTCGTTTGCCCAACATTCTTCCCTCTATTACAGTCTTCAACATCCCACTGCTGATCAATCGGTCCTTCAACTATTTTTCCTGTCACCAGTTTTCCTGTTAGCATAGACCTTCCTTTCCTACTTCCCGATAAAGATTTAACTTTGCTGTACAGCGCACCAATTTCACCCTTCACGCATTTCGTCTTCCACCATGCTCCTTTTGCCTTATTTGTTGCCCGCCTCAATTTATTATTTAGCTCTTTGTACTTCATTTTGCCTAACTCTGTGTTTACATTCTTCCATTTTCTCCTCTCATCCATCTTTGTAATCATCTCATCCGTGATCCATGGTGCCCTAGGCCTTTTCGCGTTAACGGTTCCAATAGTGTCTTTTGCGGCTTCAGATAACCCTTTCTTGATACTTTCCCATTTTTCTTCGATAGTACTTAGCTCTTCACCTCCATGATTCCCTCACCGCCCTTATCCTCCATGATTTCCTCTACCGCCTGTTGGCACTCCTTCCTTTTCAATCCATTTAATGCTTCTACATTCCATTTTCTAACCCGCCTTCCCTGCCTTATCTTTTTGAAACGGACGCTACATTTCATAACAACTAAATTGTGATCAGAGTCCGCATCCGCTCCCAGGAAGCCGTGCGAATTTATCACACTGTTCCTAAACCTGTGTCTAACCAGAACATAATCTAGCTGATACCTCTTTGAGTCACCTGGCATTTTTCATGCATACCTGTGTCTTTTGCAGTGTCTAAACCAAGTGTTGGTGATGACTAACCCCTGTCTCCTGCAGAACTCAACTGCTATCTCCCCGCGGTCTTTCCTCGTGCTTAAACCGTAGTCCCCCACCTCATCATGATCTTTTCCTTCGCCTACTGTCGCATTCCAATCCCCCATCACTATCAAATGTTTCCCTAAGGGAACACACGCGATTATGTCCTCTAACTGATCGTATATCCTATCGACCTCTTCTTCCTTATGGTTGCTCGGTGGCATGTATACCTGAATAATAACCAAGTTCGTCGGTTCTGCTTTTATCTCCACTAGTAATAATCTATCCGTTACCTGATCTATGTTGACTACGCTTCTTCCTACCTCTTCATTTAATACTATGGCAACCCCTCATTGGCTCTCGTCCCCGCCGCTGTATATTATTCTATAATTATCACTCCAGTAATCCCCGCTATCCTTCCATCACACCTCGCATAGACCTAAAATATCTAGTTTTCCCATTTCCATCTCTCGCTTGATATTTTCCAATTTCCCTGTCCTCATCATTGTCCTAATATTCCACGTTCCTATTCAAACTAATGTGGTCTTCTTCTTCTGCGTCTTCTGTCCTGATGCTGCCGGTTTTCCCCCGCTAGGGTTTCGTGGGATGACGACCGTGGAAGCCTTGCCTCCCCCGCTGCCGCGCACGACACACGGCCGATTGGGCCGAGCCCCGTAGTTGCCAGGACTCATATTCTCTATAGTATCCATCATTTAAATCTTGGGAATGATAACTGAGGTGGTTTTCCGTTGCCTTCCTCAATAGTGTTTTTAACGTGAAACCATCACTTACTGGCCACCCCACTGGGGTCAGACGCCATTACAGCCGCCTTACTGAGGAACAGACGCTGCATGGACTACCTTTCGTCTGGCTGCTAACCTTCGACCTATCTGGCATGGGTGACCCTACCAGGAGCAATTGTCATTGGTACCGCCAGCACAGCTCTAGGTGTCATTGGAACGCACAAGTCCTTCCACCACGGCAAGGTTGTAGTCTGGGGAGGGAGGACGGATATATGCAACATTTATCGGACCCGGGACTTTGGGCCAGCCGGGTCAATCGCGCGACCCATTTAATTGACCTAAGTCAACAGTGGGCTGAAATAATCATTTCCTTTGGTTTTGCATCAAACATTACTGCAAACGCTGTTTACTAATTTTCACATCAAACAGAAAATATCAAAATGAACCTAACATTTTTCATCTACGACTGGGTACAGTCATTTCGGTCCCTTTAATAATCTTTTTACGATGTCGCATATTCTTAGGCCTCCTTCGCCCCTTTATTAACTCCTGGAATACTTAAAAAGACCCTTCTCCCTCTTGAAGAGTGTGATGTCATCTCTTTCGCCAACACTTCAGAGAACCAGATAATGTCATGGAATCCCTCGATGAATGGCCCGCACGGGTAATGGCTATCTACGTATGTCTCCTTACACTACCAACACGTTCGTCGTAAGCGCTATTTTTTCCGAAAAACCATGATATCACTTAAGGTTTTATGTCGCTTTGGTTTTGTGTGAGACATTTGCTCTTTAGCAAAAGCACTGATTGACGGCCGCAGAATTAATAGCCCTTCTCGTAACTTCACAGTTTCCGTGCTTATAACAAAATAGGTACTTAAAATTATGAAATTGCTCAAAGAATGCATGCACACAAATTACAGCTTTCAAAAGCCAAATTCCATTAAATAAAATTATTTTCTTCTACTCAATTCGGAATCGTAATAATCTCGTCTTGGGCAATAACGAATTACCTTAGGAATGATGGGAAAACTAATTTGTAACTATTACTGAGACAAACAGGAAGAAGAACCATAGAGTGATTCGATATAAGACCGCGAAGTTAGGCACAAAAGGAGGAATGTCACGAAATATTTTTTCGCGTTGGGTCTGCAGTGATGCAAAATCTGTACAATACGCTATTGTCATCTCCAATGACATGTAACGGAGTTTTGCGACTTTTCTATTATCCACTTCCCTCCATCTTCACGGTCATTAAACGAAGATGACGAGAAGCATTCGAGTATACATATAATGAGGACCTTCTGTCAAGTCGCATGCAGAACCCAAATTTTAGAACATACTATTCCGTCCAGCATCCTCCTGCATATGCCAGACAAACGCAAAATCAATTCACGAGCAGCTTAACCTCCGGCCGGCGGAAAATAAACACAGGAGGCCAAGGTACCCTCAGAAAACGGCCGAGAGAGAGAGAGAGAGAGAGAGAGAGAGAGAGAGAGAGAGAGAGAGAGAGTTTGGGTTCGTCCTCTCTATCGATTCGGATCTACATACATACTAGTTCCCCCCTCGCGAAAATTCCCATCGACCCCTGTCGACGGCGAGGGTTTGGATTTTGCAAGCGTAGGATTGTGTCTCTGTGTGTGGGCGGGCGCTCGATCAGCTGATTACAGCCGATGGGGGGACGGTCGGTTCAAGGAACTGGGATGACTACTGCATCTGGGGGCGTCTCGTGCCAGTACATAGCCGAGGCAGGAAATCCAACTCCATCCTTCCACTCCTTCCCCTCCCCTCCCCACTCCCCCGATGCATTCCCTCTCCCTGCCGCCTTCCCTTCCTCCCTTCTCTCCCTCTAAGATTCCGCGACCTTGCAGGCTCCTCCTATATTACGTCGCATCACGATCTTCCTTTTGTCAACCCCCGATGTACTTTTTTTTCTTTGGCACGAACCGCCCCACTATCCAGCGTGGACGGAGGGACGAAACGACGAAATGGAGGCATTTTTACGGTTTTCGAGAGACGGACTATGCTGACTGATGAAATGACGAAGCCTCAGCCGGGGACAGTATTTCTTAGCTCACCTCTCACTTTGCCTCCTCCCGTACGCACGTAGGTGCTTGGCATCTTCCACTCCTCCCCCATCCACCCACCACTTGGAAGAAACGCACTCCCTTATAATGCTTACGTGACGCGTAAATAGTCGCGATTCCAACTACAACGGTCCCATTACAATATGGTATCTCATCTGCCGTGTTACGAGGGAAGTGAGAGTTGGCTCCCCAACCAAACAAGCTTTACGGTTCGAATCTCGAAAGGGGAATATACGTGGCGTAGTGGTCTGTATCTCTTGGGAGGTATCCGTGGTGCAGAGTAGCGTCGACCATAAAACACCATGAAGATCCACGGCTAAAGCACCATAAAGATAGACCTTGCATAGATATTAAGCGATATATAAAGAGTATCATTTAATTTTCGTAATATTCAAAAAGACAACATCGTTGAATACCACATGAATCGGGCTTAAAATCTTATATCACTTACCGAAGATATAACGCTGTACGTCAAAACTAGCAGGACATTAGTAGCCCACATTCATGCATTTGACCACTACTGTGCATTACGTGTATTTTACGATAACTGACGGTTATTTGCTAAGCTAACATTGAAAATGTCGAACGAAACATAACTAGAGAGAATTTAGTCTATGTCGGGCAACACTGCGCAACCCTAAGGTTTCATGGTCTGCGAATGCGCTTCCTACCGCATTTGAACGTAAGGAAAATTCCCGAAGGTCAATTTATTACAAAGAAACAGAATTTTGCTGCGCAGACGAAATAAAAGGAGAGTTAAACACGACTATAATTGTTCGGGGAATAGAGAAGCATGATATACGTATAATGAAGCTATTTTTTTTAACCAAAACATAAAATTAAACATGCATTGCTTCACTGGAGCATATACTGTTGTGGTGTCACATCTCGGGTACATTTATGTAAGTACGCGTACACGGAATTCGTACTACATCATATAGTAGGTATTATTCGTATCATATCTATCAAGATACGTATAAGTAAAAATCAATAGCCAGTCATCACATCACGCCTACATGATATAGCACGAGTAGTTACGCGCAGCTCTCAAAAGTCGATGACGGCCAGACGAATGAGACGATTTCAAGACCAGTAGGGTATTTATTGCGCATCCCAAGAACTTTCGAGGGCGTTCGCAAACTGGCTCGTTTTATGATCTGGATAGTTGGCAAGTCGCCTCCCAAAATTTTTCCAAGTTGCGAAACTGGGAGAGGATTGACGAGGGGGAAGAGAGAAATTCAAAAGATCGAGTCCGAGTGCTTTTTAAAAAATCCCATACATTATTTGATCGCCAAATGCAACAAACGCCGCAGTCTCGCGTGATGTAAGTGTTACTGCATTCGGTCTCTGCGCTAACGATCGAGTTATTTGCTTTTGCATTGCCCGAGGGTTGAATAACATTCGTGAGGGTGACCAACGGGTCGGATCCAATAGATGGGTTGGTAACGATAAAAACAGAAAGATTCGGACAATTGTCGACGATGAGCTCGAAACTGCGGCCGTTCATAGTATCGCGAAAAGAATTAAATTCTCCCATCAAATACTGTGAATTGGTGTTATAAACCTAATTTAAACCCTGAAAGTCAATATCTTGGCATAAGGTTGGGAAATCACCGCCGTATTAAATTCGTTATTCCATAACTCGTTTTTTTATCCACTCTTTAAAGGAATTATATCGTGTACAAGGAAACGAATATAACTTTCAAAGGTCATTATACTAATTGAGAATGAACATGACTGCATAGACCTGAATAGTCCTGAACCTTAATTTCTCTTATACTTCCCAGAGTACCTTAATAATAATGTACGCTTATTATAGCTTTCTCAAAGCCTTCGATTGAAAATCATTTAACGAGATTAGGCCTGTTATGCAAACCTTCCTTCCAAAAGTTATTTCCATTATGATTAATCCGATAGAATGTCGTCGAAGGCCTGGTAGAATTTCCGAGAGGGGACGATGAACTTAGAAACCGTTTCCACGCAAGTACCAAAATAATATTTCATACCAAGTATCAGGTATCACGGTAACCGGAGAGGGACATATACTACCTTGATCGGAAAGTTCCCGGAATAACCACCGTGTGGCGCTCCCATCGTTCCGATTTGAGTTCTGTTTTTTTTGTTAAATTGGTACATCTGTTGTTGATATTCCCTTTAAATCTTAGTGTCATAACTTGACATTTGCAAAAGTTACGGTCGGTTTTCGGTATGTCCATCAGTGCTTCCTGCGATTTTTCCATTACTTCCTCTCGGCTGCTAAAACGCGTTCCCCGTAATGGTTTTTTAACTCGATTGAACAGAAAGAAGTCACAGGGAGCCAAATCAGGTGAATTCGGTGGCTGTTGGATGGTATTTGTTGCATTTTTCGTCAAAAAATTACGAATAATGATAGCACTGTGCGACGGTGCGTTATCATGGTGCAAAATCCACGAGTTTTCTGCCCACATTTCTGGTCTCTTTCGGCGAATTGCTTCACGCAAACGTCTCATAACGCCCAAATAATACGCTTTGTTTACTGTCTGGCCTTCTGGCAAAAATTCATGATGCACTACACCGTTGTAATCCATGAAAACCGTCAGCATTGCCTTCTTTTTTGACTGAAAACGACGTGGTTTTTTTGGTCTCGGCTCATTTGGTGAACGCCATTCACTTGCCTGATGTCTGGATTGCGTGTCGTACTCATAAACCCACGTCTCGTCTCCAGTAATGATCCTTTTGATGAATGTGGGATCGGATTCAGCCTCGCAAATCATGTCTTTTGCGACGTCAACACGGTCTCTTTTTTGCATGAAATTGAGGTCTTTTGGCACCAACTTTGCTGCTACACGACGGAAACCCAAATCATTAACCACAATGTCTTGGGCGGATCCATAGGCAATGTTCAAGTCCTCCGCTATTTCTCTGATGGTTAATTTGCGGTTATTGACCAACATTTCTTTTACTTTATCAATTTTTTCACCGACTTTCGATGTCGATGGTCTGCCACTGCGTTCATCATCTTCGATTGACTCACGACCACTTCTGAACCGCTCGTGCCACTGGTAAACGACCGTTTTTTTTAGAGAATCGTTGCCGAAACACTTTTCCAACATTTCCAACGTCCGTGCCCCACTAAATCCGTTTTTTACGCAAAATTTAATACAAGTTCGTTGTTGCAAATTTAAATCCATTTCTGAAATTGTAAAAAATCGCCAACACACACAGAGATAGATGTACTCTTGGCTACGTAACTTTTGCAAATGTCAAGTTATGACACTAAGATTTAAAGGGAATATCAACAACAGATGTACCAATTTAACAAAAAAAACAGAACTCAAATCGAAACGATGGGAGCCCCACACGGTGGTTATTCCGGGAACTTTTTGTTCAAGGTAGTATATTTTTAAACAAGTTTATTAATCATTGAATGTAGGACTATAACTCAAATCAAAGAGGTGGAATTGAGTGCAGTATTTTTTTATAACATTGGCCGACAGAGCGATGAGGTGCGGGAGTGAGTGACTTACTGCACGCATGCACGTACACACGTCGAAGGGCCTTGAACTAGGCAATGGCTGGCAACAGAAGCGGTCGAGAGCGAAAGAGATCGTGCTTCGATGCACCGAGAGCGATCGTGGGCGAGGTCGCCGGACGACGCTGGGGACTCGTCCGCCAGGTTGCGATGCAGAGAGGGGGGAGTGGGTGATTGTGTTGGGGGAGGGGAGAGAGGACGACGAAGAATAGTCGAGCAGCCGGGCGTGTTGAAAAGGGCGCCGCCAGAAGCATCAAGCTCGTCATCCGAGATGCATTCTCCTCTTAGCCACCTAAAGGAACGCCGACGTGGGGCGGAGCACGTGTGCCGCCCCATCCGCGCAAGTCCGCCACCTCGACCGTCATATTAAAGGCGACACTTCACGGTGAGAGTGAAAACGGGCAAATATTACGGCGGAGGACTTCTTCACGCACGGGGCACACCTCCGAGAGGGGATTATCGCAACGTGAGCGCACCACTTTTGGGCGATAATTTGATCACCGAAAGCTCGAATTCTTGCCGGAATTGCTCTCATCTGTCCAAAAATTACTGGCGGAGGAGGAATGGGATTAAGGTGGCTATGATCTGACTACATGAATTTACCAACTTATTTGGTTCACTTCCTGGAAAAATAAAATAATGCACTTTTTTACAGAAAATATATGCAACGAATTTGGTACGTTGCTTTTACGCTTGGCAATCGAGAAGAAATGGGGAGTGTTTAACTCAAAAGTTAAAGGGAATGCAATCTAGCAGGAGAACAGGACAAAATTCACCTTTTTATTTTTACCGAAGAAATTGCTTTCCAAAGCCAAATACAAAATTTGTACACGGGGTATTACTAGCATGTTCAATATTTTAAAGTGAATATTAATCCGTAAATGATTTTCAGATGGTTACTTAGCAAATAGCTATTATAGTGTAGTCATGATCAGTTCTCTAAAGTATCTGACCACAAGCTGTAAACAAACTGTACCAGCGGCATAAAATAACGGCGACAGGAAGAATGCTTAGAATAGTTACATTTCATTTAACATTGGGTGCCCTAAGAGTTAATGGTGCCCACAAGGTGGATAAAGAGCTTGAAAAAAGATAAGCGACATTTTAAGATATTTAAGATTACTCGAGTTTTAAAGAAAGGGCGTTAAAGATGAGGTGACACTGACCAGAGTGGGCTCGAGATAAACCAAATGCCGCCGACGAAAACAGTCAATTAACGTTGATAGGCACTTGGGAGCGTGGTGTGCCTGCGGTGAACTCCGGAAAATTCCGTTTAAAGAAAATAACGCTGGCACATCAAGCCAAATATATGTCTTATCTTCACTTCCTTCGCCTGTTGGCACTTGGCGAAAAAGAAAGCTAAAACTGTGGTCTGATCAAATTAAATTTTAAATCAACATCCTTTCGTTGATGATTTCATCAACTTTGTAAGTTAAAAAACATAAACACTTTTCCAGCATGAAATATCCTCTCGAATGACTGCGGAAATGGTTTATTCAACTGTTCGGAATTTATAGTATGTTACTGGTAGTCGGCACTGCGCCCATCATTCGAGATATATGGATCAATGCAGACGACGCCAGAATTACGTCAGCGGATATGAGTAAGGAATACCCGAAGTCGTGATCAACACTTCTGGAATAATGTGTTCTGGACAAGGATGGGTACAATATTAAATCATATTTAGAAATTCTTTTACTTCGCTCAAATTCGTATAAAGGAAAAGAGCATGGGAGATTATTACGAGATCCATCCTCTTTAACTTACCAGTTGCCATATTTGTTAGAATCCCAAAACTGTCCACCTACACTGCATTGCCTCAGGAGAAATTTATATTTGAACTCAGAAATTTCTCGCTGCATACACGTATATTTGAGAAAGAAATACACACTGATGTAACGCACATAACTGCTTTAATATTTCTTGAAAACAAACTGCAGCAATGAGTTCGAAACTTTTGTTTGACCGTCGATAGTGAAGAAAGCAAAAAGAATAACCCTAAAAAAACAGCTCGTGCATTCCACTTTTCTGTCCCACTATCATACTTGAGTCTTCGTTAACCATCATAACACCCAGGTTTTCGCTCGGTCATTATTTTTTCCAGGAAAAAGTACCCAAGCTTCCTTCAGTTTCTCCCTTCGCGCATGGCCTGGGACACCAGGTCAATACGGGAGCATCGGAAACACTTCAGAGTGTGCTTCCTCTTCTGGCACTTACGTGACACTTGAGCTGACGATCGTTCTCCCTGATATGCCATAGTAATAGTGGAACAGATGAAGGGATGAAAATAATTTTTATCGACCAACTCACGAAATCAGCTACGTTGCATCAACTATAAATCACATTCTTAATCGTATCTCATCAATATCGCTCAAATTCCCATAGAGGGTCCTTACGCCCTCCTCCCGCAAGTGAACACCAGGATTGTAGGGGTCAAATCGCACATTCTAGGCAGTGCTGCTGTAAGGAGTTAACATGGCAGATATAGTATGGGAGTAGGAAGACGTTTGAGGTGACAAGGGAAGCATGAGAGTCGGAGTTGATATGGGAGGTAGTAAGGCAGCGTAAGCTATTAAAGTGTAGATTATATATATACAGGTATATATAATATATATTATATATAATATATATATATAATATACATATAATATATATAATATATATATAATATATATATATTATATATATTATATATATATATATATATAATATATATATATATTATATATAATATATATATAATATACATATAATATATATAATATATAATATATATATATAATGTATATATATAGAATATACATATAATATATATATATATATATAATATACATATAATATATATATACATATTGGGTCGCGGTAGTCCAGTGGGTAGAGCGTTGGACTGCTGACGCTGCTGCGGAGGGTCGCGGGTTCGATTCCTGGGCAAGGCACTCTGGGCACCTGCAGCTCCACCCAAGCTACAGTGATTTTTCGGGTACCAGGTCTTACTGGGAAACCATAACCGGCACAGGGAAAGGAACTGGCCCCCCCTACCCTGATGTATGAATTTTCACACGCCGTATAGGGCTTAGTACTGGGTGAACTCTACCATCACCTACTACACCAACCTTCGGGTTGATTACCGTGTCTATGGTTTATATATACATATATTTTATATATATTATATATAAATATAAACAATATAATTATATATATATATATATATAAACAAACACAGTCATCAACCCGAAGGTCGGTTTGGTAGGTGATGGCAGAGTTCACCCAGTACTAAGCCCGACTGCGTGTGCAATTCACACATCAGGGTAGGGGGCCAGTTCCTTTCCCTGTGCCGGTTATGGTTTCCAGGAAACATGGTTCAAGTCCTGGTCAAGGAAATATTTTTGCCCTTATGATGTGCTCGATTCCATCTTCCCCACCATTCCTGTGTGTTATCCGTAATGTGTATTCTTATCCCCTTTCCTTACATCTATATCAATGCGAATGAATATATACATACAAACATTTTACGTGTTATATTTTACTTTTTATATAATACTCAAGGCAATTTAGTGATTACATGAATGACTATGCAAACAAATAACGGGCTGCTGTTCCTCCAGATATGGTGGCATTGCAGCCTTTGAACTTATTTTACCCTACCTACAGTTAAATGCAGTTGCTGCAACGAGCACTACAGTGATCTTCACCTTCATGCACACGGAGCATGCTCTCGCCTTCTACTATGTCGACGGCTACTCGCCTAATCCCGGCATCTTCGAAGGAATTTGTACTAGGTACGCTGAGTCCCCCGCACGACACACGAGATGCCGTCTATTGCACAGGAGTTCTTACATATGAAGTGCATTTGCACATAAGTGATCCCAGAACATATATAGGTCGGCCCACAACTACCTCCAACTAACTACACCCAAATAATTCCAACTACTAACTACGTGAAATAACTACTCGCAAACTTGGTGGAAAAACCTGTCAGATTTGAAGCACGGACACAATCAATCAATATTTAAATTATATACAACTGCACCAGAAAATTTCTTCAAGTTGTCGGAAAGATAAATTAAGCGGGAAGAAATTAATGATTATGATAGCTGGGCCTATTCCGGAATATGCTCCATGGAAAGTGGTCCAGAATTCGGATACATTTTTGGCGCATTCAAATACGAAATCTAAACATCTCGTTCTACACCTTGCACCGTCAGACGGAGAGAGAGAGAGCGGGTGGCGGGGGCGGTTGTTGGGGCACCAGCCCCTGACGCATAAGTATGAGCAAAAACATTCAGATGAATAAACATGTACATCTGATTATATATACCCCGCACAAACATCATGCAACAATGAGTGTGCGTGGCTTGATCGCCAACTTTGGATTTTTAAATAGAAATATTCCGGTTTTTGTTCGCGTTCGATTTTGCTCAGTCTGTGTATCAGTACTTTTACATGCCTGTCACGGTGTTATTTTACTTAACTCGCTTATTTTATCCCGGTGGTCGAGTCTGCCAATATGATTCGGGGCCATATTAATTTCCTCGGTGTCATAAACAAACTCCATCTTGCCCACTTTGTTCCTAAATCAAGGGGCTGCCCTCCTCCGTCACGTTTACGATCGTCGACTTCAGCTAATTTTACGAATGTATATACTCTTTGTATTACTTCTAAATTACCTTATGGAAAACCAGACGCTAGTTTTGCGCTGTTTTCTTCTTCAATATTTGAGCCGCATCTCATTAATCCGCCTCGCTCTCTGCTCAATGAGAACCAATTCTGTGTTGTCCTAGGTCGGTATCATCCTTGAGCCTCGGTACGCTTCAGGAAAAGGGACGACCGCGACTGGTGGTAAATGCTTCACACCCCAGACGAATCGGATAATGGTATTATAGAAATCCCTGTCCGCGGAATTCCCTCTTTATCCCTCCCGTTCCCCCCTCTACCTACCCCCTCGGCCTACTCGCTTCGCATTGTCCCTCGCAAACGCAACACTTTCACATTCTTTCCGTCGTCTGTTCCGCTTCCGCCAACGTCTTTTCCGACGGCGTCGTCAAAATCCTCGCTGACGTCGTCAACACCAGAGGCGGTGGGAAAATTACCCTCCTCCCCAGTCACTTCCCCTTTGGCCTCACTCCCCTGCCTCTCGTCTCATTCGTGACCATCTTATGGCCATTCGCTTTCTTTATTTTTTCTTGGACCCATGCAATCTTTTGATTTCGTTTTTGGCGCGATCTGTTACACCGAATGCCATAAGTGAATCGGATAGGAGGTTCGGATCAAGTAAATCGGATAATGAAGAGACGCCATCGCGAATACAGATCCCCTCTGAGTAATAGAGAAAGAGAGGCGCCCTCACGCTGAAGCTTGGATGCCGCCGTAGCATGAGCTTCAAAGGAAGTCGCGACAACACGGTTTTATTAAAACAACCAACAGCACTGACGGGAGAGGAAAGCGACGTCACGAGTGACCCGACACGTTAGCAGCGGGGGAATCACGTCAGGAGACGCGGCCTTGGTCGCTATGGGAACGGGTACGTATACGTATTTACTCCTCGAATTGCATGCCCACCGCTTCGGGTATGACATGGAGACACCAAAGCTGCTTACTCCCGAGCAGCGGTTTTTTGTGGTTGGTTACATCTACTCCGGGAGAAACGAAATGATGAATAAGTCATCGAGCAGTAACCCCTCCAGCGGCTCAACAGCGACACAACTGGATACGCTTCATGAATGGCACATATTTATTGCGTTTACATGTCTACGAATCCGGATCAAGGGCCAATTGGAGAGGACAATCCCACCCAGAATGGAGTTATTTTTTCTTCAGTGAATTTACATAATTTCTGCAAGCGCCCTTTTTATCCGAGCGAGGCGTCACGAGTCTCACAAAGAAGATGTAGCTAACATAACCCTGATGAGCAAAGAAAACGTAGAACTGAGCCTGAATGAGCAAGATTAAAGCCAAAGGTACCTAATTATCTTGGTATATTTGAGAGTCGTTTCATTAATGCAATCGCTTTCCGAAGCCAAATAATTCTCGGTACTTTCAATATATATTTATATTTTTCCACGACTGAATAGTTTTACACATTATTATACGTTGGTGTCCCAACAGCCCCCACCCCACGCTTCTGAGACAGTTGGCGGGTTATTGTATACATGTACGAGTAAAGTAATAAATTTCCTCGAAGAATTAATGTCAGAACGAAGACGATTGCATTCGCACATTATTTTGTGCCACTATACGACGAAATACGTGAATTAGTCACTACGCATCCTGGCTGTCATTACTGTTGAAATGGAGGTTTAAAAAGGAAAGCTTTTGTGTGATACGGAAAGACAACTGGAGAGCGTGCACGGCCATATTCGCCATAACCGTATCGATATGGAATTGACTGGAATAAAAAGGGTGATGTTGGTAATATTGCTCCACGAGAATGAATTCAGTGAACAGCAATCATGGAGGATGAAATGATCACCTCCATGAAGAATAATTAAATATAGATTCATGAAGAATGGAATAACGTTCTTGTATGAGAATGGAGCGTAATAGCGTCATTTAAAAAATCACTTCTCACAAGAGTGATACCAAACGAGTTCATAATGAGGCACGAACAAACTGAGGAGAATTTCGCATACATACATTTCGGATACTTTAATTTATTCCTAAAATGAAACATTTAAGTGAAATGTAAAATATATAACCCTCAGGTGATCGATTCAACATCACTCTTGTATGTATTTAGTGCGTTTTACTGATAGAAATAACGATAACAATATGCCTACATATTGTCCTTAAATATTCAGATAATTATTAGTAAGAACCCTTCATTTTTTTATGCTTTCGAACTTTTTGTAAAGTTATGTAATCCGATATGACATTTGTTTGCACCACATGAACTTTAAACTCATTTTATTAATATGGGTCGATTAATTATAAATCATTATACGTCATTTATTAAATACATTGGGCCTGAACTCCCCTGCCACACGCCAATGTGGAGTCTCTCAGGGTATGATGTAGACTTATGCACTTATCAATTCCGCATCTGCAAAGAAGAATATTGTATCTATGAACTTTGAACAAGTAGCGGCTCTCATGTCCCCAGAATGAATAATTCATCTGGCGATGGTAAACATGGAACGGAAATGTTAATCAGGTAATTACGACCATTTTGCCGAGCGGACTGAAACAGTTGAGACAGCACATACCACGCAGCAAACGGAATTTTCCCCATACACGTCCATCGACGGTTGACCTCGGTAGACTAATTAACGTCATTACACGAACTGAGAAACGCAATCGCTATTCTAACTGCTTACATGTCCTTAACGTAGAACTACCTGGAATTTCAGTTGGAAAACTGAACGCTTCACAAATTTAGCAAATGACCTTTTTAAGTAACTAAGCGCCCTTAGTACAACACAATACCGTGAAGGACAAACCATTTACGAGAAAGCTCATCTTTATTGACCATCTTTTGGTACACTACTAAGACTTATCAATATCTAACTCTTTTCATTCCAATGCTCAGATAACTCGAAGGTTGCTTGGTCCACTTCCGAAATGTGGAGTCTTGCGCGGTGAATCGACTTAAGCAAAATCGACTGTTTGCGAGAGAAGGGAACCAATGAGTTTTTCGACCCAATTTTTGGTAATTCACACATAGCGTAGTCACGATATTAGTCATCAAATAAAAGGTCGTCCACATTTTTTTATAACATCGCTTTCAATGGAATCAATGTAAAATATTGTGAAATGAAGCGAACTTCAATTAAGTTTGCTTCGTAGTATGTAATCATGGATACACCACTAAGTACTAACTGACCAATGAAAGGTCGTCTCCGTCTGAGGCAAGCCAGTAGTGCTCGCGAATGGTTTGAGTTAACGGAGCCCATGATTTCTGCGTTAAATGGAACATTCTATAGGCATGTAATATCACAAATACCTATGCTAATAAACTCCTTTAACTTAACTAAGTACACGAGAGCTGGGAATGTGTCAGTGGGGAACTTTAAGACATCTGCCAATAAAGCTAGAAACGAAATCGATTTTATCTGCAGCAATTACGTGTTTTTAGGATGGATGCGATGCTGGAATACTATTCACTATATTATGCATTTAATCGCAGAAAAATTTAAGATGTCATTTTTTCCACGAACGATAGGGGATCATAGTAAAATTGTTTGACCGCGGTAGGGTCATGTTCCGGTACAATTACCCTAGTGTGTTTTCTCCCCCTGCCACACACCCCAGCGATGGCTTGCAGGGCACATTCTCACATACATATACATACATCTATTTGTGTGTGTATATATATATATATATATATATATATATATATATATATATATATATATTTATACATAGGTGTATTTATATATTTTTTCCCCTCTCAAACCCGAGAGTGAATTTCTTCCAAATCAAAAGCAACGTAGGCAACCCATCAATGGAAAAATTACGGAAATCGAGTCGAGGCCACAGCGCGCATGCCAAAAGTGTAAAGTTGATTCCCAGAAAGTTTATTCTTCCGTCAATACATTATTCTATTCCCAATTCATGTCAATGAGGTCTCGAACGCAGAGCTAAAATGTTGCCGAATTCTTGGAACGACGACGGCAAGCTGTTGTAATGGGAGTGGAAAATTCCGGAAAACGCCTTCGCCGAAACGAAGTTTTCGCAATGATACCACGACACCTCCCGTGAGTCACCCACTCCCGCCCTGCAATTCTTCCTCCTTGCGTTTAAAATTACGCGCATTAAGCTCGGCGATGCGCTTAAAAATAGCCGAAGACGACTGTGTTGGGCAATCAAGATTTCTATTTGTAAAAAAGATATGAATACATTCTAAGAATGGACGTAAACAGCGCTGTTCATTCTTCGTCGAATCCCGTTAAATTCCTTCTCGCCCCCGTCCAGTTCAGGCGCCGAGGAAGCGGTAGTCTTGTCTTCTCGCCCGGACCCCCCTTTCCCTTTCAACCTAAACAATGCTCATCCGCCTCTTGAGGTGCATTAACACTTAAAAATCTTGATTGACTCCTCCCAGAACTCCTTTCCCGTCAAGAGTTGAGGATTGCATCCCCTTGGCCCCGGCACACGTGTCTCGCACGCTCATCACACCCCTCCCTCTCACTGAAAATTACCACGCCTTCCCGCCGTCGGTTATGGGGGCCCCAACCTAGGCACGCCCTAGATGGACACCTGGCTCCCCCTTCCCCAATCTTCCCTTCCACTTCGTAACTTTTTTTTATTTTCTAGTGTTTCTCGTGGCTCCCCCTTCCTGCCCCGTTGTCCCCCTCTCCTTTATCCACCCACGACACCGGACTCACGCTCCGAGTATCGTTCGTTAGCCTCGTCACGGGCAGGGGGGCTCTGCTTCGTCGAATGGCTTCCACACACACACACTGGCGCGCGCGCGCGCACACGCCCCTCACTCACGTTCCCTCTCCGCAGCGAGCGATCGTGAGGCGGCCGTGGCGGGGCGGGCGCGGATCCAAAGAGGCCAAGCCGTGCAGTGGCGCCCCCGCGGATCTACACTGCGAATCTGCTCGCGACGCCGCCGCATTGATTCCATCGCCTGCTGCCGAATCATCCGAAGCACGGGAGCATGGCGGCGGGTCAAGTGAAGTGGGGGACTTGGGTGTCGCATTCAGGGAGATCCCGACTCGACTCCCTCCCCTCACACTGCGGTGCGCCACGCGACAACCCCGCGAGGACGCGACGAGGTGTAATAGGTACCCAACAGCCCTTTGGCTTCGCCTTCTTTTCTTCCCCATCTATTTCGTTAAATATTACGTCGGGCGTTTAAGAGACCTCAGGCGCTTTCCGAAGTGAATGGCACACAAAAGATGTTGCCCTAGGAGCGTGCAGCCCTAAGCGAATGGGGGTTCATTCAGGAAACCCTCGAAATGCCCTACTAGCCGTGGTGGCGGCAGGGTAACGCCCTAGTCGGCCAACAAAGAGGTCTGGGGTTCTATTGCCCCCTACTTGAATTTTCCTCCATCTAAGACTGTGTTGTTTCATATTCTACTTGTTGTCGTTTTCATGTTAAA